>NW_028270184.1:8418646-8718646 GCF_037043375.1 Chiloscyllium plagiosum | reverse complement strand
AAACCACACCCCACACTCGAATTGTCTCTGATATAATTCAGACACGTCACTGTAACGCGTTAAAATACTCCACACCCCTCACTGTAACACACTCTGATATACCCTACACCTCTCATTGTAACACACTGATATACCCCACACCCCTCACTGTTATACTTTGATATACTCCACACCCCTCACTATAACACACTCTGATATACCCCACACCTCTCACTGTAACACACTCTGATATACCTCACTGTAACACTCCCTGATCTCCACGACGTCCCTCAGTGTAACATTCTCTGATATACCCCACACCCCTCACTGTTATACTTTGATATACTCCACACCCCTCACTATAACACACTCTGATATACCCCACACCTCTCACTGTAACACACTCTGATATACCTCACTGTAACACTCCCTGATCTCCACGACATCCCTCAGTGTAACATTCTCTGATATACCCCACATCCCTTACTGTAACGGTTCCTGATATACCTCACACCTCTCACTGTAATACTGTGATATAATCCACAGCCCTCACTGTAACACACTCTGATATACCCCACCCCCCTCACTGTAATACTGTGATATAATCCACAGCCCTCACTGTAACACTCTGATACACCCTTCACTGTGATATAATCCACAGCCCTCACTGTAACACACTCTGATATACCCCACCCCCCTCACTGTAATACTGTGATATAATCCACAGCCCTCACTGTAACACTCTGATACACCCTTCACTGTGATATAATCCACACCCCCTCACTGTAACACACTCTGATATAACCCACACGCCTCTCTATAACACACTAATATATTCCACACCTCTCAATGTGTGAAATCGCAATCTTTTGGAGAGCTGTTCCTTCGTCAGGTAAAGTGGAGGGAAGCACAGAAATTATAGGTGCAGAGAGTCTCAGCAGACCATAGGATTGCACTCTCAGTAGAGAGAGACAGACAGAGATGTGACTGGTAGTGGCTAAACTTAAGAGTCACCATGCCCCAGCTGAGGGGAGAAGTTGAGAAGGAGAAACAGAGGGATCTGGATGTGCAAGTACATAGATCCCTCAAAGTTGCCACCCACGTGGATAGGGTTGTTAAGAAAGCATATGGTGTTTTGGCTTTCATTAACCGGTATATCGAGTTTAAGAGCCATGAGGTTTTGCTGCACCTCTACATGTCCCTCGTGAGACCACACTTGGAATATTGTGTCCAGTTCTGGTTGCCCTCCTATAAGAAAGATACAGAGGCTTTGGAGAGGGTGCAAATAAGGTTTACCAGGATGCTGCCTGGACTGGAGAGTTTGCCTTATGAAGAAAGGTTGAATAAGCTTGGACTTATCTCTCTGGAGAGGAGGAGGAAGAAAGGAGACCTGATCGAGGTGTACAAAATAATGAGAGGAAAAGATAGAGTCAATAGCCAGAGACTTTTCCCCAGGGCAGGGTTGAAGGATACGAGAAGTCATAGTTTGAAGGTATAAAGAGACGTCAGGGGTAGGTTCTTTACGCAGAGAGTTGTGAATGGATGGAATGTGTTGTCAGCGGTGGTGGTGGAATCAAAGTCATTGGGGACATTTAAGCTACTGCTGGACATGCACATGGCGAGCAGTGAGTTGAGGGGTGCGCAGGTTAAGTAACTATATTTGACATGAGGATTAAATCTCGGCACAACATTGTGGGCCAAAGGGCCTGTTCTGTGCTGTACTTTTCTATGTAATACTTCCTGATATATCTCACACCCCTCACTGTAACACTCTCTGATACACCCCACACTGTAACACTCTGATATACCCCCCATCCCCCACTGTAACACTCTCTGATATCCCCCACACCCCTCACTGTAACACTCCCTGATATACCCCACACCCCTCACTGTAACACTCTCTGATATACCCCACACCCCTCACTATAACACTCTCTGATATATCTCACACCCCTCGCTGTAACACTCCCTGATATACCCCACACCCCTCACTGTAACACTCTCTGATATACCCCACACCCCTCACTATAACACTCTCTGATATATCTCACACCCCTCACTGTAACACTCTCTGATATCCCCCACACCCCTCACTGTAACACTCCCTGATATACCCCACACCCCTCACTGTAACACTCTCTGATATACCCCACACCCCTCACTATAACACTCTCTGATATATCTCACACCCCTCGCTGTAACACTCTCTGATATACCCCACACCCCTCACTGTAACACTCTCTGATATATCTCACACCCCTCGCTGTAACACTCCCCGATATACCCCACACCCATCACTGTAACACTCTCTGATATACCCCACACCCATCACTGTAACACTCTCTGATGTACCCCACACCACTCACTGTAACACTCTCTGATATATCTCACACCCTTCAATGTAATAGTCTCTGATATAATCCAACCCCTCACTATAAATCTCTCAGATGTACCCCACACCCCTCACTGTAACACTCTCTGATCACCCCAACATCCCTCAGTGTAACATTCTCTGATATACCCCACAGACCACACAGTAACATTCAGATATACCCCTCATTGTCATACTCTTTGATAGAATCCACAGCCGTCACTGTAACACTCTCTGATATACCCCACACCCCTCACTGTAACACGCTCTGATATATCACACACCCCACACTGTAACACTCTGATATACCCCACACCCCTCACTCTAACCGTCTCTGATATACCCCTCACCCCTCACTATAACACTCTCTGATATACCACACACCCTTCACTGTAACATACTCTGATATACCCCACACCCCTCACTGTAACACTCTCTGATATACCCCACACCCCTCACTGTAACACTCTCTGATATACCCCTCACTGTAACACTCTCTGATATACCCCACACTGTAACACTCTCTGATATACCCCTCACTGTAACACTCTCTGATATACCCCACACCCCTCACTGTAACATACTCTGATATACCCCACACCCCTCACTGTAACGTACTCTGATATACCCCACACCCCTCACTGTAACACTCTCTGATATACCCCACACTGTAACACTCTCTGATATACCCCACATCCCTCACTGTAACACTCTTATATATCCCACACCCCTCGCTGTAACACTCTCTGATAGACCCCACACCCATCACTGTAACACTCTCTGATATACCCCACACCCCTCACTGTAACACTCTTTGATCACCCCAACATCCCTCAGTGTAACATTCTCTGATATACCCCACAGTCCACACAGTAACATTCAGATATACCCCTCATTGTCATACTGAGGACTGGAAAGCTTAAAGAGCAACAGAGGATTACTAAGAAGGAAATACGCAGAGGAAAAATGAGGTACGAAGGTAAACTGGCCAATAATATAAAGGAGGTCAGTAAAAGCTTTTTTAAGTATGTGCAAGGCAAAAAAATGGTTAGGACTAAAATTGGGCCCTTGAAGACAGAAACAGGGGAATATATTACGGGGAACAAAGAAATGGCAGAAGAATTAAATGGGTACTTCAGATCTGTGTTCACTGGGGAAGACACAAGCAATCTCCCTGAGGTAACAGTGGCTGAAGGACCTGAACTTAAGGGAATTTATATTTGCCAGGATTTGGTGATGGAGAGACTGTTAGGTCTGAAGGTTGATAAGTCTCCGGGGCCTGATGATCTACATCCCAGGGTACTGAAGGAGGTGGCTCGGGAAATCGTGGATGCGTTGGTGATTATTTTCCAGAGTTCGATAGATTTAGGGTCGGTTCCTGAGGATTGGAGGGTGGCTAATGTTATACCACTTTTTAAGAAAGGTGGGAGAGAGAAAGCAGGAAATTATAGACCAGTTAGTCTGACCTCAGTGGTGGGAAAGATGCTGGAGTCTATTATAAAGGATGAAATTACGGCACATCTGGATAGTAGTAACAGGATAGGACAGAGTCAGCATGGATTTATGAAGGGGAAATCATGCTTGACTAATCTTCTTGAATTTTTTGAGGATGTAACTCTGAAGATGGACAAGGGAGATCCAGTAGATGATTGTACCTGGACTTTCAGAAAGCTTTTGATAAAGTCCCACACAGGAGGTTAGTGAGTAAAATTAGGGTGCATGGTATTGGGGGCAAAGTACTAGATTCGATTGAAAATTGGTTGGCTGATAGGGAACAAAGGGTAGTGATAAACGGCTCCCTTTCGGAATGGCAGGCATTGACCAGTGGGGTACCGCAGGGATCCGTGCTGGGACCGCAGCTTTTTACAATATATGTTAATGATATAGAAGATGGTATCAGTAATAATATTAGCAAATTTGCTGATGATACAAAGCTGGGTGGCGGTGAAATGTGATGAGGATGTTAGGAGATTACAGGGTGACCTGGACAGGTTAGGTGAGTGGTCAGATGCATGGCAGATGCAGTTTAATGTGGATAAATGTATGGTTATCCACTTTGGTGGCAAGAACAGGAAGGCAGATTACTACCTCAATGGAATCAATTTAGGTAAAGGGGCAGTACAGAGAGATCTGGGTGTTCTTGTACACCAGTCAATGAAGGCAAGCATGCAGGTACAGCAGGTAGTGAAGAAGGCTAATAGCATGCTGGCCTTCATAACAAGAGGGATTGAGTATAGAAGCAAAGAGGTGCTTCTGCAGCTGTACAGGACCGTGGTGAGACCACACCTGGAGTATTGTGTGCAGTTCTGGTCTCCAAATTTGAGGAAAGACATTCTGGCTATTGAAGGAGTGCAGCGTAGGTTCACGAGGTCAATTCCTGGAATGGCGGGACTACCTTACGCTGAAAGACTGGAGCGACTGGGCTTGTATACCCTTGAGTTTAGAAGACTGAGAGGGGATCTGATTGAGACGTATAAGATTATTATAGGATTGGACACTCTGAAGGCAGGAAACATGTTTCCGCTGATGGGTGAGTGCCGAACCAGAGGACGCAGCTTAAAAATACGGGGTAGACCATTTAGGACAGAGATGAGGAGAAACTTCTTCACCCAGAGAGTGGTGGCTGTGTGGAATGCTCTGCCTCAGAGGGCAGTGGAGGCCCAGTCTCTGGATTCATTTAAGAAAGAGTTGGATAGAGCTGTCAAAATAGTGGAATCAAGGGTTATGGAGATAAGGCAGGAAGAGGATACTGATTAGGAATGATCAGCCATGACCATATTGAATGGCGGTGCAGGCTCGAAGGGCAGAATGGCCTACTCCTGCACCTATTGTCTATACCCCACACCCCTCACTGTAACACTCTCTGATATACCCCACACCCCTCACTGTAACACTCTCTGATATAGCCCACAGCCCTCACTGTAACACTCTCTGATATAGCCCACAGCCCTCACTGTAACACTCCCTGATATAGCCCACACCCCTCACTGTAACACTCTCTGATATAGCCCACAGCCCTCACTGTAACACGCTCTGATATAGCCCACAGCCCTCACTGTAACACTCTCTGATATAGCCCACAGCCCTCACTGTAACACTCGCTGATATAGCCCACAGCCCTCACTGTAACACTCTCTGATACACCCCACACCCCTCACTGTAACACTCTCTGATACACCCCACACCCCTCACCGTAACACTCTCCGATATACCCCACACCCCTCACTGTAACACTCTCTGATACACCCCACACCCCTCACTGTAACACTCTCTGATACACCCCACACCCCTCACCGTAACACTCTCTGATACACCCCACACCCCTCACCGTAACACTCTCTGATACACCCCACACCCCTCACCGTAACACTCTCTGATACACCCCACACCCCTCACTGTAACACTCTCTGATACACCCCACACCCCTCACCGTAACACTCTCTGATACACCCCACACCCCTCACTGTAACACTCTCTGATATACCCCACACCCCTCACTGTAACACTCCCTGATATACCCCACACCCCTCACTGTAACACTCTCTGATACACTCCACACCCCTCACTGTAACACTCCCTGATATACCCCACACCCCTCACTGTAACACTCCCTGATATACCCCACACCCCTCACTGTAACACTCCCTGATATACCCCACACCCCTCACTGTTACACTCTCTGATATACCCCACACCCCTCACTGTAACACTCTCTGATACACCCCACACCCCTCACTGTAACAGGGTTGATGTGAAGAGGTTGTTTCCCTGTGTGGAAGAGCCCAGGTGATAGGAGTGTAATATCAGAGTAATGGGTCTCCCATTTGAGACAGAGATGATGAGGAATTTCTGCTCTCAGAGGAGAGTGATTCTTTGGGAACATTTACTGCAGAGAGCTGTTGACGTTGGGTTATTAACTCGATTCATGGCTGAGACATGAGTTTAAACAGTAAGGGTCTTGAGAGTTATTGGTAAAAGGCAGAATAGTGCAGTGGAGGATGAGCAGATCAGCTATAATCACTGATTCGTGGAGCTGAGTTGATGGGCTGAATGGCCTGTTCATGCTTCCACATCTTATGATCTTACACACGCAACACATTCACACAAAATTTTGTACACTCACACTCACAAACACACAGACACATATTGCCATATACATGCACTTCCACATTCACACGCACACTCCAAGACATGTTCACTGACATCGACCCTCATATACTGACATAAATATTTCCATACACACGCATACACTCAGTTGCACTCTCACACATACACACACTCATTCACACTCATGCAGACACACAGACAGCTCTCACATACACAGATGTACTAATTTACACACTCACTTAAACTCAGACTCTCAAACACACACACACACATACATACCCACACAGACTCATTTACAGACACACAGTCACACTCTCACCCAGACATGCTGACACACACTCTCACTTACACATGGACTTGTACAGATACATACACACACACACACGCATACTCACACACACGCATACTCACACACACAGGCATACTCACACGCATACCTACGCACACACGCATACTCACAAACACACGTACTCTCACACACACATACTCACACACACGCATACTCTCTCACACACGCATACACACACGCATACTCACACAAATGCATATTCACGCATACACACGCATACTCACACACACACGCATACTCACACACACTCGCATACTCACACGCATACGCACGCATACTCATGCACACGCATACTCACGCACACACGCATACTCACACAAGCATGCTCACACACACACATACTCACACACACATACATGCATACTCACACACGCATACTCACGCACACACGCATACACACACGCATACTCACACACACGCATACTCATGCACACACACTCACGCATACTCACACACTTGCATACTCACACACGCATACTCACACACGCATACACACACGCATACTCACACGCACGCATACTCACACACGCATACTCACACGCATACTCACGCATACACACGCATACTCGCACACATGCATACTCACACGCATATTCACACACGCATACTCACACACACATACACACACATACTCACACACGCACACATGCATACTCACGCACACACGCATACTCACACACACGCATACTCACACACACGCATACACACACACACTCACACAAGCATACTCTCACACTCGCATATTTATACTCACGCACACACGCATACTCACACATACACACACGCATACTCACACACGCATACACACACACACGCATACTCACAAACACACGCATACTCACACGCATACACACGTATACTCACGCACACATGCATACACACACGCATACTCATGCACACGCATGCACACACACGCATACTCACACACGCATACTCACGCACACATGCATACACACGCATACGCATGCACACACGCACACGCATGCACACGCATACTCACACACATGCATACTCACATACACGCACATGCATACTCACACACATGCATACACACACAGGCATACTCACACACGCATACTCACACGCATACTCACACACGCATACTCACGCACACATGCATACACACACACGCATACTCATGCACACACGCATACTCACGCACACACGCATGCACACACACACACACGCATACTCACGCACGCATGCATGCACACACACGCATACTCATGCACACGCATACTCACGCACACGCATGCACACACGCATACTCACACACATGCATACACACACGCATACTCACACACACATGCATACTCATACACGCACATGCATACTCATACACGCACATGCATACTCACACACAAAGGCATACTCACATACACGCATACACACACGCATGCTCACACACATGCATACTCTCACACACACGCATACTCTCACGCGCATACTCATACACACGCGCATACTCATATACACACACGCGCATACTCTCTCACGCATACACACACACGCATACACACACATACTCTCACACACACGCATATTCACACACGCATACTCACGCACACGCATACTCACACACACGCATACTCTCACATACACACGCATACTCTTACACACACGCATACTCTCTCACACAAACACACACTCGCATACACCCACACTCGCGCACACCCACACTCTCACCCACAGAGGCATACTCATACATAGTCTCCTTCTCACTCTCAGTCTCACAAACATTCATGGACACACAGACTCTCACACTCAGTCACGATGTCACACACAGCCATTTTTACACACTTACACACACTCACACTTGGTCCCAGCAAACAGATCCAATGCTGAAGATGCAGTAGCAGTTTTTATGGTGCAGCTGTCTAACTTACTGTGAGCTTCAATGTGATAAAGTTTACAGTGTGATTGCGAGCTGTAATTTACTCTGCTTCACAATTCAGTCCAGAGATGAAGAGGATCCTGAAAGCTTTATAACCCACTTCAGAATCCATCTCAGCTGCTTCCAGGTGGGATTCAGCTCTCTGACACCTTTTACTGAATAATAAGTCCAACCTGCACTAATATAGCACCCTCAATAAGCACCCCCCTCAACCTCCTACACTCCAGTGAAACAAGTCTGCACCTATGTTGTCGAAGAGAATACTGAGATACAAGTTACTAGACTAGGTGGGATTGAGGTTCACAAGGAAGAGGTATTCGAAATCCTACAGAGTGTGAAAATAGATAAGTCCCATGGGCCGGATGGGATTTATCCTAGGATCCTCTGGGAGCCAGGGAAGAGATTGCCGAGCCTTTGGCATTGATCTTTAAATCGTTATTATCTACAGGAATAGTGCCAGAAGACTGGAAGATAGCAAATGTGGTTCCCCTGTTCAAGAAGGGGAGTAGAGACAACCCTGGTAATTATAGACCAGTCAGCATCACTTCAGTTGTTGGTAAAGTGTTCGAAAATGTCATAAGAGATAGGATTTATAGTCATCTAGAAAAGAATAATTTGATTAGGGATAGTCAGCACAGTTTTGTGAAGGGTAGGTCTTGCCTCACAAACCTTATTGAGTTCTTTGAGAAGGTGACCAAACAGGTAGATGAGGATAAACTGGTTGTTGTGGTGTATATGGATTTCAGCAAGGCGTTCGATAAGGTTCCCCACAGTAGGCTATTGTACAAAATGCGGAGGAATGGGATTGTGGGAGATATAGCAGTTAGGATCAGTAATTGGCTTGCTGAAAGAAGACCGAGGGTGGTGGTTGATGGGAAATGTTCATCCTGGAGTCCAGTTACCAGTGGTGTACCACAAGGGTCGGTGTTGGGTCCACTGCTGTTCGTCATTTTTATAAATGACCTGGATGAGGGCGTAGAAGGGTGGGTTAGTAAATTTGTGGACGACACTAAGGTCGGTTGAGTTGTGGATAGTGACGAAGGATGCAGTAGGTTACAGAGAGACATAGATAAGCTGCAGAGCTGGACTGAGAGGTGGCAAATGGAGTTTAATGTGGACAAGTGTGAGGTGATTCACTTTGGTCGGAGTAACCGGAATGCAAAGTACTGGGCTAATGGTAAGATTCTTGGTAGTGTAGGTGAGCAGAGAGATCTCGGTGTCCAGGTACACAGATCCTTGAAAGTTGCCACCCAGGTTGACAGTGTTGTTAAGGCAGCATACAGTGTTTTAGCATTTATTAATAGAGGGATCAAGTTCCGGAACCATGAGGTTATGCTACAGCTGTACAAAACTCTGGTGCGGCCGCACTTGGAGTATTGCGTACAGGTCTGGTCACCGCATTATAAGAAGCTTTGGAAAGGGTGCAGAGGAGATTTACCAGGATGTTGCCTGGGTATGGAGGGAAGAACTTACGAGGAAAGGCTGAGGGCCTTGAGGCTGTTCTCGTTAGAGAGAAGAAGGTTGAGAGGTGACTTAATAGAGACATATCCTCTGATTATCTTGTTAGATAGGGTGGACAGGGAGAGCCTTTTTCCAAGTATGGGGACGGCGAGCACGAGGGGGCATAGCTTTAAATTGAGGGGTGATAGATATAGGACAGATGTCAGAGGTAGTTTCTTTACTCAGAGAGTAGTAAGGGTATGGAATGCTTTGCCTGCAACGGTAGTAGATTCGCCAACTTTAAGTACATTTAAGTTGTCATTGGACAAGCATATGGACGTATATGGAATAGTGTAGGTTAGATGGGCTTCAGATTAGTATGACAGGTCGGCGCAACATCGAGGGCTGAAGGGTCTGTACTGCGCTGTAATAATCTATGTTCTATCCAGCCTCTCCTTATAACTCAAAGCCCTGATAACATCCTGGTAAATCTCTTCTGACCCCTCTCCAGTTTAATAATATCCCTCCTGTAACAGGGTGACCAGAACTGGACACAGTGCTCCAGACGAGGCCTCACCAATGTCCTGTATAACCCCAACATGACGTCCCAACCCCTACACTCAATGGACTGAGCAATGAAGGTGGTTTTGAGGAAGAGGTTAAAAGTGAGTTTTGCTGGTTTTTTTTCTCGCTATATTCTATTTAATTTCAATAAATGATCACCTCATTAAATTTTTAAAAAGCATCCGATCTATCAGGCCAGATTTCATTCTGGGGTTTGACTGATCTAATCGAGAGACCTCCATCGAGAGCAGACGGGATGAGCGAGGGGCCTAGCAAATCCCACCCAGCCTCCAAGTGAAGAACAATTCTCCTCATCTTGGTTAGAGGAGGCCTGGCTTGGTCAGAGTCTGTGAGGCCTCCTGGTTCCACACTCATCCGGGATGGTGGAGGGGGGGTGTAGGTCGCCCTCCCCCCCCATCCCTGATAGCCCCTAGTTCCGAGTGTCTTGCTTGGCCCATTGCAGGGGTTAGAGGTGGAGGAGGGGAGTCAGCTGTGGGGTCTGGAGTTGTGCGCAGGCCCACACCAGGTAAGGCCGTCCTTCCTGGAAGAAGCCAGGATAGGTTTTTGACGACAATCGCCATATTCACCCTCGCTGAAACTACCTTCACACAACCGTTTCGACAACTGAATTTAAATACGGCCTGTTGCCGTGATAGGATTTGAACCAGTCACTGCAAAGATGATTGCCCAATGGCACGATGCTCCGTCCCACCCTTAGGCTGCCAGCAGCCATTATGCTAAACTCTCCCACATGGCAACGAGATCACCTTTTATTCCTCCTCAACCCGAACATCAAACTAACCCTGGGAGGCCAGAAATCAGTCCTGTCACCAGCAACATGGACTCTCCAGTACAGTGCTGAGGGCGCGCCGCACTATCAGAGAGTCAGTGCTGAGGGAGTGCTGCACTGTCAGAGAGTCAGTGCTGAGGGAGTGCCACACTGTCAGAGGGTCAGTACTGAGGGAGTGCCGCACTGTCAGCATGTCAGTACTGATGGAGTGCTGCACTGTCAGAGGGTCAGTGCTGAGGGAGTGCCGCACTGTCGGAGGGTCAGTACTGAGGGAGCTCCGCACTGTCGGAGGGTCAGTACTGAGGGAGCTCCGCACTGTCGGAGGGTCAGTACTGAGGGAGCGCCACACTGTCGGAGGGCCAGTACTGATGGAGTGCTGCACTGTCAGACGGTCAGTACTGAGGAAGCGCCGCACTATTGGAGGGTCAGTACTGAGGGAGCGCCGCACTGTCGGAGGGTCAGTGCTGAGGGAGCGCTGCACTGTCGGAGGGTCAGTGCTGAGGAAGCGCCGCACTGTTGGAGGGTCAACACTGAGGGAGCGCCACACTGTCAGAGGGTCAGTGCTGAGGGAGTGCTGCACTGTCGGAGGGTCAGTGCTGAGGAAGCGCCGCACTGTTGGAGGGTCAACACTGAGGGAGCGCCACACTGTCAGAGGGTCAGTGCTGAGGGAGTACTGCACTGTTAGACGGTCAGTACTGAGGGAGTGCTGCACTGTCAGAGGGTCAGTACTGAGGGAGTGCTGCACTGTCGGAGGGTCAGTGCTGAGGGAGTGCTGCACTGGCAGAGGGTCAGTACTGAGGGAGTGCTGCACTGTCGGAAGGTCAGTACTGAGGGAGCTCCGCACTGTTGGAGGGTCAGTGCTGAGGGAGTGCCTCACTGTCGGAGGGTCAGTGCTGAGGGAGTGCTGCACTGTCAGAGGGTCAGTGCTGAGGGAGTGCCACACTGTCAGAGGGTCAGTGCTGAGGGAGCGCCGCACTGTCGGAGGGTCAGTGCTGAGGGAGCGCCGCACTGTCAGAGGGTCAGTACTGAGGAAGCGCCGCACTATTGGAGGGTCAGTACTGAGGGAGCTCCGCACTGTCGGAGGGTCAGTACTGAGGGAGCTCCGCACTGTCGGAGGGTCAGCACTGAGGGTGTGCTGCACAGTCATAGGGTCAGTACTGAGGGAGTGCCACACTGTCGGATGGTCAGTGCTGAGGGAGCGCCGCACTGTCGGAGGGTCAGTGCTGAGGGAGTGCTGCACTGTCAGAGGGTCAGTACTGAGGGAGTGCTGCACTGTCAGAGGGTCAGTACTGAGGGTGTGCTGCACAGTCAGAGGGTCAGTGCTGAGGGAGCGCCACACTGTCGGAGGGTCAGTACTGAGGGAGCGTCGCACTGTCGGAGGGTCAGTAAATAGGGAGTGCTGCACTGTCAGAGGGTCAGTACTGAGGGAGCGCCGCACTGTCGGAGGGTCAGTAAATAGGGGGAGTGCTGCACTGTCAGTGGGTCAGTACTGAGGGAGCGCCGCACTGTCAGAGGGTCAGTACTGAGGGTGTGCTGCACTGTCAGAGGGTCAGTAATGAGGGAGTGCCGCACTGTCGGAGGGTCAGTACTGAGGGAGTGCTGCACTGTTGGACGGTCAGTACTGAGGTAGTGCTGCACTGTCAGAGGGTCAATGCTGAGGGAGCGCCGCACTGTCGGAGGGTCAGTGCTGAGGGAGTGCCACATTGTCGGAGGGTCATTTCTGAGGTAGTGATGCACTGACGGAGGGTCAATGCTGAGGGTGTGCTGCACAGTCATAGGGTCAGTACTGAGGGAGTGCCACACTGTCGGAGGGTCAGTAAATAGGGGGAGTGCTGCACTGTCAGAGGGTCAGTACTGAGGGAGCGCCGCACAGTCAGAGGGTCAGTAAATAGGGAGTGCTGCACTGTCAGAGGGTCAGTACTGAGGGAGTGCTGCACTGTTGGAGGGTCAGTACTGAGGTAGTGCTGCACTGTCAGAGGGTCAATGCTGAGGGAGCGCCGCACTGTCGGAGGGTCAGTAAATAGGGGGAGTGCTGCACTGCCAGAGGGTCAGTACTGAGGGAGCGCCGCACTGTCAGAGGGTCAGTAAATAGGGAGTGCTGCACTGTCAGAGGGTCAGTACTGAGGGAGTGCTGCACTGTTGGTGGGTCAGTACTGAGGGTGTGCTGCACTGTCAGAGGGTCAGTAAATAGGGAGTGCTGCACTGTCAGAGGGTCAGTACTGAGGGAGTGCTGCACTGTTGGAGGGTCAGTACTGAGGTAGTGCTGCACTGTCAGAGGGTCAATGCTGAGGGAGCGCCGCACTGTCGGAGGGTCAGTGCTGAGGGAGTGCCACATTGTCGGAGGGTCAGTTCTGAGGGTGTGCCGCACTGTCAGAGGGTCAGTACTGAGGTAGTGCTGCACTGTCGGAGGGTCAATGCTGAGGGTGTGCTGCACAGTCATAGGGTCAGTACTGAGGGAGTGCCACACTGTCAGAGGGTCAGTACTGAGGGAGCGCCGCACTGTTGGAGGGTCAGTAAATAGGGGGAGTGCTGCACTGTCAGAGGGTCAGTACTGAGGGAGCGCCGCACTGTCGGAGGGTCAGTGCTGAGGGAGTGCCGCACTGTCGGAGGGTCAGTACTGAAGGAGCGCCGCACTGTCGGATGGTCAGTGCTGAGGGAGCGCCGCACCGTCGAGGGTCAGTGCTGAGGGAGTGCCGCACTGTTGGAGGGTCAGTACTGAGGTAGTGCTGCACTGTCAGAGGGTCAATGCTGAGGGAGCGACGCACTGTTGGAGGGTCAGTAAATGGGAGTGCTGCACTGTCAGAGGGTCAGTACTGAGGGAGCGCCGCACTGTCAGAGGGTCAGTAAATAGGGAGTGCTGCACTGTCAGAGGGTCAGTACTGAGGGAGTGCTGCACTGTTGGTGGGTCAGTACTGAGGGTGTGCTGCACTGTCAGAGGGTCAGTAAATAGGGAGTGCTGCACTGTCAGAGGGTCAGTACTGAGGGAGTGCTGCACTGTTGGAGGGTCAGTACTGAGGTAGTGCTGCACTGTCAGAGGGTCAATGCTGAGGGAGCGCCGCACTGTCGGAGGGTCAGTGCTGAGGGAGTGCCACATTGTCGGAGGGTCAGTTCTGAGGGAGTGCCACATTGTCGGAGGGTCAGTGCTGAGGGAGTGCCGCACTGTTGGAGGGTCAGTACTGAGGTAGTGCTGCACTGTCAGAGGGTCAATGCTGAGGGAGCGCCGCACTGTTGGAGGGTCAGTAAATGGGAGTGCTGCACTGTCAGAGGGTCAGTACTGAGGGAGCGCCGCACTGTCAGAGGGTCAGTAAATAGGGAGTGCTGCACTGTCAGAGGGTCAGTACTGAGGGAGTGCTGCACTGTTGGTGGGTCAGTACTGAGGGTGTGCTGCACTGTCAGAGGGTCAGTAAATAGGGAGTGCTGCACTGTCAGAGGGTCAGTACTGAGGGAGTGCTGCACTGTTGGAGGGTCAGTACTGAGGTAGTGCTGCACTGTCAGAGGGTCAATGCTGAGGGAGCGCCGCACTGTCGGAGGGTCAGTGCTGAGGGAGTGCCACATTGTCGGAGGGTCAGTTCTGAGGGAGTGCCGCACTGTCAGAGGGTCAGTACTGAGGTAGTGCTGCACTGTCGGAGGGTCAATGCTGAGGGTGTGCTGCACAGTCATAGGGTCAGTACTGAGGGAGTGCCACACTGTCAGAGGGTCAGTACTGAGGGAGCGCCGCACTGTCGGAGGGTCAGTAAATAGGGGGAGTGCTGCACTGTCAGAGGGTCAGTACTGAGGGAGCGCCGCACTGTTGGTGGGTCAGTACTGAGGGAGTGCTGCACAGTCAGAGGGTCAGTGCTGAGGGAGCGCCACACTGTCGGAGGGTCAGTACTGAGGGAGCGCCGCACTGTCGGAGGGTCAGTAAATAGGGAGTGCTGCACTGTCAGAGGGTCAGTACTGAGGGAGCGCCGCACTGTCGGAGGGTCAGTGCTGAGGGAGTGCCGCACTGTCAGAGGGTCAGTACTGAAGGAGCGCCGCACTGTCGGATGGTCAGTGCTGAGGGAGCGCCGCACCGTCGAGGTTCAGTGCTGAGGGAGTGCCGCACTGTCAGAGGGTCAGTACTGAAGAAGCGCCGCACCGTCGGGGGTCAGTACTGAGGGAGTGCTGCACTGTCAGAGGGTCAGTGCTGAGGGAGTGCCGCGCTGTCGGAGGGTCAGTGCTGAGGGAGTGCCGCACTGTCGGAGGGTCAGTGCTGAGGGAGTGCCGCACTGTCGGAGGGTCAGTGCTGAGGGAGTGCCGCACTGTCGGAGGGTCAGTACTGAGGGAGTGCCGCACTGTCGGAGGGTCAGTGCTGAGGGAGTGCCGCACTGTCGGAGGGTCAGTGCTGAGGGAGTGCCGCACTGTCGGAGGGTTAGTGCTGAGGGAGTGCCGCACTGTCGGAGCAATATGTGGTCAGGGTGCATTTGAAAAGTGACGAATAGGGGAGAAGTGGCGGGAGCGGTTGGACCTTCAAGAGCTGGGATCAGGAGAGTCAGTGCTGAGGGCAAGCTGGCGTCAAAGAGAGACTGGAGATGGCAGTGTTCGGGGTTGTAGTCCTGTCAAGGAACTGGGATTGGGATGGGTCTGAGGACCAACTGATTGGGGTGGAGGAGGTATCATGAGGCGGGAAGGTGGGATCAGAGAAAGCGGGGGAGGCATTGGGGTGAAGGGAGATGGGCGAGGGGGTTACTGATTGAGGGCCAGCAGGGTTGAGGCATGGCTCGATGCTATTGAAGCATTACCTCATAAAGCTCGCGATCCCAGTATTCCTGCTTGGAATCCCAACTGGAGATCAGTTGGGGGAGGGGGAGTTCACCAACCCCTCCCCCAGCTTTGGGAATATGATGGTGAAGGAGTCGGCATAGTTACTCCCTACTGCTGACTGAAATCCTGGCTCGGCCTCTCTTCCTGGCTAGGCCTCCCTTCCTAGCTAAGTCTCTTCCTGAAAATGTGTTGCTGGAAAAGCGCAGCAGGTCAGGCAGCATCCAAGGAGCAGGAGAATCGACTTTTCGGGCATGAGCCCTTCTTCAGGCTCATGCCCGAAACGTCGATTCTCCTGCCTGATCTGCTGCGCTTTTCCAGCAACACATTTTTAACTCTGATCTTCAGCATCTGCAGTCCTCACTTTCTCCTAAGTCTCCCTTCCTAGCTAGGCCTCCCTCTGCTTTGGGATCAGGCTATCTGGCGGAGAGGAGTCCGTGGTCGTTCAGGGATGGGCTCGCGATTCAGTCTCGCCCGGGAGAGCATTCGCGACCTCTCCCTGTGGCCATCTTGAATGCAGCGAACAGGGGTGCAGTCTCAAAAGGGTTCAAGCTGAGGCTACGCATGCAGCCTGGTCGGAGTGCGATCGCTGTTGCATGACTCGAAATGGGAAGGATTGGCGGTGGTTTGCGGGGTGGGGGGGGGGTGTGCACGGTCGAGAGAAAAACAAAAACCCACCCCTCAAGGCGAGAGCGGCCCGAGTTCCTCAACTCACCCGTGCTGGGCTCACACTCCTCCAGGTCTTCATCATCGCTGGGGCACTCCGCGGAAGCTACCAGAATGTCGTCGGTGTTCTGAAAGAGAAAGCGCGCCATGTTTAGGACAGTGCTCTTTGGTAGGGTCGAATCTCAGGCCGTAACTCAGCCAAATCACCAATAAAGTCCTGCCCGCACCCCTTTAGGGAAGAAAAATCTGCCATCCAGAAGTCGGGATTTCTTCAAATTTTTTTTTGTGTGGGGTGAGGGCTCAGCAGCATTGATTGCCCCATCCCGAATTGCCCAGACGCCAGTTCAGAGTCAGCCATGTTGCTCGATTCACATGTAGGCCCAGACCAGGTAAAGATGGCAGTTTCCTTCCCTGAAGGACGTTACTGAATCAGATGGATTTTTCCCTGACAATTAGTCAACATAAGACTCTTAATTCCAGATTTTCATTGAATTCACATTCCACCATCAGCCATGGCAGGATTTGAATGCAGGTTCCCGGATTAACACTAAGTCATAGGCCTCTCCTACATGTGGCTTCAGACCCCAGAGTGATGTGAGTTCACTCTTAACAATCCTCCGAAAGTGCCAAATGGCCTCCATCTCCACCATAGTGATACTACTGCTCATTATTCAAGGTCATGGCTAATTGAATACAAATTCCAGTTCCAGATTTCCTTTTCTTTATGCTACCCCAGAAATGTTTTCACACACCGTTCAGTGCCTTTCTGCCACCAAAATCATTGTCTTTTTTTTTAATGATTGGAATACTGCGATGAATACTGGTTCCCTCTGCCACAGGAAGGATGTTGTAAACCTTGAAGGGTTCAGAGAAGATTTAGAAGGATGTTGCTATGGTTGGAGGGTTTGAGCTACTGGGACTGTTTTCCCTGGAGGCTGAGGGGTGACCTTATAGAGGCTTATAAGAACATGAGGGTCATGGATAGGGTAAACAGACAAGGTCTTTTCCCTGGGGTGGGGGAGTCCAGAACTAGAGGGGCATAGGTTTAGGGTGAGAGGAGAAAAATACAAAAGAGACCTAAGGGGCAACTTTTTCACACAGAGGGTGGTACGTGTATGGAATGAGCTGCCAGAGGAAGTGGTGGAGGCTGGTACAATGACAACATTTAAGAGGCATTTGGATGGGGATATGAATAGGAAGGGTTTAGAGAGATATGGGCCAAGTTGTCCAGATTAATTTAGGATATCTGGTCAGCATGGTTGAGTTGGACCAAAGGGTCTGTTTCCGTGCTGTGCAACTGATAATGTGCAACTCAGATTCCCTACAGTGTGGAAACAGGCCCTTCGGCCCAATAAGTCCACACCAACCCTCCGAAGAGTAACCCATCCAGACCCATTCCCCATTACTCTACATTTACCCTGACTAATGCAACTAACCTGCACATCCCTGGGCACTATGGGACAATTTAGCACGGCCAATCCACCCTAACCTGCACATCTTTGGACTGTGGGAGGAAACCAGAGCCCTCAGAGGAAACCCCCACAGACATGGGGTGGAGAATGTGCAAACTCCACACAGACAGTCACCTGAGGGTGGGTTTAAACCCGGGTCCCTGGTGCTGGGAGGCAGCAGTGCTCACCACTGAGCCACCGTGCCGCTATGTCTCTCCGCCCAGACTGGCATTGCCTTCTCTCCAAAGTTCAATGACTTTATTTTCTTTTCTGGCGGAGGGACAGGAAAAAAGCTCAAAAGAACGGGTGATTGTGTTAAGATCCTCCCAAAGTAGATCCTGTTTGCCTAGTTGGACAGCCTTGAAACGTCCACGGCTGGCCTGTGACACTCGCAGGGTGACGCATCGGCCATTTTGGGTTGGGATGAGGGGAAATATTTTCCCTGAAAGGGCTATGAGTCTTTCCTAGTTATTCCCTACCCAGTGAAGGCGTATGGATGGGCCACTATTTAGGACTTAGACCAACCGTGTTTTGGTCTTGAAGGGAATCAAGGGAAATGATGGGGAGAAAGTGATGTCTTATTTTATATGGTCATGAGATGAGGCCGTCACTGGCTGGCCCCAGTATTTGCTGCCTGTCCCTAGTTGCCCAGAGGGTGGTGAAGAGTCAACCCCATTGCTGTGGGAGGTCCGGAGTCACATGTACGCCCAGACCGGGTCAGACTTCCTTCCTTTGAAGTGAGGGGGAAACATGTCCAGGGGAAAGTGAAGAAGGCAGGTGCTGGAGGAGTCAGAGTCGATGAAGCTTGGCGGTGGGAGGGGGGAAAAGCACCGCAGAATCCAAGGAGCGAGAGAGCTGACATTTCAGGCAGGACTCTTCTTCAGGACCGGCAAGAGGGAAGGGGGCTGAGAGATGAATGGGGGCGTGGGGATGTGGGTGGGGGTAGAGGGAATGTGGGTGGGATGGCGATAGGGGTAGGAGGCGGTGGTGAAGAGGGAGGACGCACTGCCAGGAAATGTGGGGGAGGCAGATTGAACGGAGGCAATCAAGAGGGTGGGCATTGCCTGGCTGTCTGGAGAGAAATGACAGACTGGGTGAGAGGGGATACAGCATGAGATTGGCACGAGGGGATAGAACTGGGGTGGGCAGGGTAGGTTGCATAGCCTCCTCTGCAGTGTGACACCTCTGTGATTCTGCATTGCACGATACATTCATGAACCAGACTGGCTCTTCATCACAACGAGCCGCAGCTACATTCCACTATTGGCCACGGTGTGATCTAACACCACGTTCTCGAAGCATTAGCTACTCTGATTTTGACAAGAGAAGGACAGGTCAAATTGCAACTGATTCCAGTGAATGGATGGAGAGTAAAATAACTTCACGGATCCCTGTTATGGACCAGACACCCCTCAAAGTACTTTCAGAAGGTAGCCTCGACCCCAAAGTTTCTTATTTTTAAAGACATTCATAAAGTGCTGCTTTACAAATGCAATGTGACTGGTCAAACTGTTAAGCAAAATGCAATTTACTCAAACCCTACGGTTAAAATACAACAACAGAACAAAGAACTTTGAAGAACTTAACTCAATTGGAAAACTGAATGATGGATACAGTAACTGTTACCAATGGACTGTTCCAATATAGTAGCATCTCATAATTACCCACTCTGGCAAAAAGGCCCCCAGTTTTTCCCTGTCATCGAGAGGGGGGAGTAATAGTTCCCACTTCTTCAAGCCCGCAATAGCAACTACTTAAAGCTAAACCTAAAAAACTAAACAAAAAAACTCGAAATCCTGGTTCTGGCCACACCTCGCCAGCCTGCTTCTATTGTTCAAACTTTAAAAAAACCAAGGCCTCACAAGCTGTTTATCTGTATTCCTGTCTAACAACCCCTCTTCCCAAAAAAAAGACAAAATAACCTCTTGAAGCAACAGTATCATCCCGTCTCTCTCCCTACCCGTGCACAGTACATGGACTCTGACCTGCTAATCCAGTGAGGGGGATCCCTGAGACTCCTAGTTATTTTTTTTATTTTTTCTTCTTTTTTTTCTTACACAAGGTGCACAAATCTTTATTCAATTTCCACCACCAGGAAGATAGGAAAACACCCGAGTGGCCAGTGACAAGCACTGCCCTTCACATCAAAGGGCAATGCTGTGTGATCAAAACAGTGAAGGGGGGTGGGGGTAGGGACTAAATCAAAATAGAGTTGGAGGGGGAGAGACTCCTGGTTATGTCTGTGAGCCAGGACTCCCTGATTGGCCCAAATCAACAGGCCCAGATCAGGGATCTCAAACTCAATGAGATCTGGCTGACCTCATTCCGATAACTACAGAGAGTTAATGTGATGATGACAAATCAAATCTGTGTGGAATGTCAGGCTCCCAGCAATAAGGGACGAGAATTCTGAGTGCAGATTTTGCTTTGGATTAAAACGTTGCCCAGTAATTCGCTGGATAACTCCTGGATGCGGTGTATGGGTCCCAGGAGATACATCCTCGCTTTGAGCACGTTTGGTGAATCAGAGCTGAGAACATCATGATGATGATTCTCATTAGAACAAAGGGCACTGTGGCTGAAATGTGTTTCACAAGCGGGCACATTGCCAACGTCTAACGGAGCCAGGTGCACCCGAGTTTTACCGGGAGGGGAAGAGACCACTCCCACCTCCAGCTTAATCAGTTAAATCATAACGTGCCAATTGACCTGGGTTCCTTTGACTTGTAGAGGTTGGGGAGAGAGTTGGCGTGGCTCTGCTAATTAACTATCTGGGAGGTGAAAGGGGGTTAAATGAAGGCCTGGGCATCCGCGGGCGCAGAAGGCGACGCTATCGAGGGGTACATTATGATTAATGATTCGAGAACTAGGGGCACAGTCAGAGAATTATGGTTGAGGTGGGATGTTAGGACACACAAAGAGAGGTTTAGAATCTCTTCCACAAACTCAATGAGATCCGTTGTTGATTTTAAATCTGAACTCCATCAAGGAATGTGGGCCAATGGCTGCTATATGGAGTTCGGTCACAGATGGCCCATGGTCTCAGCGGTACAGGCTTGAGGGGCTGAATGGCCCACTCTTGCTCCTGTGTTCCTACAAATTTCGGACGGGTTCATTCGAGACAAACAATTTCTCCTGGGATTCAATGATAGGCAATGCAGCGGGAATACCGCTGAATTAATCATGGAGACAGATTAACAGACCAATGCACTGAGGGTAGGTGTACAAATCCCAGTGCAGCAGCTGACGGACTTTAAACATGATTAATTCATCCTGGAATTGATTTGGAAAATCTTTGGCTGTGTGTTTTTCGCTGCACCTCTTCCCCACGCTCCTGATCTTCAGGCAGCTGGGGCTTGAGGGGTGTTGGCAGATCGGAGGATGTTCCTCATGGGTCTCTGCCCCGGGTCGGGCTGGCTATTAACGGGGTCCAGGCAACAGGCAAAGGAAGGGGGGAGGGTGATCTCTGCCAATTGTCTCCCCATCTTCCGCAATTACCTTAGCACACGGATGTCCCTGGAGAGGAAGCCAGTCATAGACATGTACAGCAAGGATACAGACCCTTCGGTCCAACCCGTCCATGTCGACCAGATATCCCAACCTAATCTAGTCCCGTTTGCCAGCACTCGGCACATATCCCTCCAAACCCTTCTTATTCATGTCCTCATCCAGATACCTTTTAAATGCTGTCATTGTACCAGCCTCTGAAAATGTGTTGCTGGAAAAGCGCAGCAGGTCAGGCAGCATCCAGGGAACAGGAGAATCGACGTTTCGGGCATAAGCCCTTCTTCAGGGCTTATGCCCGAAACGTCGATTCTCCTGTTCCCTGGATGCTGCCTGACCTGCTGCGCTTTTCCAGCAACACATTTTCAGCTCTGTTCTCCAGCATCTGCAGTCCTCACTTTCTCCCCATTGTACCAGCCTCCACCACTTCCTCTGGCAGCTCATTCCATACCCGCACCACCCTCTGTGAGAAAAAGTTGCTCCTTAGGTCACTTTTATATCTTTCCTCCACTCACCCTAAACCTATGTCCCTCTAGTTCTGGACTCCCCCACCCCAGGGAAAAGACCTTGTCTATTCACCCTATCCATGCCCCCTCATGATTTTATAAACCTCTGTAAGGTCACCCCTCAGCCTCCGACGGTCCAGGGAAAACAGCCACAGCCTGTTCAGCCTCTCCCTGTAGCTCAAACCCTCCAACCCTGGCAACATCCGTATAAACCTTATCTGAATCTCTTCAAGTTTCACAACATCCATGTTTCAAGGTTTTGCAGTTTAACATCCTCTCATCTCGGGAATAAATCTTTGCCACGTTGTCTCTCAAGCGCGTATATCCTTCCTTCGGCAAGGGGATCAAAACTGTGTACAGGTATTCCTGGTGTGGTCTCACCAAGGCTCTGAGCTCTTTAGGCTTAATTTCAAGAGGAGATGTGGCATTCGTTTGGGATGGTACAGTGACTCAGTGGTTAGCACCGCTGCCTCACGGCACCAGCCACCCGGGTTCAATCCCACCCTCGGGTGACTGCCTGTGTGGAGTTTGCACATTCTCCCTCTGTGTCTGTGTGGGGTTTCCTCCGGGTGCTCCGATTTCCTCCCACAGTCCAAAAATGTGCAGGTTAGGGTGGTTTGGCCGTGCCAAATTGTCCCATAGTGTCCAGGGATGTGCAGGTTAGGGTGGTTTGGCCGTGCTAAATTGTCCCATAGTGTCCAGGGATGTACAGGTTAGGGTGGATTGGCTGTGCTAAATTGTCCCATAGTGTCCAGGGATGTACAGGTTAGGGTGGGATTGGCTATGCTAAATTGCCCCATAGTGTTAGGTACATTAGTCAGAGGGGGATAGGTCTGGGTGTGTTACTCTTCGGAGGGTCGCTGTGGACTTGTTGCGCTGAAGGGCCTGTTTCCACATTGTAGAGAATCTAAGCTAGTCTAATCTAAAACTCCATCTGCTGCTCCTCAGCCAGTTGACCCAATAGATGCTGTGGATTGGTTGGTGATTGGGGATGTGGGGAATGGGCTGATGGGGCAAGCTGAAACCCGAGCGTGAGGATAGGAAAGCAGAGGCATTACTGGGCTGGGAACTGACGGAGTTTAGGAGGCACGGGGGAACAGGAGAGTGGGGAGCAATCAATGAAGGGGCTTTAGTCATGGTGAGGGAACTGGGACGGGGCGATGTTAAGAGAGAGAGAGGGAGAGAGACACCCCGAGGGTTGGTTTTAATAAACACATGCAAAATCAAGGCTGCTCTGAAACAGGTTCGGGCAGAAGCCCGAAACGTCGATTCTCCTGTTCCCTAGATGCTGCCTGACCTGCTGCGCTTTTGCAGCAACACATCTCCGGCTCTGATCTCCAGCATCTGCAGACCTCACTTTCTCCTCAAAGATTGTCACAAAGAGCCTCACTGTTTAACTCAAATGAGGTGAGATTGCACGAAATTACACTTCCAGCAAGCGAGACTTCATCAGCCGAAATACCACTCCCTTTAATGCAACTGCACACATTCCAAAGTCACCCAATTTGTACTGAAAGGCATGATGGGCTAATTAAAGGCTCCCAGGGAGTGCCAGGCTATTTCACATCCACTTCAATCACTGCGAGTCAGGTAAAAAACCAAGGCTGATAATCTGGGAAAACTTCATCTGAAATCAGTCACCTCCACCAGCCCCTACACCCACTCCCGATCTCTGTAACCCCCTCCAGCCCCTACACCCCCTCCCTATCTCCGTAACCCCCTCCATCCCCTACACCACCTCCCTATCTCTGTAACCCCCTCCAGCCCCTACATCCCCTCCCTATCTCTGTAACCCCCTCCAGCCCCTACACCCCCTCCCTATCTCTGTAACCCCCTCCAGCCCCTACACCCACTCCCTATCTCCGTAACCCCCTCCATCCCCTACACCACCTCCCTATCTCTGTAACCCCCTCCTGCCCCTACACCCCCTCCCTATCTCTGTAACCCCCTCCAGCCCCTACATCCCCTCCCTATCTCTGTAACCCCCTCCATCCCCTACACCCCCTCCCTATCTCTGTAACCCCCTCCAGCCCCTACACCCACTCCCTATCTCCGTAACCCCCTCCATCCCCTACACCACCTCCCTATCTCTGTAACCCCCTCCTGCCCCTACACCCCCTCCCTATCTCCGTAACCCCCTCCATCCCCTACACCACCTCCCTATCTCTGTAACCCCCTCCTGCCCCTACACCCCCTCCCTATCTCTGTAACCCCCTCCATCCCCTACACCACCTCCCTATCTCTGTAACCCCCTCCTGCCCCTACACCCCCTCCCTATCTCTGTAACCCCCTCCAGCCCTAACACCCCCTCCCTATCTCTGTAACCCCATCCGGCCCCTACACCTCATCCCTATCTCTGTAACCCCCTCCGGCCCCTACACCCCCTCCCTATCTCTGTAACCCCCTCCAGCCCTAACACCCCCCTCCCTATCTTCGTAACCCCTTCCAGCCCCTACACCCCCTCCCTATCTCCGTAACCCCCACCAGCCCCTTCCTATCACTGTAACCCCTTCCAACCCCTACACACCCACCCTATCTCTGTAACCCCCTCTAGCCCCATCACCCCCTCCATATCTCTGTAACCCCCACCAGCCCCTACACCCTCCCTATCACTGTAACCCCCTCCATCCCATACACACCGTCCCTATCTCTGTAACCCCCTCCAGCCCCTACACCCCTCCCTATCTCTGTAACCCGCTACACCCCCTCCCTATCTCTGTAACCCCCTGCAGCCCCTACACACCCTCCCTACCTCTGTAACCCCCACCAGCCCCTACACCCCCTCCCTATCTCTGTAACCCCCTCCAGCCCCTATACCCCCTCCCTGTCTCTGTAACTCCCTCCAGCCCATACACCTATCTCTGTAACGCCCTCCAGCCCTGACACCCCTCCCTACATCTGTAACCCCCTCCAGCCCCTACACCCCCTCCCTATCTCTGTAATCCCCGCCAGCCCCTACAACCCCACCCTATCTCTGTAACCCCCTCCAGCCCCTACACCCCGCCCTACCTCTGTAACCCCCTTCAGCCCCTACACCCCCTCCCTATCTCTGTAACCCCCTTCATCCCCTACACCCCCTCCCTATCTCTGTAACACCCGCCACCCCGACACCCCCTCCCTATCTCTGTAACCCCCTCCAGCCCCTACACCCCCTTCCTATCTCTGTAACCCCCTCCAGCCCGTACACCCCCTCCCTATCTCTGTAACGCCCCTCCAGCCCCGACACCCCCTCCCTATCTCTGTAACCCCCTCCAGCCCCTACACCCCCTCCCTATCTCTGTAACTTCCTCCAGCCCCTGCACCCCCTCCCTATCTCTGTAACCCCCTACAAACCCTACACCTCCTCCAGCCCCTGCACACCCTCCCTATCTCTGTAATCCCCTCCAGCCCCTGCACGCCGTCCCTGTCTCTATAACCCCCTCCATCCCCTACACCCCCTCACTATCTCTGTAACCCACTCCATCCCCTACACAGCCCTCCCGACCTCTGTAACTCCCTCCAGCCCCAACATCCCCTCCCTATCTCTGTAATGCTCCTCCAGCCCCTACACCCACTCCCTATCTCTGTAACCCCCTCCAGCCCCTACACCCCCTCCCTATCTCTGTAACCCACACCAGCCCCTACACCCCCTCCCTATCTCTGTAACCCCCTCCAGCCCCTACACTCCCTCCCTATCTCTGTAACTCCCTCCATCCCCTACACACCCTTCTCTATCTCTGTAACCTCCTCCAGACCCTGCACGCCGTCCCTGTCTCTATAACCCCCTCCATCACCTACACCCTCTCACTATCTCTGTAACCCCCTCCATCACCTACACCCCCTCACTATCTCTGTAACCCACTCCATCCCCTACACACCCCTCCCTATCTCTGTAACCCCCTCCAGCCACTACACCCCCTCCCTATCTCTGTAACCCCCTCCAGCCCCTGCACCCCCTCCCTATCTCTGTAACACCCTCCAGCCTCTACACCCCCTCCCTATCTCTGTAACCCCCTCCAGTCCCTACACCCCCTCCCTATCTCTGTAACACCCTCCAGCCTCTACACCCCCTCCCTATCTCTGTAAACCCACCAGCCCCGACACCCCCTCCCTATCTCTGTAACACCCTCCAGCCTCTACACCCCCTCCCTATCTCTGTAAACCCACCAGCCCCGACACCCCCTCCCTATCTCTGTAACACCCTCCAGCCTCTACACCCCCTCCCTATCTCTGTAAACCCACCAGCCCCGACACCCCCTCCCTATCTCTGTAACACCCTCCAGCCTCTACACCCCCCCCTATCTCTGTAAACCCCCCAGCCCCGACACCCCCTCCCTATCTCTGTAACACCCTCCAGCCCCGACACCCCCTCCCTATCTCTGTAAACCCCCCAGCCTCGACACCCCCTCCCGATCTCTGTAACTCCCTCCAGCCCCTGCACCCCCTCCCTATCTCTGTAAACCCCCCAGCCCCGACACCCCCTCCCTATCTCTGTAACCCCCTCCAGCCCCTAGACCCGCTCCCTATCTCTGTAACCCCCTCCAGTCCCTAGACCCGCTCCCAATCTCTGTAACTTCCTCCAGCGCCTGCACCCCCTCCCTATCTCTGTAACCCCCCCCAGCCCCTACACCTCCTCCAGCCCCTACACCCCCTCCCTATCCTCTGTAACCCCCTCCAGCCCCTACACCTCCTCCAGCCCCTACACCCCATCCCTATCTCTGTAACTCCCTCCAGCCCCTGCACCCCCTCCCTATCTCTGTAACCCCCTCCAGCCCCTACACCTCCTCCAGCCCCGAGACCCCCTCCCTATCTCTGTAACTCCCTCCATCCCCTACACCCTCTCCCTATCTCTGTGACCCGCTCCAGCCCATACACCCCCTCCCTATCTCTGTAACTCCCTCCAGCCCCTACATCCTCTCCCTACCTCTGTAACCCCCTCCCGCCCCTACACCCCCTCCCTATCTCTGTAACCCCCTCCATCCCCTACACCCCCTCCCTATCTCTGTAACCCCCTCCAGCATCTACAGCCCCTCCCTATCTCTGTATCCCCCTCCATCCCCGACACCCCCTCCCTATCTGTGTAACCCCCTACAGCCCCGACAGCCCCTCCCTATCTCTGTAACCCCCTCCATCCCCAACAGCCCCTCCCTATCTCTGTAACCCCCTCCATCCCATACACCCCCACCCTGTCTCTGTAACCCCCTCCAGCCCCTGCACCCCATCCCTATCTCTGTAACTCCCTCCAGCCCCTGCACCCCCTCCCTATCTCTGTAACCCCCTCCAGCCCCTACACCTCCTCCAGCCCCGAGACACACTCCCTATCTCTGTAACTCCCTCCATCCCCTGCACCCCCTCCCTATCTCTGTAATGCCCTCCAGCCCCTACACCTCCTCCAGCCCCGAGACCCCCTCCCTATCTCTGTAACTCCCTCCAGCCCCTACATCCTCTCCCTATCTCTGTAACCCCCTACACCCCCTCCCTATCTCTGTAACCCCCCGGCCCCTACACCCCCTCCCTATCTCTGTAACCCCCTCCATCCCCTACATCCCCTCCCTGTCTCTGTAACCCCCTCCAGCCCCTCCACCCCTCCCTATCTCTGTAACCCCCGCCATCCCCTACACCCCCTCCCTATCTCTGTAACCTCCTCCAGCCCCTATACCCCCTCCCTGTCTCTATAACTCCCTCCAGCCCCTACACCCCCTATCTCTGTAACCCCCTCCAGCCCCGACACCCCTCCCTACCTCTGTAACCCCCTCCAGCCCCTACATACCCTCCCTATCTCTGTAACCCCCTCCAGCCCCTACACCCCCTTCCTATCTCTGTAAACTCGTCCAGCCCCTATACCCCCTCCCTATCTCTGTAATCCCTTCCAGCCCCTACATCCCCTCCCTATCTCTGTAACGCCCCTCCAGCCCCTACACGCCCTCCCTATCTCTGTAACCCCCTCCAGCCCCTACACCCTCTCCCTATCTCTGTAACCCCCTCCAGCCCCTACACCCCCTCCCTATCTCTGTAACTTCCTCCAGCCCCTGCACCCCCTCCCTATCTCTGTAACCCCCTCCAAACCCTACACCTCCTCCAGCCCCTACACACCCTCCCTATCTCTGTAACCCCCTCCAGCACCTGCACGCCGTCCCTGTCTCTATAACCCCCTCCATCCCCTACACCCCCTCACTATCTCTGTAACCCACTCCATCCCCTACACAGCCCTCCCGACCTCTGTAACCCCCTCCAGCCCCTACACTCCTTCCCTATCTCTGTAACTCCCTCCATCCCCTACACACCCTTCTCTATCTCTGTAACCTCCTCCAGACCCTGCACGCCGTCCCTGTCTCTATAACCCCCTCCATCACCTACACCCTCTCACTATCTCTGTAAACCACTCCATCCCCTACACACCCTTCTCTATCTCTGTAACCCCCTCCAGCCCCTACACCCCCTCCCTATCTCTGTAACCCCCTCCAGCCCCTACACCTCCTCCAGCCCCTACACCCCCTCCCTATCTCTGTAACCCCCTCCAGCCCCTACATCCTCTCCCTATCTCTGTAACCCCCTCCAGCCCCTACACCCCCTCCCTATCTCTGTAACCCCCTCCAGCCCCTACACCCCCTCCCTATCTCTGTATCCCCCTCCATCCCCTACACCCCCCTCCCTATCTCTGTAAACCCCTACACCCCCCTCCCTATCTCTGTAACCCCCTCCAGCATCTACACCCCCTCCCTATCTCTGTAACCCCCTCCATCGACTCCCTATCTCTGTCACCCCTTCCAGCCCCTACACCCCCTCCCTATCTCTGTAACCCCCTCCAGCCCTAACACCCCCTCCCTATCTCTGTAACCCCCTACAGCCCCTACACCCCCTCCCTATCTCTGTAACCCCCTTCATACCCTACACCACCTATCACTGTAACCCACTCCAGCCCCTAAACCCCCTCCCTTTCTCTGTAACTCCCTCCAGCCCCTACACCCCCTATCTCTGTAACCCTCTCCAGCCTCTACACCCCCTCCCTATCTCTGTAACTCCCTCCAGCCCCTACACCCCCTAACTCTGTAACTCCCTCCAGCCCCTACACCCCCTATCTCTGTAACCCCCTCCAGCCCCTACACCCCCTCCCTATCTCTGTATCCCTCTCCATCCCCGACACCCCCCTCCCTATCTCTGTAAACCCCTACACCCCCTCCCTATCTCTGCAATCCCCTCCAGCCCCTACACCCCCTCCCTATCTCTGTAACCCCCTCCAGTCCCTACACCCCCTCCCTATCTCTGTAACCCCCTCCAGCCCCTACACCCCCTCCCTATCTCCGTAACCCCCTCCATCCCCTACACCACCTCCCTATCTCTGTAACCCCCTCCAGCCCCTACATCCCCTCCCTATCTCTGTAACCCCCTCCAGCCCCTACACCCCCTCCCTATCTCTGTAACCCCCTCCAGCCCCTACACCCACTCCCTATCTCCGTAACCCCCTCCATCCCCTACACCACCTCCCTATCTCTGTAACCCCCTCCTGCCCCTACACCCCCTCCCTATCTCTGTAACCCCCTCCAGCCCCTACATCCCCTCCCTATCTCTGTAACCCCCTCCATCCCCTACACCCCCTCCCTATCTCTGTAACCCCCTCCAGCCCCTACACCCACTCCCTATCTCCGTAACCCCCTCCATCCCCTACACCACCTCCCTATCTCTGTAACCCCCTCCTGCCCCTACACCCCCTCCCTATCTCCGTAACCCCCTCCATCCCCTACACCACCTCCCTATCTCTGTAACCCCCTCCTGCCCCTACACCCCCTCCCTATCTCTGTAACCCCCTCCATCCCCTACACCACCTCCCTATCTCTGTAACCCCCTCCTGCCCCTACACCCCCTCCCTATCTCTGTAACCCCCTCCAGCCCTAACACCCCCTCCCTATCTCTGTAACCCCATCCGGCCCCTACACCTCATCCCTATCTCTGTAACCCCCTCCGGCCCCTACACCCCCTCCCTATCTCTGTAACCCCCTCCAGCCCTAACACCCCCCTCCCTATCTTCGTAACCCCTTCCAGCCCCTACACCCCCTCCCTATCTCCGTAACCCCCTCCAGCCCCTTCCTATCACTGTAACCCCTTCCAACCCCTACACACCCACCCTATCTCTGTAACCCCCTCTAGCCCCATCACCCCCTCCATATCTCTGTAACCCCCACCAGCCCCTACACCCTCCCTATCACTGTAACCCCCTCCATCCCATACACACCGTCCCTATCTCTGTAACCCCCTCCAGCCCCTACACCCCTCCCTATCTCTGTAACCCGCTACACCCCCTCCCTATCTCTGTAACCCCCTGCAGCCCCTACACACCCTCCCTACCTCTGTAACCCCCACCAGCCCCTACACCCCCTCCCTATCTCTGTAACCCCCTCCAGCCCCTATACCCCCTCCCTGTCTCTGTAACTCCCTCCAGCCCATACACCTATCTCTGTAACGCCCTCCAGCCCTGACACCCCTCCCTACATCTGTAACCCCCTCCAGCCCCTACACCCCCTCCCTATCTCTGTAATCCCCGCCAGCCCCTACAACCCCACCCTATCTCTGTAACCCCCTCCAGCCCCTACACCCCGCCCTACCTCTGTAACCCCCTTCAGCCCCTACACCCCCTCCCTATCTCTGTAACCCCCTTCATCCCCTACACCCCCTCCCTATCTCTGTAACACCCGCCACCCCGACACCCCCTCCCTATCTCTGTAACCCCCTCCAGCCCCTACACCCCCTTCCTATCTCTGTAACCCCCTCCAGCCCGTACACCCCCTCCCTATCTCTGTAACGCCCCTCCAGCCCCGACACCCCCTCCCTATCTCTGTAACCCCCTCCAGCCCCTACACCCCCTCCCTATCTCTGTAACCCCCTCCAGCCCCTACACCCCCTCCCTATCTCTGTAACTTCCTCCAGCCCCTGCACCCCCTCCCTATCTCTGTAACCCCCTACAAACCCTACACCTCCTCCAGCCCCTGCACACCCTCCCTATCTCTGTAATCCCCTCCAGCCCCTGCACGCCGTCCCTGTCTCTATAACCCCCTCCATCCCCTACACCCCCTCACTATCTCTGTAACCCACTCCATCCCCTACACAGCCCTCCCGACCTCTGTAACTCCCTCCAGCCCCAACATCCCCTCCCTATCTCTGTAATGCTCCTCCAGCCCCTACACCCACTCCCTATCTCTGTAACCCCCTCCAGCCCCTACACCCCCTCCCTATCTCTGTAACCCACACCAGCCCCTACACCCCCTCCCTATCTCTGTAACCCCCTCCAGCCCCTACACTCCCTCCCTATCTCTGTAACTCCCTCCATCCCCTACACACCCTTCTCTATCTCTGTAACCTCCTCCAGACCCTGCACGCCGTCCCTGTCTCTATAACCCCCTCCATCACCTACACCCTCTCACTATCTCTGTAACCCCCTCCATCACCTACACCCCCTCACTATCTCTGTAACCCACTCCATCCCCTACACACCCCTCCCTATCTCTGTAACCCCCTCCAGCCACTACACCCCCTCCCTATCTCTGTAACCCCCTCCAGCCCCTGCACCCCCTCCCTATCTCTGTAACACCCTCCAGCCTCTACACCCCCTCCCTATCTCTGTAAACCCACCAGCCCCGACACCCCCTCCCTATCTCTGTAACACCCTCCAGCCTCTACACCCCCTCCCTATCTCTGTAAACCCACCAGCCCCGACACCCCCTCCCTATCTCTGTAACACCCTCCAGCCTCTACACCCCCTCCCTATCTCTGTAAACCCACCAGCCCCGACACCCCCTCCCTATCTCTGTAACACCCTCCAGCCTCTACACCCCCTCCCTATCTCTGTAAACCCACCAGCCCCGACACCCCCTCCCTATCTCTGTAACACCCTCCAGCCTCTACACCCCCCCCTATCTCTGTAAACCCCCCAGCCCCGACACCCCCTCCCTATCTCTGTAACACCCTCCAGCCCCGACACCCCCTCCCTATCTCTGTAAACCCCCCAGCCTCGACACCCCCTCCCGATCTCTGTAACTCCCTCCAGCCCCTGCACCCCCTCCCTATCTCTGTAAACCCCCCAGCCCCGACACCCCCTCCCTATCTCTGTAACCCCCTCCAGCCCCTAGACCCGCTCCCTATCTCTGTAACCCCCTCCAGTCCCTAGACCCGCTCCCAATCTCTGTAACTTCCTCCAGCGCCTGCACCCCCTCCCTATCTCTGTAACCCCCCCCAGCCCCTACACCTCCTCCAGCCCCTACACCCCCTCCCTATCCTCTGTAACCCCCTCCAGCCCCTACACCTCCTCCAGCCCCTACACCCCATCCCTATCTCTGTAACTCCCTCCAGCCCCTGCACCCCCTCCCTATCTCTGTAACCCCCTCCAGCCCCTACACCTCCTCCAGCCCCGAGACCCCCTCCCTATCTCTGTAACTCCCTCCATCCCCTACACCCTCTCCCTATCTCTGTGACCCGCTCCAGCCCATACACCCCCTCCCTATCTCTGTAACTCCCTCCAGCCCCTACATCCTCTCCCTATCTCTGTAACCCCCTCCCGCCCCTACACCCCCTCCCTATCTCTGTAACCCCCTCCATCCCCTACACCCCCTCCCTATCTCTGTAACCCCCTCCAGCATCTACAGCCCCTCCCTATCTCTGTATCCCCCTCCATCCCCGACACCCCCTCCCTATCTGTGTAACCCCCTACAGCCCCGACAGCCCCTCCCTATCTCTGTAACCCCCTCCATCCCCAACAGCCCCTCCCTATCTCTGTAACCCCCTCCATCCCATACACCCCCACCCTGTCTCTGTAACCCCCTCCAGCCCCTGCACCCCATCCCTATCTCTGTAACTCCCTCCAGCCCCTGCACCCCCTCCCTATCTCTGTAACCCCCTCCAGCCCCTACACCTCCTCCAGCCCCGAGACACACTCCCTATCTCTGTAACTCCCTCCATCCCCTGCACCCCCTCCCTATCTCTGTAATGCCCTCCAGCCCCTACACCTCCTCCAGCCCCGAGACCCCCTCCCTATCTCTGTAACTCCCTCCAGCCCCTACATCCTCTCCCTATCTCTGTAACCCCCTACACCCCCTCCCTATCTCTGTAACCCCCCGGCCCCTACACCCCCTCCCTATCTCTGTAACCCCCTCCATCCCCTACATCCCCTCCCTGTCTCTGTAACCCCCTCCAGCCCCTCCACCCCTCCCTATCTCTGTAACCCCCGCCATCCCCTACACCCCCTCCCTATCTCTGTAACCTCCTCCAGCCCCTATACCCCCTCCCTGTCTCTATAACTCCCTCCAGCCCCTACACCCCCTATCTCTGTAACCCCCTCCAGCCCCGACACCCCTCCCTACCTCTGTAACCCCCTCCAGCCCCTACATACCCTCCCTATCTCTGTAACCCCCTCCAGCCCCTACACCCCCTTCCTATCTCTGTAAACTCGTCCAGCCCCTATACCCCCTCCCTATCTCTGTAATCCCTTCCAGCCCCTACATCCCCTCCCTATCTCTGTAACGCCCCTCCAGCCCCTACACGCCCTCCCTATCTCTGTAACCCCCTCCAGCCCCTACACCCTCTCCCTATCTCTGTAACCCCCTCCAGCCCCTACACCCCCTCCCTATCTCTGTAACTTCCTCCAGCCCCTGCACCCCCTCCCTATCTCTGTAACCCCCTCCAAACCCTACACCTCCTCCAGCCCCTACACACCCTCCCTATCTCTGTAACCCCCTCCAGCACCTGCACGCCGTCCCTGTCTCTATAACCCCCTCCATCCCCTACACCCCCTCACTATCTCTGTAACCCACTCCATCCCCTACACAGCCCTCCCGACCTCTGTAACCCCCTCCAGCCCATACATCCCCTCCCTATCTCTGTAACCCCCTCCAGCCCCTACACTCCTTCCCTATCTCTGTAACTCCCTCCATCCCCTACACACCCTTCTCTATCTCTGTAACCTCCTCCAGACCCTGCACGCCGTCCCTGTCTCTATAACCCCCTCCATCACCTACACCCTCTCACTATCTCTGTAAACCACTCCATCCCCTACACACCCTTCTCTATCTCTGTAACCCCCTCCAGCCCCTACACCCCCTCCCTATCTCTGTAACCCCCTCCAGCCCCTACACCTCCTCCAGCCCCTACACCCCCTCCCTATCTCTGTAACCCCCTCCAGCCCCTACATCCTCTCCCTATCTCTGTAACCCCCTCCAGCCCCTACACCTCCTCCAGCCCCTACACCCCCTCCCTATCTCTGTAACCCCCTCCAGCCCCTACATCCTCTCCCTATCTCTGTAACCCCCTCCAGCCCCTACACCCCCTCCCTATCTCTGTAACCCCCTCCAGCCCCTACACCCCCTCCCTATCTCTGTATCCCCCTCCATCCCCTACACCCCCCTCCCTATCTCTGTAAACCCCTACACCCCCCTCCCTATCTCTGTAACCCCCTCCAGCATCTACACCCCCTCCCTATCTCTGTAACCCCCTCCATCGACTCCCTATCTCTGTCACCCCTTCCAGCCCCTACACCCCCTCCCTATCTCTGTAACCCCCTCCAGCCCTAACACCCCCTCCCTATCTCTGTAACCCCCTACAGCCCCTACACCCCCTCCCTATCTCTGTAACCCCCTTCATACCCTACACCACCTATCACTGTAACCCACTCCAGCCCCTAAACCCCCTCCCTTTCTCTGTAACTCCCTCCAGCCCCTACACCCCCTATCTCTGTAACCCTCTCCAGCCTCTACACCCCCTCCCTATCTCTGTAACTCCCTCCAGCCCCTACACCCCCTATCTCTGTAACTCCCTCCAGCCCCTACACCCCCTATCTCTGTAACCCCCTCCAGCCCCTACACCCCCTCCCTATCTCTGTATCCCTCTCCATCCCCGACACCCCCCTCCCTATCTCTGTAAACCCCTACACCCCCTCCCTATCTCTGCAATCCCCTCCAGCCCCTACACCCCCTCCCTATCTCTGTAACCCCCTCCAGTCCCTACACCCCCTCCCTATCTCTGTAACCCCCTCCAGCCCCTACACACCCTCCCTATCTCTGTAACCCCCTCCAGCCCCTACACCCCTCCCTATCTCTGTAACCCCCTCCAGCCCCTACACCCCTCCCTATCTCTGTAACCCCCTCCAGCCCCTACACACCCTCCCTATCTCTGTAACCCCCTCCAGTCCCTACACCCCCTCCCTATCTCTGTAACCCCCTCCAGCCCCTACACCCCTCCCTATCTCTGTAACCCCCTCCAGCCCCTACACCCCTCCCTATCTCTGTAACCCCCTTCAGCCCCTACACCCCCTCCCTATCTCTGTAACCCCTTCCCTGTCTCTGTAACCCCCTCCAGCCCCTACACCCCCTCCCTGTCTCTGTAACCCCCTCCAGCCCCTACACCCCTTCCCTGTCTCTGTAACCCCCTCCTGTTCCTTCCTGTTGTTCATCCCTGATGGTCTCCGCTCCCTGCATGTTTGAATTCTCTGCCCCCTGTTGGAGTTGGAAGATCTGCCGATGCTGACTGGGATGGTCTTTGGAGATGGTGGAGCCCTTTTGTGCGAGCCCTCCCCTGTTGGGATATCAGAAATACACAGGCAAGCTGTACCCAGGCAGCTCACTCAGGCACAGAGTTGTTCTGGTCTCCAGGGTCCTCTCCCCTCATGCCAATCCCCTGCCCTTCTCTCCCCTGTATCCCTGCCCCCTCCCTCTTAAATCCCACCATTCGCCGTGCCCCCCTCTTCCACACATTTCCCAGCAGTGTACCCCAGTCCTCACCGCTTGCCTGATGGAAACGGTTTCACTTTATGTTCCTCTCACTCCATTTGCCCCTCGCTTTAAATCCACGCTCCCACCCCCCTCACTCCCAATCCCTTTTCCCAGCGGGAACACCTCCTCCCTATCTACTCCATCCAGCCCTCGCCCCCTTCCTGCCTCCTACCCGCTGCGTGATTTTGAAATCCTCTCCGTATCTCGGCCTTCCCCTCACCGAGGGGGAATGGTCCCCAGCTTCTTAGTGTACAAGATGATTAGGGGTTTAGATAGGGTCGACAGTGAGAATCTTTTTCCTCGTATGGAGTCAGCTATTACGAGGGGGCATAGCTTTAAATTAAGGGGGGGTAGGTATAGGACAGAGTTAGGGGTAGGTTCTTTACTCAGCGAGTCATGAGTTCATGGAATGCCCTGCCAGTAGCAGTGGTGGACTCTCCCTCTTTATGGGCATTTAAGCGGGCATTGGATAGGCATATGGAGGATAGTGGGCTAGTGTAGGTTAGGTGGGCTTGGATCGGCGCAACATCGAGGGCCGAAGGGCCTGTACTGCGCTGTATTCTTCTATGTTCTATGTTCTTAAATCTATCCCCATCCCTGAAGTTTCTCATCCCCCAGAACCCTTCGTGTAAATCACTTCTGCACTCTCTCTCTCTTTGTCTTTCTCTGTCTGTCTCTCTCTCTCTCTCTCTCACACACACACAGTCTCTCTATCTCTCCCTCTCTCTTTCTCTGTCTCTCGCTGTCTCTCTGTCCGTCTCTTTCTCTGTCTCTGTCTCTCTCTGCCTGTCTGTCTATCTCTGTCTGTCTCTCTCTCTCACACACACACGCACACAATCTCTCTTGCACGTTCTCCCCGTGTCTGCGTGGGTTTCCTCCGGGTGCTCCGGTTTCCTCCCACAATCCAAAGATGTGCAGGGTCAGGTGAATTGGCCATGCTAAATTGCCCGTAGTGTTAGGTAAGGGGTAAATGTAGGGGTATGGGTGGGTTTCGCTTCGGCGGGTCGGTGTGGACTTGTTGGGCCGAAGGGCATGTTTCCACACTGTAATCTAATCTAATCTAATCTGTCTGTCTCTCTCTCCCTCTCTGTTTCTCTGACTCTCAGTCCGTCTCTCTCTGTGTCTCTCTCTCTGTCCCTGTCTGTCTCTCTCTCCCAAATGCATTCACATCTTTCCTATAATGTGCCTCCCATAACTGCACAGTACTCGAGCGGAGGTCCTCCCAGTGTCTAACATGGGTCCATCAAACCCTCCCTGCCTCCAGCAGTGACCCAGATGCTGACAGAGTGACAGAGACAGCCATACTCGCGCTCACTTGTGATGCCCACAGAGACGAATAGCTCCCCCTGCCTTGTCTTGGTGCCTCTGCTCCCTGAGGAGGTGTCAGTTGTAAGGGTGACATTGTCTCCTGCCTCAGCTTGACGGCGACTGAAGCCATCGTTTCTGCCTCTGGGTGGGGCCAGTCCAACCTCCGCCATCTCTCACCTGGAGCCCTGTGCTAACTCCAACCATCACCCCCTCTGCTCACTGGCCTGCACCAGCTCCCAGTGGGGGAGCGCCTCAAAATTAAAATTCCCACTTTCCTTCTCGATACCCCCGATGGATTCCACCCTAAGCTGCACATCCCTGGGCACTATGGGACAATTTAGCACGGCCAATCCACCCTAACCTGCACATCCCTGGGCACTATGGGACAATTTAGCATGGCCAATCCACCCTAACCTGCACATCCCTGGGCACTATGGGACAATTTAGCATGGCCAATCCACCCTAACCTGCACATCCCTGGGCACTATGGGACAATTTAGCATGGCCAATCCACCCTAACCTGCACATCCCTGGGCACTATGGGACAATTTAGCACGGCCAATCCACCCTAACCTGCACATCCCTGGGCACTATGGGACAATTTAGCACGGCCAATCCACCCTAACCTGCACATCCCTGGGCACTATGGGACAATTTAGCACGGCCAATCCACCCTAACCTGCACATCCCTGGGCACTATGGGACAATTTAGCACGGCCAATCCACCCTAACCTGCACATCCCTGGGCACTATGGGACAATTTAGCACGGCCAATCCACCCTAACCTGCACATCCCTGGGCACTATGGGACAATTTAGCACGGCCAATCCACCCTAACCTGCACATCCCTGGGCACTATGGGACAATTTAGCACGGCCAATCCACCCTAACCTGCACATCCCTGGGCACTATGGGACAATTTAGCACGGCCAATCCACCCTAACCTGCACATCCCTGGGCACTATGGGACAATTTAGCACGGCCAATCCACCCTAACCTGCACATCCCTGGGCACTATGGGACAATTTAGCACGGCCAATCCACCCTAACCTGCACATCCCTGGGCACTATGGGACAATTTAGCACGGCCAATCCACCCTAACCTGTACATCGCTGGGCACTATGGGACAATTTAGCACGGCCAATCCACCCTAACCTGCACATCCCTGGGCACTATGGGACAATTTAGCACGGCCAATCCACCCTAACCTGGACATCCCTGGGCACTATGGGATAATTTAGCACGGCCAATCCACCCTAACCTGCACATCCCTGGACACTATGGGACAATTTAGCACGGCCAATCCACCCTAACCTGCACATCCCTGGGCACTATGGGATAATTTAGCACGGCCAATCCACCCTAACCTGCACATCCCTGGGCACTATGGGACAATTTAGCACAGCCAATCCACCCTAACCTGCACATCCCTGGGCACTATGGGGCAATTTAGCACGGCCAATCCACCCTAACCTGCACATCCCTGGGCACTATGGGACAATTTAGCACGGCCAATCCACCCTAACCTGCACAGCTTTGGACTGTGGGAGGAAACCAGAGCACTCGGAGGAAACCCCACGCAGACAGGGAGAATGTACAAACTCCACCCAGACAGTTGCCCGAGGGGGGTATCGAACCCGAGTCCCTGACCCCGTGAGGCAGCAGTGCTAACCACTGAGTCCCCGTGCTGCCCAACTGGGTATGGCATCACTACCTTGTGTGGTGCAGTGGTAGTGTCCCTATCACTGGACTGACAGACCTGGGTTCAGAATCCCATTGTGTGATAACATCTCTGAACAGATCAACACGGAAGGATAGGTTCGAGAAAGGGAAAAAGCAAACACGTAACAGCCAAAACAAAAACGTGAGCCAGATTGCAACTCCGAGATCTTGCTCTGCCGCTTTTGTAAGGCAGATGACTCGTTGCGATTGAACTGGGAGTGGATTGCTCGTCTGAGACAGGGAGCAGTCTCCCCAAACCCTCTCCGGAGGGAGATGAATGGGATGGCACTGGTGAGTACACCAAAGACAGCCGTGCTCCCCTGCCCGATGTGGGGAGAGAGCTGGAGGAGGTAAGAGGACGCAGGAAGGGAGCAGGAAACATCCGGAGAACATCCAAGAAGCCTCCACTCGCAAGGACATGAACCTGTCTCCAAACGCTCCTGAGAAGCAGTGGTAGCGACCCGACATCTGGGCCAGAAATTCAACATCCAACACCCACTTGGGTCACGACAACTCTGAACGACTTGCTTCGACGGTACTCCAACTCTCCTTTGTTTCTTTCAGACGAGGGAAGGCCAGCCTCAGCGCAGGCACCCACTCTGTCATCAGGGAAGGTTCACCGGTGCAGAGCTGAGGTTGAGGGACACCGCACTGTCGGAGGATCAGTGCAGAGGGAGTGCCACACTGTCGGAGGGTCAATGCTGAGGGAGCGCCGCACTGTCGGACGGTCAGTGCTGAGGGAGTGCCGCACTGTCGGAGGGTCAGTGCTGAGGGAGTGCCGCACTGTCGGAGGGTCAGTACTGAGGGAGTGCCGCACTGTCGGAGGGTCAGTGCTGAGGGAGTGCCGCACTGTCGGAGAGCCGCACTGTCAGCGTGTCAGTACTGAGGGAGTGCCGCACTGTCGGAGGGTCAGTACTGAGGGAGTGCCGCACTGTCGGAGGGTCAGTGCTGAGGGAGTGCCGCACTGTCAGAGGGTCAGTACTGAGGGAGCGCCGCACTGTCGGAGGGTCAGTACTGAGGGAGTGCCACACTGTCGGAGGGTCAGTACTGAGGGAGTGTCGCACTGTCGGAGGGTCAGTGCTGAGGGAGTGCCCCACTGTCGGAGGGTCAGTACTGAGGGAGCGCCGCACTGTCAGAGGGTCAGTACTGAGGGAGTGCCACACTTTCGGAGGGTCAGTACTGAGGGAAGGCCACACTGTTGGAGGGTCAGTGCTGAGGGAGTGTCGCACTGTCAGAGGGTCAGTACTGAGGGAGTGCCACACTGTCGGAGGGTCAGTACTGAGGGAGTGCCGGACTGTCGGAGGGTCAGTACTGAGGGAGTGCCGCACTGTCGGAGGGTCAGTGCTGAGGGAGTGCCGCACTGTCAGAGGGTCAGTACTGAGGGAGGGCCGCACTGTCGGTGGGGCAGTACTGAGGGAGTGCCCCACTGTCGGAGGGTCAGTGCTGAGGGAGTGCCGCACTGTCGGGGGGTCAGTACTGAGGGAGTGCGCCACTGTCGGAGGGTCAGTACTGAGGGAGTGCCGCACTGTCGGAGGGTCAGTGCTGAGGGAGTGTCGCACTGTCGGAGGGTCAGTACTGAGGGAGTGCCGCACTGTCGGAGGGTCAGTACTGAGTGAGTGCCGCACTGTCGGAGGGTCAGTACTGAGGGAGTGCCACTCGGTCGGAGGGTCAGTACTGAGGGAGTGCCGCACTGTCGGAGGGTCAGTACTGAGGGAGTGCCGCACTGTCGGAGGGTCAGTGCTGTAGGAGTGCCGCACTGTCGGAGGGTCAGTACTGAGGGAGTGCCGCACTGTCGGAGGGTCAGTGCTGAGGGAGTGCCGCACTGTCGGAGGGTCAGTACTGAGGGAGTGCCACACTGTCGTTGGTTCAGTGCTGAGGGAGTGCTGCATTGTCAGATGGTCAGGACTGAGGGAGTGCTGCACCTTCGGAGGGTCAGTACTGAGGGAGTGCCACACTGTCGTTGGTTCAGTGCTGAGGGAGCGCCGCACTGTCAGAGGGTCAGTACTGAGGGAGTGCCGCACTGTCGGAGGGTCAGTACTGAGGGAGTGCCGCACTGTCGGAGGGTCAGTGCTGTAGGAGTGCCGCACTGTCGGAGGGTCAGTACTGAGGGAGTGCCGCACTGTCGGAGGGTCAGTGCTGAGGGAGCGCCGCACTGTCAGAGGGTCAGTACTGAGGGATCGCCGCACTGTCGGAGGGTCAGTACTGAGGGAGCGCCGCAGAGTCGGAGGCTCAGTGCTGAGGGAGCGCGACACTGTCAGTACTGAACCTCCGAGAGAGTGCCGCACTGTCAGAGGGTCAGTGCTGAGGGATCACCACACTGTCGGAGGGTCAGTGCTCAGGCAGCGCGGCAATGTGAGAGGGTCAGTGCTGAGGGAGCCCCGCACTTTCGGAGCGTCAGTGCTGAGGGAGTGCCGCACTGTCGGAGGGTCAATGCTGAGGGCGTGCCGCACTGTCGGAGAGTCAGTACTGAGGGAGTGCCGCACGGTCGGAGGGTCAGTACTGAGGGAGTGCCGCACTGTCGGAGGGTCAGTGCTGATGGAGAGCCGCACTGTCAGAGGGTCAGTGCTAACGGAGTTCCGCATTGTCGGAGGATCCGTACTGAGGGAGTGCCGCATTGTCGAAGGGTCAGTGCTGAGGGAGTGCCGCACTGTGGGAGGGTCAGTACTGAGGGAGTGCCGCATTGTCGAAGGGTCAGTACTGAGGGAGTGCCGCACTGTCGGAAGGTCAGTACTGAGGGAGGGCCACACTATCGGTGGATCAGTGCTGAGGGAGTGCCGCACTGTCAGAGGGTCAGTACTGCGGGAGAGCCACACTATCGGAGGTTCACTACTGAGGGAGTGCCGCATTGTCGGAGGGTCAGTGCTCTGGGAGCGCGGCACGTTCGGACGGACAGTACTGCGGGAGAGCCACACTATCGGAGGGTCAGTACTGAGGGAGTGCCGCACTGTCGGAGAGTCAGTACTGAGGGAGTGCCGCACTGTCGGAGAGTCAGTACTGAGGGAGTGCCGCACTGTCGGAGAGTCAGTACTGAGGGAGTGCCGCACTGTCGGAGGGTCAGTACTGAGGGAGTGCCGCACTGTCGGAGGGTCAGTACTGAGGGAGTGCCGCACTGTCGGAGGGTCAGTACTGAGGGAGTGCCGCACTGTCGGAGGGTCAGTACTGAGGGAGTGCCGCACTGTCGGAGGGTCAGTACTGAGGGAGTGCTGCACTGTCAGAGGGTCAGTACTGAGGGAGTGCCGCACTGTCGGAGGGTCAGTACTGAGGGAGTGCCGCACTGTCGGAGGGTCAGTACTGAGGGAGTGCCGCACTGTCGGAGGGTCAGTACTGAGGGAGTGCCGCACTGTCGGAGGGTCAGTGCTGAGGGAGTGCCGCACTGTCGGAGGGTCAGTGCTGAGGGAGGGCCGCACTGTCGGAGGGTCAGTACTGAGGGAGTGCCGCACTGTCGGAGGGTCAGTGCTGAGGGAGTGCCGCACTGTCGGAGGGTCAGTGCTGAGGGAGCTCCGCACTGTCGGAGGGTCAGTGCTGAGGGAGCTCCGCACTGTCGGAGGGTCAGTACTGAGGGAGCGCCGCACTGTCGGAGGGTCAGTACTGAGGGAGTGCCGCACTGTCGGAGGGTCAGTGCTGAGGGAGTGCCGCACTGTCGGAGGGTCAGTGCAGAGGGAGCGCCGCACTGTCGGAGGGTCACTACTGAGGGAGTGCAGCACTGTCGGAGGGTCAGTACTGAGGGAGTGCAGCACTGTCGGAGGGTCACTACTGAGGGAGTGCAGCACTGTCGGAGGGTCAGTACTGAGGGAGCGCCGCACTTGCGGAAGGTCAGCACTGAGGGAGCGCCGCACTGTCGGAGGGTCAGTGCTGAGGGAGTGCCGCACTGTCGGAGGGTCAGTACTGAGGGTACGCCGCACTGTCGGAGAGTCAGTACTGAGGGAGCGCTGCACTGTCAGAGGGTCAGTACTGAGGGAGCGCCGCACTGTCGGAGAGTCAGTACTGAGGGAGCGCTGCACTGTCAGAGGGTCAGTACTGAGGGAGCGTCGCAGTGTCGGAGGGTCAGTGCTGAGGGAGCGCCGCACGTTTGGAGCGTCAGTGCTGAGGTAGCGCCACACTGTCGGAGGGTCAGTGCTGAGGGAGCGCCGCACTGTCGGAGGTTCAGTGCTGAGGGAGTGCCGCACTGTCGGAGGGTCAGTGCAGAAGGAGCGCCGCACTGTCGGAGGGTCACTACTGAGGGAGCGCCGCATTGTCGGAGGGTCAGTACTGAGGGAGCGCCGCACTGTCGGAGGTTCAGTGCTGAGGGAGCGCCGCACAGTCGGAGGGTCAGTGCTGAGGAAGCGCCGCACTGTCAGAGGGTCAGTCCTGAGGGAGTGCCGCACTGTCGGAGGGTGAGTACTGAAGGAGTGCCGCACTGTCAGTGGATCAGGACTGAGGGAGTGCTGCACTGTCGGAGGGTCAGTGCTGAGGGAGTGCCGCACTGTCGGAGGGTCAGTACTGAGGGAGCGCCGCACTGTCAGAGGGTCAGTACTGAGGGATCGCCGCACTGTCGGAGGGTCAGTACTGAGGGAGCGCCGCAGAGTCGGAGGCTCAGTGCTGAGGGAGCGCGACACTGTCAGTACTGAACCTCCGAGGGAGTGCCGCACTGTCAGAGGGTCAGTGCTGAGGGATCACCACACTGTCGGAGGGTCAGTGCTCAGGCAGCGCCGCAGTGTGAGAGGGTCAGTGCTGAGCGTCAGTGCTGAGGGAGTGCCGCACTGTCGGAGGGTCAATGCTGAGGGCGTGCCGCACTGTCGGAGAGTCAGTACTGAGGGAGTGCCGCACTGTCGGAGGGTAGTATTGAGGGAGTGCTGCACTGTCGGAGGGTCAGTACTGAGGGAGTGCCGCACTGTCGGAGGGTCAGTGCTGAGGGAGCGCCGCACTGTCATAGGGTCAGTACTGAGGGAGTGCCGCACTGTCGGAGGGTCAGTGCTGATGGAGAGCCGCACTGTCAGAGGGTCAGTGCTAACGGAGTGCCGCATTGTCGGAGGTTCACTACTGAGGGAGTGCCGCATTGTCGGAGGGTCAGTGCTCTGGGAGCGTGGCACGTTCGGACGGACAGTACTGCGGGAGAGCCACACTATCGGAGGGTCAGTACTGAGGGAGTGCAGCACTGTCGGAGGGTCAGTACTGAGGGAGTGCAGCACTGTCGGAGGGTCAGTACTGAGGGAGTGCAGCACTGTCGGAGGATCAGTACTGAGGGAGTGCTGCACTGTCGGAGGGTCAGTACTGAGGGAGTGCAGCACTGTCGGAGGGTCAGTGCTGAGGGAGTGCCGCACTGTCAGAGGGTCAGTACTGAGGGAGTGCCGCACTGTCGGAGGGTCAGTACTGAGGGAGTGCAGCACTGTCGGAGGGTCAGTACTGAGGGAGTGCAGCACTGTCGGAGGGTCAGTACTGAGGGAGTGCAGCACTGTCGGAGGATCAGTACTGAGGGAGTGCTGCACTGTCGGAGGGTCAGTACTGAGGGAGTGCAGCACTGTCGGAGGGTCAGTACTGAGGGAGTGCAGCACTGTCGGAGGGTCAGTACTGAGGGAGTGCAGCACTGTCGGAGGATCAGTACTGAGGGAGTGCTGCACTGTCGGAGGGTCAGTACTGAGGGAGTGCAGCACTGTCGGAGGGTCAGTACTGAGGGAGTGCAGCACTGTCGGAGGGTCAGTGCTGAGGGAGTGCCGCACTGTCGGAGGGTCAGTACTGAGGGAGTGCCGCACTGTCGGAGGGTCAGTACTGAGGGAGTGCCGCACTGTCGGAGGGTCAGTACTGAGGGAGTGCCGCACTGTCGGAGGGTCAGTACTGAGGGAGTGCCGCACTGTCAGAGGGTCAGTACTGAGGGAGTGCCGCACTGTCGGAGGGTCAGTACTGAGGGAGTGCAGCACTGTCGGAGGGTCAGTACTGAGGGAGTGCAGCACTGTCGGAGGATCAGTACTGAGGGAGTGCTGCACTGTCGGAGGGTCAGTACTGAGGGAGTGCAGCACTGTCGGAGGGTCAGTACTGAGGGAGTGCAGCACTGTCGGAGGGTCAGTGCTGAGGGAGTGCCGCACTGTCGGAGGGTCAGTACTGAGGGAGTGCCGCACTGTCGGAGGGTCAGTACTGAGGGAGTGCCGCACTGTCGGAGGGTCAGTACTGAGGGAGTGCTGCACTGTCAGCGTGTCAGTACTGAGGGAGTGCCGCAATGTCGGAGGGTCAGTGCTGAGGGAGCGCCGCACTTGCGGAAAGTCAGCACTGAGGGAGCGCCGCACTGTCGGAGGGTCAGTACTGAGGGAGCGCCGCACTGTCGGAGGGTCAGTGCTGAGGGAGCTCCGCACTGTCAGCGTGTCAGTACTGAGGGAGTGCCGCAATGTCGGAGGGTCAGTACTGAGGGAGCTCCGCACTGTCGGAGGGTCAGTGCAGAGGGAGCGCCGCACTGTCGGAGGGTCACTACTGAGGGAGCACCGCACTGTCGGAGGGTCAGTGCTGAGGGAGTGCCGCACTGTCGGAGGGTCAGTACTGAGGGAGTGCCGCACTGTCGGAGGGTCAGTACTGAGGGTACGCCGCACTGTCGGAGAGTCAGTACTGAGGGAGCGCTGCACTGTCAGAGGGTCAGTACTGAGGGAGCGTCGCAGTGTCGGAGGGTCAGTGCTGAGGGAGCGCCGCACGTTTGGAGCGTCAGTGCTGAGGTAGCGCCACACTGTTGGAGGGTAAGTGCTGAGGGAGCGCCGCACTGTCGGAGGTTCAGTGCTGAGGGAGTGCCGCACTGTCGGAGGGTCAGTGCAGAAGGAGCGCCGCACTGTCGGAGGGTCACTACTGAGGGAGCGCCGCACTGTCGGAGGGTCAGTACTGAGGGAGCGCCGCACTGTCGGAGGGTCAGTGCTGAGGGAGCGCCGCACAGTCGGAGGGTCAGTGCTGAGGAAGCGCCGCACTGTCAGAGGGTCAGTCCTGAGGGAGTGCCGCACTGTCGGAGGGTGAGTACTGAAGGAGTGCCGCACTGTCAGTGGATCAGTACTGAGGGAGTGCTGCACTGTCGGAGGGTCAGTACTGAGTGAGTGCCACACTGTCGGAGGGTCAGTACTGAGGGATTGCCGTACTGTCGGAGGGTCAGTACTGAGGGAGTGCCGCACTATCGGTGGATCAGTACTGAGTGAGTGCTGCACTGTCGGAGGGTCAGTACTGAGGGAGCGCCGCACTGTCGGAGGGTCAGTGCTGAGGGAGTGCCGCACTGTCGGAGGGTCAGTACTGAGGGAGTGCCGCACTGTCGGAGGGTCAGTACTGAGGGAGTGCCGCACTGTCGGAGGGTCAGTACTGAGTGAGTGCAGCACTGTCAGCGTGTCAGCACAGAGGGAGTGCCGCAATGTCGGAGGGTCAGTACTGAGTGAGTGCCGCACTGTCGGAGGGTCAGTACTGAGGGAGCGCCGCACTCTCGTAGGGTCAGTACTGAGGGAGTGCCGCACTGTCGGAGGGTCAGTGCTGAGCGAGTGCCGCACTGTCGGAGGGTCAGTACTGAGGGAGTGCCGCACTGTCGGAGGGTCAGTACTGAGGGAGTGCCGCACTGTCGGAGGGTCAGTACCGATGGAGTGCCGCACTGTCGGAGGGACAGTACTGAGGGAGTGCCGCACTGTCAGCGTGTCAGTCCTGAGGGAGTGCCGCACTGTCGGAGAGTCAGTACTGAGGGAGCGCCGCACTGTCGGAGGGTCAGTGCTGAGGGAGTGCCACACTGTCGGAGGGTCAGCACTGAGGGAGTGCCGCACTGTCGGAGGGTCAGTACTGAGGGAGCGCCGCACTGTTGGAGGGTCAGTGCTGAGGGAGTGCCGCACTGTCGGAGGGTCAGTACTGAGGGAGTGCCACACTGTCGTTGGTTCAGTGCTGAGGGAGTGCCGCACTGTCGGAAGGTCAGTACTGAGTGAGTGCACCACTGTCAGCGTGTCAGCACAGAGGGAGTGCCGCACTGTCGGAGGGTCAGTACTGAGGGAGTGCCGCACTGTCGGAGGGTCAGTACTGAGTGAGTGCAGCACTGTCGGAGGGTCAGTACTGAGGGAGCGCCGCACTGTCGGAGGGTCAGTGCTGAGGGAGTGCCGCACTGTCGGAGGGTCAGTACTGAGGGAGTGCCGCACTGTCGGAGGGTCAGTACTGAGGGAGTGCCGCACTGTCGGAGGGTCAGTACTGATGGAGTGCCGCACTGTCGGAGGGTCAGTACTGAGGGAGTGCCGCACAGTCAGTGTGTCAGTACTGAGGGAGTACCGCACTGTCGGAGGGTCAGGACTGAGGGAGTGCAGCACTGTCAGCGTGTCAGTACTGAGGGATTGCCGCACTGTTGCAGGGTCAGTACAGAGGGAGTGCAGCACTGTCAGCGTGTCAGTACTGAGGGAGTGACGCACTGTCGGAGGGTCAGTACTGAGGGAGTGCTGCATTGTCGGAGGTTCAGTACTGAGGGAGTGACGCACTGTCGGAGGGTCAGTACTGAGTGAGTGCACCACTGTCGGAGGGTCAGTACTGAGGGAGTGCCGCACTGTCTGCTTGTCAGTACTGAGGGAGTGCGGCACTGTCAGAGGCTCAGTACTGAGGGAGTGTCGCACTGTCGGAGGGTCAGTACTGAGGGAGAGCCGCACTGTCAGAGGGTCAGTCCTGAGGGAGTGCTGCACTGTCGGAGGGTCAGTACTGAGGGAGTGCCGCACTGTGGGAGGGTCAGTACGGAGGGAGTGCCGCACTGTCGGAGGGTCAGTACTGAGGGAGTGCCGCACTGTCGGAGGGTCAGTACTGAGGGAGTGCTGCACTGTCGGAGTGTCAGTACTGAGGGAGTGCCGCACTTTCAGAGGGTCAGTACTGAGGGAGTGCTGCACTGTCGGAGGGTCAGTACTGAGGGAGTGCCGCACTGTCGGAGGGTCAGTACTGAGGGAGTGCTGCACTGTCGGAGGGTCAGTACTGAGGGAGTGCCGCACTGTCGGAGGGTCAGTGCTGAGGGAGTGCCGCACTGTCGGAGGGTCAGTGCAGAGTGAGCGCCACACTGTCGGAGGGTCAGTACTGAGGGAGTGCCGCACTGTCGGAGGGTCAGTACTGAGGGAGTGCCGCACTGTCAGAGGGTCAGTACTGAGGGAGTGCCGCACTGTCGGAGGGTCAGTACTGAGGGAGTGCTGCACTGTCGGAGCGTCAGCACTGAGGGAGTGCTGCACTGTCAGAGGGTCAGTACTGAGGGAGCGCCGCACTGTCGGAGGGTCAGTACTGAGGGAGTGCCGCACTGTCGGAGGGTCAGTACTGAGGGAGTGCCGCACTGTCGGAGGGTCAGTACTGAGGGAGTGCCACATTGTCGGAGGGTCAGTGCTGAGGGAGTGCCGCACTGTCGGAGGGTCAGTGCTGAGGGAGTGCCGCACTGTCGGAGGGTCAGTGCTGAGGGAGTGCCGCACTGTCAGAGGGTCAGTACTGAGGGAGTGCCGCACTGTCGGAGGGTCAGTACTGAGGGTACGCCGCACTGTCAGAGGGTCAGTACTGAGGGAGCGCCGCACTTGCGGAAGGTCAGCACTGAGGGAGCGCCGCACTGTCGGAGGGTCAGTGCTGAGGGAGTGCCGCACTGTCGGAGGGTCAGTACTGAGGGAGTGCCGCACTGTCAGAGGGTCAGTACTGAGGCAGTGCCGCACTGTCGGAGGGTCAGTACTGAGGGTACGCCGCACTGTCGGAGAGTCAGTACTGAGGGAGTGCCGCACTGTCAGAGGGTCAGTACTGAGGGAGCGTCGCAGTGTCGGAGGGTCAGTGCTGAGGGAGCGCCGCACGTTTGGAGCGTCAGTGCTGAGGTAGCGCCACACTGTCGGAGGTTCAGTGCTGAGGGAGTGCCGCACTGTCGGAGGGTCAGTGCAGAAGGAGCGCCGCACTGTCGGAGGGTCACTACTGAGGGAGCGCCGCACTGTCGGAGGGTCAGTACTGAGGGAGCGCCGCACTGTCGGAGGTTCAGTGCTGAGGGAGCGCCGCACAGTCGGAGGGTCAGTGCTGAGGAAGCGCCGCACTGTCAGAGGGTCAGTCCTGAGGGAGTGCTGCACTGTCAGAGGGTCAGTACTGAGGGAGTGCCGCACTGTCGGAGGGTGAGTACTGAAGGAGTGCCGCACTGTCAGTGGATCAGTACTGAGGGAGTGCTGCACTGTCGGAGGGTCAGTACTGAGGGAGTGCCGCACTGTCAGAGGGTCAGGACTGAGGGAGTGCCGCACTGTCAGAGGGTCAGTACTGAGGGAGTGCCGCACTGTCGGAGGGTCAGTACTGAGGGAGTGCCGCACTGTCGGAGGGTCAGCACTGAGGGAGTGCTGCACTGTCAGAGGGTCAGTACTGAGGGAGCGCCGCACTGTCGGAGGGTCAGTACTGAGGGAGTGCCGCACTGTCGGAGGGTCAGTACTGAGGGAGTGCCGCACTGTCGGAGGGTCAGTACTGAGGGAGTGCCACATTGTCGGAGGGTCAGTGCTGAGGGAGTGCCGCACTGTCGGAGGGCCAGTACTGAGGCAGTGCTGCACTGTCGTAGGGTCAGTGCTGAGGGTGCGCCACACTGTCGGAGGGTCAGTACTGAGGGAGTGCCGCACTGTCGGAAGGTCAGTACTGAGGGAGTGCCGCACAGTTGGAGGGTCAGTGCTGAGGGAGCACCGCACTGTTGGAGGGTCAGTACTGAGGGAGCGCCACACTGTCAGAACTGAAACTCCGAGGGAGTGCTGCACTGTCAGGGGGTCTGTGCTGAGGGATCACCACACTGTCGGAGGGTCAGTGCTCAGGTAGCGCCGCAATGTCAGAGGGTCAGTACTGAGGGAGTGCTGCACTGTCATTGGGTCAATGCTGAGTGAGCCCCGCACTTTCGGTGCGTCAGTGGTGAGGGAGTGCCGCACTGTCGGAGGGTCAGTGCTGAGGGACTGCCGCACTGTCGGAGGGTCAGTACTGAGGGAGCGCCGCACTGTTGGAGGGTCAGTACTGATCGAGCGCCGCACTGTCAGAGGGTCAGTGCTGTGGGAGCGCCGCACGTTCGGAGGGACAGTACTGCGGGAGAGCCACACTATCGGAGGCTCAGTACTGAGGGAGTGCCGCACTGTCGGAGGGTCAGTGCTCAGGGAGTGCCGCACTGTCGGTGGGTCAGTACTGAGGTTGTGGTGCACTGTCGGAGGGACAGCACTGAGGTAGTGCCGTAATGTCGGAGGGTCAGTACTGAGGGACTGCCGCACTGTCGTAGGGTCAGTACTGAGGGAGAGCCACACTGTCGTTGGTTCAGTGCTGAGGGAGTGCTGCACTGTCAGAGGGTCAGTACTGAGGGAGCGCCGCACTGTCGGAGGGTCAGTACTGAGGGAGTGCCGCACTGTCGGAGGGTCAGTACTGAGGGAGTGCCGCACTGTCGGAGGGTCAGTACTGAGGGAGTGCCACATTGTCGGAGGGTCAGTGCTGAGGGAGTGCCGCACTGTCGGAGGGCCAGTACTGAGGCAGTGCTGCACTGTCGTAGGGTCAGTGCTGAGGGAGCGCCACACTGTCGGAGGGTCAGTACTGAGGGAGTGCCGCACTGTCGGAAGGTCAGTACTGAGGGAGTGCCGCACAGTTGGAGGGTCAGTGCTGAGGGAGCACCGCACTGTCGGAGGGTCAGTACTGAGGGAGTGCCGCACTGTCGGAGGGTCAGTGCTGAGGGAGCTCCGCACTGTCAGCGTGTCAGTACTGAGGGAGTGCCGCACTGTCGGAGGGTCAGTACTGAGGGAGTGCCGCACTGTCGGAGAGTCAGTACTGAGGGAGCTCCGCACTGTCAGCGTGTCAGTACTGAGGGAGCACCGCACTGTCAGAGGGTCAGTGCTGAGGGAGCGCCGCACTTGCGGAAGGTCAGCACTGAGGGAGCGCCGCACTGTCGGAGGGTCAGTGCTGAGGGAGTGCCGCACTGTCGGAGGGTCAGTACTGAGGGAGTGCCGCACTGTCGTTGGTTCAGTGCTGAGGGAGTGCCGCACTGTCAGAGGGTCAGTACTGAGGGAGTGCCGCACTGTCAGAGGGTCAGTGCTAACGGAGTGCCGCATTGTCGGAGGGTCAGTACTGAGGGAGTGCCGCATTGTCGAAGGGTCAGTACTGAGGGAGTGCCGCATTGTCGAAGGGTCAGTACTGAGGGAGTGCCGCACTGTCGGAGGGTCAGTACTGAGGGAGTGCCGCACTGTCAGCGTGTCAGTACTGAGGGAGCACCGCACTGTCGTTGGTTCAGTGCTGAGGGAGTGCTGCACTGTCGGAGGGTCAGTACTGAGGGAGTGCCGCACTGTCAGAGGGTCAGTACTGAGGGAGTGCCGCACTGTCAGAGGGTCAGTGCTAACGGAGTGCCGCATTGTCGGAGGGTCAGTACTGAGGGAGTGCCGCATTGTCGAAGGGTCAGTACTGAGGGAGTGCCGCATTGTCGAAGGGTCAGTACTGAGGGAGTGCCGCACTGTCGGAGGGTCAGTACTGAGGGAGTGCCGCACTGTCAGCGTGTCAGTACTGAGGGAGCACCGCACTGTCAGAGGGTCAGTGCTGAGGGAGCGCCGCACTTGCGGAAGGTCAGCACTGAGGGAGCGCCGCACTGTCGGAGGGTCAGTGCTGAGGGAGTGCCGCACTGTCGGAGGGTCAGTACTGAGGGAGTGCCGCACTGTCGTTGGTTCAGTGCTGAGGGAGTGCTGCACTGTCGGAGGGTCAGTACTGAGGGAGTGCCGCACTGTCAGAGGGTCAGTACTGAGGGAGTGCCGCACTGTCAGAGGGTCAGTGCTAACGGAGTGCCGCATTGTCGGAGGGTCAGTACTGAGGGAGTGCCGCATTGTCGAAGGGTCAGTACTGAGGGAGTGCCGCATTGTCGAAGGGTCAGTACTGAGGGAGTGCCGCACTGTCGGAGGGTCAGTACTGAGGGAGTGCCGCACTATCGGTGGATCAGTGCTGAGGGAGCGCTGCACTGTCAGAGGGTCAGTACTGCGGGAGAGCCACACTATCGGAGGGTCAGTACTGAGGGAGCTCCGCACTGTCAGCGTGTCAGTACTGAGGGAGTGCCGCACTGTCGGAGAGTCAGTACTGAGGGAGCTCCGCACTGTCAGCGTGTCAGTACTGAGGGAGCACCGCACTGTCAGAGGGTCAGTGCTGAGGGAGCGCCGCACTTGCGGAAGGTCAGCACTGAGGGAGCGCCGCACTGTCGGAGGGTCAGTGCTGAGGGAGTGCCGCACTGTCGGAGGGTCAGTACTGAGGGAGTGCCGCACTGTCAGAGGGTCAGTACTGAGGGAGTGCCGCACTGTCGGAGGGTCAGTACTGAGGGTACGCCGCACTGTCGGAGAGTCAGTACTGAGGGAGTGCCGCACTGTCAGAGGGTCAGTACTGAGGGAGCGTCGCAGTGTCGGAGGGTCAGTGCTGAGGGAGCGCCGCACGTTTGGAGCGTCAGTGCTGAGGTAGCGCCACACTGTCGGAGGTTCAGTGCTGAGGGAGTGCCGCACTGTCGGAGGGTCAGTGCAGAAGGAGCGCCGCACTGTCGGAGGGTCACTACTGAGGGAGCGCCGCACTGTCGGATGGTCAGTACTGAGGGAGCGCCGCACTGTCGGAGGTTCAGTGCTGAGGGAGCGCCGCACAGTCGGATGGTCAGTGCTGAGGAAGCGCCGCACTGTCAGAGGGTCAGTCCTGAGGGAGTGCTGCACTGTCAGAGGGTCAGTACTGAGGGAGTGCCGCACTGTCGGAGGGTGAGTACTGAAGGAGTGCCGCACTGTCAGTGGATCAGTACTGAGGGAGTGCTGCACTGTCGGAGGGTCAGTACTGAGGGAGTGCCGCACTGTCAGAGGCTCAGTACTGAGGGAGTGCCACACTGTCGGAGGGTCAGTACTGAGGGATTGCCGTACTGTCGGAGGGTCAGGACTGAGGGAGTGCCGCACTATCGGTGGATCAGTACTGAGTGAGTGCTGCCCTGTCGGAGGGTCAGTACTGAGGGAGCGCCGCACTGTCGGAGGGTCAGTGCTGAGGGAGTGCCGCACTGTCGGAGGGTCAGTACTGAGGGTGTGCCGCACTGTCGGAGGGTCAGTACTGAGGGAGTGCCGCACTGTCGGAGGGTCAGTACTGAGTGAGTGCAGCACTGTCAGCGTGTCAGCACAGAGGGAGTGCCGCAATGTCGGAGGGTCAGTACTGAGTGAGTGCCGCACTGTCGGAGGGTCAGTACTGAGGGAGCGCCGCACTCTCGTAGGGTCAGTACTGAGGGAGTGCCGCACTGTCGGAGGGTCAGTGCTGAGCGAGTGCCGCACTGTCGGAGGGTCAGTACTGAGGGAGTGCCGCACTGTCGGAGGGTCAGTACTGAGGGAGTGCCGCACTGTCGGAGGGTCAGTACCGATGGAGTGCCGCACTGTCGGAGGGTCAGTACTGAGGGAGTGCCGCACTGTCAGCGTGTCAGTCCTGAGGGAGTGCCGCACTGTCGGAGGGTCAGTACTGAGGGAGCGCCGCACTGTCGGAGGGTCAGTGCTGAGGGAGTGCCACACTGTCGGAGGGTCAGCACTGAGGGAGTGCCGCACTGTCGGAGGGTCAGTACTGAGGGAGCGCCGCACTGTTGGAGGGTCAGTGCTGAGGGAGTGCCGCACTGTCGGAGGGTCAGTACTGAGTGAGTGCCGCACTGTCGGAAGGTCAGTACTGAGTGAGTGCAGCACTGTCAGCGTGTCAGCACAGAGGGAGTGCCGCACTGTCGGAGGGTCAGTACTGAGGGAGTGCCGCACTGTCGGAGGGTCAGTACTGAGTGAGTGCCGCACTGTCGGAGGGTCAGTACTGAGGGAGCGCCGCACTGTCGGAGGGTCAGTGCTGAGGGAGTGCCGCACTGTCGGAGGGTCAGTACTGAGGGAGTGCCGCACTGTCGGAGGGTCAGTACTGAGGGAGTGCCGCACTGTCGGAGGGTCAGTACTGATGGAGTGCCGCACTGTCGGAGGGTCAGTACTGAGGGAGTGCCGCACTGTCAGTGTGTCAGTACTGAGGGAGTACCGCACTGTCGGAGGGTCAGGACTGAGGGAGTGCAGCACTGTCAGCGTGTCAGTACTGAGGGAGTGCCGCACTGTTGCAGGGTCAGTACAGAGGGAGTGCAGCACTGTCAGCGTGTCAGTACTGAGGGAGTGACGCACTGTCGGAGGGTCAGTACTGAGGGAGTGCTGCATTGTCGGAGGTTCAGTACTGAGGGAGTGACGCACTGTCGGAGGGTCAGTACTGAGTGAGTGCAGCACTGTCGGAGGGTCAGTACTGAGGGAGTGCCGCACTGTCTGCTTGTCAGTACTGAGGGAGTGCGGCACTGTCAGAGGCTCAGTACTGAGGGAGTGTCGCACTGTCAGAGGGTCAGTACTGAGGGAGAGCCGCACTGTCAGAGGGTCAGTCCTGAGGGAGTGCTGCACTGTCGGAGGGTCAGTACTGAGGGAGTGCCGCACTGTGGGAGGGTCAGTACTGAGGGAGTGCCGCACTGTCGGAGGGTCAGTACTGAGGGAGTGCCGCACTGTCGGAGGGTCAGTACTGAGGGAGTGCTGCACTGTCGGAGTGTCAGTACTGAGGGAGTGCCGCACTGTCGGAGGGTCAGTACTGAGGGAGTGCCGCACTGTCGGAGGGTCAGCACTGAGGGAGTGCAGCACTGTCAGCGTGTCAGTACTGAGGGAGTGCCGCACTGTCGGAGGGTCAGCACTGAGGGAGTGCAGCACTGTCAGCGTGTCAGTACTGAGGGAGTGCCACACTGTCGGAGGGTCAGTGCTGAGGGACTGCCGCACTGTCGGAGGGTCAGTACTAAGGGAGTGACGCACTGTCGGAGGGTCAGTACTGAGGGAGTGCCATCACTGTCGGAGGGTCAGTACTGAGGGAGTGCCACACTGTCGGAGGGTCAGTGCTGAGCGAGTACAGCACTGTCGGAGGGTCAGTGCTGACCGAGTGCCGCATTGTCCGAAGGTCCATACTGTGGAAGTGCCACATTGTCGAATGGTCAGTACTGAGGGAGTGCCGCACTGTCGGAGGGTCAGTTTTGTGGGAGCGCGGCACTGTCGGAGGGTCAGTGCTGAGGGATCGCCGCACTGTCAGTGGGTCAGTGCTGAGGGAATGCCGCACTGTCGGAGGGTCAGTTTTGTGGGAGCGCGGCACTGTCGGAGGGTCAGTGCTGAGGGAGTGCCGCACTGTCGGAGGGTCAGTGCTGAGGGAGTGCCGCACTGTCAGTGGGTCAGAACTGAGGGAGTGCCGCACTGTCAGAGGGTCAGTGCTCAGGCAGCGCCGCACTGTCAGAGGGTCAGTGCTCAGGGAGCGCCGCACTGTCAGAGGGCCAGTACTGAGGGAGTGCTGCACTGTCGGAGGGTCAGTGCTAAGGGAGCCCCACATTGTCGGCGGGTCAGTGCTGAGGGAGTGCCGCACTGTCGGATGGTCAGAACTGAGGGAGTACCACACTGCCGGCTGGTCATTGCTGACGGAGTGCTGCACTGTCGGGGGGTCAGTACTGAGATGGTGCTGCACAGTGGGAAGGACAGTACTGAGGGAGTGCCGCACTGTCGGGGACTCAGTACTGAGGGAGTGCCACACTGTCGGTGGGTCAGTGCTGAGAGAGTGCCGCACTGTCAGAGGGATAGTACTGAGGGAATGCCGCACTGTCGGAGCGTCAATACTGAGGGAGTGCCGCACTGTCGGAGGGTCAGTGCTGAGGGAGTGCCGCACTGTCGGAGGGTCAGTACTGAGGGAGTGCTGCACTGTCAGACTGTCAGTACTGAGGGAGCGCCGCACTGTTGGAGGGTCAGTACTGATCGAGCGCCGCACGTTCGGAGGGACGGTACTGCGGGAGAGCCGCACTATCGGAGGTTCAGTACTGAGGGAGTGCCGCACTGTCGTAGGGTCAGTGCTGAGGGAGTGCCGCACTGTCAGTGGGTCAGAACTGAGGGAGTGCCGCACTGTCAGAGGGTCAGTGCTCAGGGAGCGCCGCACTGTCAGAGGGCCAGTACTGAGGGAGTGCTGCACTGTCGGAGGGTCAGTGCTAAGGGAGCCCCACATTGTCGGAGGGTCAGTGCTGAGGGAGTGCCGCACTGTTTGATGGTCAGAACTGAGGGAGTACCACACTGCCGGCTGGTCATTGCTGACGGAGTGCTGCACTGTCGGGGGGTCAGTACTGAGATGGTGCTGCACAGTGGGAAGGACAGTACTGAGGGAGTGCCGCACTGTCGGGGACTCAGTACTGAGGGAGTGCCACACTGTCGGTGGGTCAGTGCTGAGAGAGTGCCGCACTGTCAGAGGGTCAGTACTGAGGGAATGCCGCACTGTCGGAGCGTCAATACTGAGGGAGTGCCGCACTGTCGGAGGGTCAGTGCTGAGGGAGTGCCGCACTGTCGGAGAGACAGTAGTAAGGGAGTGCCGCACTGTCGGAGGGTCAGTACTGAGGGAGTGCTGCACTGTCAGACTGTCAGTACTGAGGGAGCGCCGCACTGTTGGAGGGTCAGTACTGATCGAGCGCCGCACGTTCGGAGGGACGGTACTGCGGGAGAGCCACACTATCGGAGGTTCAGTACTGAGGGAGTGCCGCACTGTCGTAGGGTCAGTGCTCAGGGAGTGCCGCACTGTCACAGGGTCAGTGCTGAGGGAGCGCCGCACTGTTGGAGGGTCAGTACTGATTGAGCGTCGCACGTTCGGAGGGACAGTACTGCGGGAGAGCCACACTATCGGAGGTTCAGTACTGAGGGAGTGCCGCACTGTCGTAGGGTCAGTGCTCAGGGAGTGCCGCACTGTCGGAGGGTCAGTACTGAGGGAGTGCCGCACTGTCGGAGAGTCAGTACTGAGGGAGTGCAGCACTGTCGGAGGGTCAGTGGTCAGGGAGTGCCGCACTCTCGGAGGGTCAGTACTGAGGGAGTGCTGCACTCTCGGAGGGTCAGTGCTCAGGGAGTGCCGCACTGTCGGAGGGTCAGTACTGAGGGAGTGCCGCACTGTCGGAGGGTCAGTACTGAGGTTGCGCCGCACTGTCGGAGGGTCAGAACTGAGGGAGTGCCGCACTGTCGGAGGGTCAGTACAGAGGGAGTGCCGCACTGTCGGAGGGTCAGTACTGAGGGAGTGCCACACTGTCAGAGGGTCAGTGCTGAGGGAGTACCGCACTGTCGGAGGGTCAGTGCTGACGGAGTGCCGCATTGTCGGAGGGTCAGTACTGAGGTAGTGCTGCACTGTCGGAGGGACAGGACTGAGGTAGTGCCGCAATGTCGGAGGGTCAGTACTGAGGGACTGCCGCACTGTCGTAGGGTCAGTACTGAGGGAGTGCCACACTGTCGGTAGTTCAGTGCTGAGGGAGTGCTGCATTGTCAGATGGTCAGGACTGAGGGAGTGCTGCACTTTCGGAGGGTCAGTACTGAGGGAGCGCCGCACTGTCAGAGGGTCAGTACTGAGGGATCGCCGCACTGTCAGAGAGTCAGTACTGAGGGAGCGCCGCACTGTCGGAGGGTCAGTACTGAGGGAGCGCCGCAGGGTCAGAGGGTCAGTGCTGAGGGAGTGCTGCACTTTCGGAGGGTCAGTACTGAGGGAGCGCCGCACTGTCAGAGAGTCAGTACTGAGGGAGCGCCGCACTGTCGGAGGGTCAGTGCTGAGGGAGTGCTGCACTTTCGGAGGGTCAGTACTGAGGGAGCGCCGCACTGTCAGAGGGTCAGTACTGAGGGATCGCCGCACTGTCAGAGAGTCAGTACTGAGGGAGCGCCGCACTGTCGGAGGGTCAGTACTGAGGGAGCGCCGCAGGGTCAGAGGGTCAGTGCTCAGGGAGCGCCGCACTGTTGGAGGGTCAGTACTGAGGGAGCGCCACACTGTCAGTACTGAACCTCCGTGGGAGTGCTGCACTGTCAGAGGGTCAGTGCTGAGGGATCACCACACTGTCGGAGGGTCAGTGCTCAGGCAGCGCCGCAAAGTTAGAGGGTCAGTACTGAGGGAGTGCTGCACTGTCGTAGGGTCAGTACTGAGGGAGTGCCACACTGTCGGTAGTTCAGTGCTGAGGGAGTGCTGCATTGTCAGATGGTCAGGACTGAGGGAGTGCTGCACTTTCGGAGGGTCAGTACTGAGGGAGCGCCGCACTATCAGAGGGTCAGTACTGAGGGATCGCGACACTGTCAGAGGGTCAGTACTGAGGGAGTGCCGCACTGTCGGAGGGTCAGTGCTGAGGGAGTGCCGCACTGTCGGAGGGTCAGTACTGAGGGAGCGCCGCAGTGTTGGAGGGTCAGTACTGAGGGAGTGCCGCACTGTCGGAGGGTCAGTACAGATGGAACGCCGCACAGTCGGAAGGTCAGTGCTGAGTGAGTGCCGCACTGTCAGAGGGTCAGTAATGAGGGAGTGCCGCACTGTCGGAGGGTCAGTTTTGTGGGAGCGCGGCACTGTCGGAGGGTCAGTGCTGAGGGAGTGCCGCACTGTCGGAGGGTCAGTGCTGAGGGAGTGCCGCACTGTCAGTGGGTCAGAACTGAGGGAGTGCCGCACTGTCAGAGGGTCAGTGCTCAGGCAGCGCCGCACTGTCAGAGGGTCAGTGCTCAGGGAGCGCCGCACTGTCAGAGGGCCAGTACTGAGGGAGTGCTGCACTGTCGGAGGGTCAGTGCTAAGGGAGCCCCACATTGTCGGAGGGTCAGGGCTGAGGGAGTGCCGCACTGTCGGATGGTCAGAACTGAGGGAGTACCACACTGCCGGCTGGTCATTGCTGACGGAGTGCTGCACTGTCGGAGGGTCAGTACTGAGGGAGCGTCGCAGTGTCGGAGGGTCAGTGCTGAGGGAGCGCCGCACGTTTGGAGCGTCAGTGCTGAGGTAGCGCCACACTGTCGGAGGGTCAGTGCTGAGGGAGCGCCGCACTGTCGGAGGTTCAGTGCTGAGGGAGTGCCGCACTGTCGGAGGGTCAGTGCAGAAGGAGCGCCGCACTGTCGGAGGGTCACTACTGAGGGAGCGCCGCACTGTCGGAGGGTCAGTACTGAGGGAGCGCCGCACTGTCGGAGGTTCAGTGCTGAGGGAGCGCCGCACAGTCGGAGGGTCAGTGCTGAGGAAGCGCCGCACTGTCAGAGGGTCAGTCCTGAGGGAGTGCCGCACTGTCGGAGGGTGAGTACTGAAGGAGTGCCGCACTGTCAGTGGATCAGTACTGAGGGAGTGCTGCACTGTCGGAGGGTCAGTACTGAGGGAGTGCCGCACTGTCAGAGGCTCAGTACTGAGTGAGTGCCACACTGTCGGAGGGTCAGTACTGAGGGATTGCCGCACTGTCGGAGGGTCAGTACTGAGGGAGTGCCGCACTGTCGGAGGGTCAGTACCGATGGAGTGCCGCACTGTCGGAGGGACAGTACTGAGGGAGTGCCGCACTGTCAGCGTGTCAGTCCTGAGGGAGTGCCGCACTGTCGGAGAGTCAGTACTGAGGGAGCGCCGCACTGTCGGAGGGTCAGTGCTGAGGGAGTGCCACACTGTCGGAGGGTCAGCACTGAGGGAGTGCCGCACTGTCGGAGGGTCAGTACTGAGGGAGCGCCGCACTGTTGGAGGGTCAGTGCTGAGGGAGTGCCGCACTGTCGGAGGGTCAGTACTGAGGGAGTGCCGCACTGTCGGAGGGTCAGTACTGAGGGAGTGCCGCACTGTCGGAAGGTCAGTACTGAGTGAGTGCACCACTGTCAGCGTGTCAGCACAGAGGGAGTGCCGCACTGTCGGAGGGTCAGTACTGAGGGAGTGCCGCACTGTCGGAGGGTCAGTACTGAGTGAGTGCCGCACTGTCGGAGGGTCAGTACTGAGGGAGCGCCGCACTGTCGGAGGGTCAGTACTGAGGGAGTGCCGCACTGTCGGAAGGTCAGTACTGAGTGAGTGCACCACTGTCAGCGTGTCAGCACAGAGGGAGTGCCGCACTGTCGGAGGGTCAGTACTGAGGGAGTGCCGCACTGTCGGAGGGTCAGTACTGAGTGAGTGCCGCACTGTCGGAGGGTCAGTACTGAGGGAGTGCCGCACTGTCGGAGGGTCAGTACTGAGGGAGTGCCGCACTGTCGGAGGGTCAGTACTGAGGTTGCGCCGCACTGTCGGAGGGTCAGAACTGAGGGAGTGCCGCACTGTCGGAGGGTCAGTGCTGAGGGAGTGCCGCACTGTCGGAGTGTCAGTGCTGAGGGAATGCTGCACTGTCGGAGGGTCAGTACTGAGGGAGTGCCGCACTGTTGGAGGGTCAGTGCTAAGGGCGTGCCGCACTGTCGGAGGGTCAGTGCTGATGGAGAGCCGCACTGTCGGAGGGTCAGTACTGTTGGAACGCTGCACAGTCGGAGGGTCAGTGCTGAGGAAGTGCTGCACTGTCATAGGGTCAGTACTGAGGGAGTGCCGCACTGTCGGAGGGTCAGTGATGAGGGAGTGCCGCACTGTCAGAGGGTCAGTACTGAGGGAGTGCAGCACTGTCAGCGTGTCAGTATTGAGGGAGTGCCACAATGTCGGAGGTTCAGTACTGAGGGAGCTCCGCACGGTCGGAGGGTCAGTGCAGAGGGAGCGCCGCACTGTCGGAGGGTCAGTGCTGAGGGAGCGCCGCACTGTCGGAGAGTCAGTACTGAGGGAGTGCCGCACTGTCGGAGGGTCAGTACTGAGGGTACGCCGCACTGTCGGAGGGTCAGTGCTGAGGGAGTGCCGCACTGTCGGAGGGTCAGTACTGAGGGAGTGCCGCACTGTCGGAGGGTCAGTACTGAGGGAGTGCCCCACTGTCGGAGGGTCAGTACTGAGGGAGTGCCGCACTGTCGGAGGGTCAGTACTGAGGGAGTGCCGCACTGTCGGAGGGTCAGTGCTGAGGGAGTGCCGCACTGTCGGAGGGTCAGTGCTGAGGGAGTGCCGCACTGTCGGAGGGTCAGTACTGAGGGAGTGCCGCACTGTCGGAGGGTCAGTACTGAGGGAGTGCCGCACTGTCGGAGGGTCAGTGCTGAGGGAGTGCCGCACTGTCGAACGGTCAGTGCTGAGGGAGTGCCGCACTGTCGGAGGGTCACTGCTGAGGGAGCGCCGCACTGTCAGCGTGTCAGTACTGAGGGAGTGCCGCAATGTCGGAGGGTCAGTGCTGAGGGAGTGCCGCACTGTCGGAGGGTCAGTGCAGAAGCAGCGCCGCACTGTCGGAGGGTCACTACTGAGGGAGCGCCGCACTGTCGGAGGGTCAGTGCTGAGGGAGCGCCGCACAGTCGGAGGGTCAGTGCTGATGGACAGCCGCACTGTCGGAGGGTCAGTACTGATGGAACGCTGCACAGTCGGAGGGTCAGTGCTGAGGAAGTGCTGCACTGTCATAGGGTCAGTACTGAGGGAGTGCCGCACTGTCGGAGGGTCAGTGATGAGGGAGTGCCGCACTGTCGGAGGGTCAGTACTGAGGGAGTGCAGCACTGTCAGCGTGTCAGGACTGAGGGAGTGCCGCAATGTCGGAGGGTCAGTGCTGAGGGAGTGCCGCACTGTCGGAGGGTCAGTGCTAAGGGCGTGCCGCACTGTCGGAGGGTCAGTGCTGATGGAGAGCCGCACTGTCGGAGGGTCAGTACTGTTGGAACGCTGCACAGTCGGAGGGTCAGTGCTGAGGAAGTGCTGCACTGTCATAGGGTCAGTACTGAGGGAGTGCCGCACTGTCGGAGGGTCAGTGATGAGGGAGTGCCGCACTGTCAGAGGGTCAGTACTGAGGGAGTGCAGCACTGTCAGCGTGTCAGTATTGAGGGAGTGCCGCAATGTCGGAGGGTCAGTACTGAGGGAGCTCCGCACGGTCGGAGGGTCACTGCTGAGGGAGTGCCGCACTGTCGGAGGGTCAGTGCAGAAGGAGCGCCGCACTGTCGGAGGGTCACTACTGAGGGAGCGCCGCACTGTCGGAGGGTCAGTGCTGAGGGAGCGCCACACAGTCGGAGGGTCAGTGCTGAGGGAGCGCCGCACTGTCAGAGGGTCAGTACTGAGGGAGTGCCGCACTGTCGGAGGGTCAGTACTGAGGGAGTGCAGCACTGTCAGCGTGTCAGTACTGAGCTAGTGACGCACTGTCAGAGGGTCAGTACTGAGGGAGTGCTGCACTGTCGGAGGGTCAGTACTGAGGGATCACCACACTGTCGGAGGGTCAGTGCTCAGGCAGCGCCGCAATGTGAGAGGGTCAGTGCTGAGGGAGCCCCGCACTTTCGGAGCGTCAGTGCTGAGGGAGTGCCGCACTGTCGGAGGGTCAATGCTGAGGGAGTGCCACACTGTCGGAGGGTCAGGACTGAGGGAGCGCCGCACTGTCAGCGTGTCAGTACTGAGGGAGTGCCGCACTGTCGGAGGGTCAGTACTGAGGGAGCGCCGCACTGTCGGACGGTCAGTACTGAGGGAGTGCCGCACTGTCGGAGGGTCAGTACTGAGGGAACGCCGCACAGTCGGAGGGTCATTACTGAGGGAGTGCCGCACTGTCGGAGGGTCATTACTGAGGGAGCGCCGCACTGTCGGAGGGTCATTACTGAGGGAGTGCCGCAGTGTCAGACGGTCAGTACTGAGGGAGCGCCGCACTGTCGGAGGGTCAGTACGGAGGAAGCGCCGTAGTGTCGGAGGGTCAGTACTGAGGGAGCGCCGCACTGTCGGAGGGTCAGTACTGAGGGAACGCCGCACTGTCGGAGGATCAGTACTGAGAGAGTGCTGCACTGTCGCAGTGTCAGTACTGAGGGAGTGCCGCACTGTCGGAGGGTCAGTACTGAGGCAGTGCAGCACTGTCAGCGTGTCAGTACTGAGGGAGTGCCACACTGTCGGAGGGTCAGTGCTGAGGGAGCGCCGCACTGTCGGAGGGTCAGCACTGAGGGAGTGCCGCACTGTCAGAGTGTCAGTACTTAGGGAGTGCCGCACTGTCGGAGGGTCAGCACTGAGGGAGTGCCGCACTGTCAGAGTGTCAGTACTTAGGGAGTGCCGCACTGTCGGAGGGTAAGTGCTGATGGAGCATCGCACTGTCGGAGGGTCAGTGCTGAGGCAGTGCCGCACTGTCAGAGGGTCAGTGCTGAGGCAGCGCCGCACTGTCGGAGGGTCAGTACTGAGGGAGCGCCGCACTGTCAGAGGGTCTGTGCTGAGGGAGCGCCGCACTGTCGGAGGGTCAGTACTCAGGGAGCGCCGCACTGTCAGCGTGTCAGTACTGAGGGAGTGCCGCACTGTCGGAGGGTCTGTACTGAGGGAGTGCAGCACTGTCAGCGTGTCAGTACTGAGGGAGTGACGCACTGTCGGAGGGTCAGTACTGAGGGAGTGCCGCACTGTCGGATGGTCAGTAGTGAGGGAGCGCCGCACTGTCGGAGGATCAGTACTGAGGGAGTGTAGCACTGTCAGCGTGTCAGTACTGAGGGAGTGCCGCACTTTCGGAGGGTCAGTACTGAGGGATCACCACACTGTCGGAGGGTCAGTGCTCAGGCAGCGCCGCAATGTGAGAGGGTCAGTGCTGAGGGAGCCCCGCACTTTCGGAGCGTCAGTGCTGAGGGAGTGCCGCACTGTCGGAGGGTCAATGCTGAGGGAGTGCCGCACTATCGGAGGGTCAGTGCTGAGGGAGTGCCGCACTGTCGGAGTGTCAGTGCTGAGGGAATGCTGCACTGTCGGAGGGTCAGTGATGAGGGAGTGCCACAATGTTGGAGGGTCAGTGCTAAGGGCATGCCGCACTGTCGGAGGGTCAGTGCTGATGGAGAGCCGCACTGTCGGAGGGTCAGTACTGTTGGAACGCTGCACAGTCGGAGGGTCAGTGCTGAGGAACTGCTGCACTGTCATAGGGTCAGTACTGAGGGAGTGCCGCACTGTCGGAGGGTCAGTGATGAGGGAGTGCCGCACTGTCGGAGGGTCAGTACTGAGGGAGTGCAGCACTGTCAGCGTGTCAGTACTGAGGGAGTGCAGCACTGTCAGCGTGTCAGTACAGAGGGAGTGCCGCAATGTCGGAGGGTCAGTACTGAGGGAGCACCGCACTGTCGGAGGGTCAGTACAGAGGGAGCGCCGCACTGTCCGAGGGTCACTACTGAAGGAGCGCCGCACTGTCGGAGGGTCAGTGCTGAGGGAGCGCCGCACTTGCGGAGGGTCAGCACTGAGGGAGCGCCGCACTGTCGGAGGGTCAGTGCTGAGGGAGTGCCGCACTGTCGGAGGGTCAGTACTGAGGGAGTGCCGCACTGTTGGAGGGTCAGTACTGAGGGTACCGCACTGTCGGAGAGTCAGTACTGAGGGAGCGCTGCACTGTCAGAGGGTCAGTACTGAGAGAGCGTCGCAGTGTCGGAGGGTCAGTGCTGAGGGAGCGCCGCACGTTTGGAGCGTCAGTGCTGAGGTAGCGCCACACTGTCGGAGGGTCAGTGCTGAGGGAGCGCCGCACTGTCGGAGGGTCACTACTGAGGGAGCGCCGCACTGTCGGAGGGTCAGTGCTGAGGGAGCGCCCTCAGTCGGAGGGTCACTGCTGAGGGAGCGCCGCACTGTCAGAGGGTCAGTACTGAGGGAGTGCCGCACTGTCGGAGGGTCAGTATTGAGGGAGTGTCGCACTGTCGGAGGGTCAGTACTGAGGGAGTGCAGCACTGTCGGAGGGTCAGTACTGAGGGAGTGCTGCACTGTCGGAGTGTCAGTACTGAGGGTGTGCCGCACTGTCGGAGGGTCAGTACTGAGGGAGTGCCGCACTGTCGGAGGGTCAGTACTGAGGGAGTGCAGCACTGTCAGCGTGTCAGTACTGAGGGAGTGCCGCACTGTCGGAGGGTCAGTGCTGAGGGAGTGCCGCACTGTCGGAGTGTCAGTACTGAGGGAGTGCCGCACTGTCGGAGGATCACTACTGAGGGAGTGCCGCACTGTCGGAGGGTCAGTGCTGAGGGAGTGCCGCACTGTCGGAGGGTCAGTGCTGAGGGAGTGCCGCACTGTCGGAGGGTCAGTACTGAGGGAGTGCCGCACTGTCGGAGGGTCAGTACTGAGGGTACGCCGCACTGTCGGAGAGTCAGTACTGAGGGAGCGCTGCACTGTCAGAGGGTCAGTACTGAGGGAGTGTCGCAGTGTCGGAGGGTCAGGACTGCGGGAGCGCCGCACTGTCAGAGGGTCAGTACTGAGGGAGTGCAGCACTGTCAGCGTGTCAGTACTGAGGGAGTGCCGCACTGTCGGAGGGTCAGTACTGAGGGAGTGCAGCACTGTCAGCGTGTCAGTACTGAGGGAGTGCCGCACTGTCGGAGGGTCAGTACTGAGGGAGTGCCGCACTGTCGGAGGGTCAGTACTGAGGGAGTGCCGCACTGTCGGAGGGTCAGCACTGAGGGAGTGCCGCACTGTCTGAGGGTCAGTACTGAGGCAGCGCCACACTGTCAGAGGGTCAATGCTGATGGAGCGCCGCACTGTGAGCGCGTCAGTACTGAGGGAGTGCAGCACTGTCGGACGGTCAGTACTGAGGGAGCGCCGCACTGTCGGAGGGTCAGTACTGAGGGAGCGCCGCACTGTCGGAGGGTCATTACTGAGGGAGTTCCGCAGTGTCGGACGGTCAGTACTGAGGGAGCGCCGCACTGTCGGAGGGTCAGTACTGAGGGTACGCCGCACTGTCGGAGGGTCAGTACTGAGGGAGTGCAGCACTGTCAGCGTGTCAGTACTGAGGGAGTGCCGCACTGTCGGAGGGTCAGTACTGAGGGAGTGCCGCACTGTCGGAGGGTCAGGACTGAGGGAGCGCCGCACTGTCAGCGTGTCAGTACTGAGGGAGTGCCGCACTGTCGGAGGGTCAGCACTGAGGGAGAGCCGCACTGTCTGAGGGTCAGTACTGAGGCAGCGCCACACTGTCAGAGGGTCAATGCTGATGGAGCGCCGCACTGTGAGCGCGTCAGTACTGAGGGAGGGCAGCACTGTCGGACGGTCAGTACTGAGGGAGCGCCGCACTGTCGGAGGGTCAGTACTGAGGGAGCGCCGCACTGTCGGAGGGTCATTACTGAGGGAGTGCCGCAGTGTCGGACGGTCAGTACTGAGGGAGCGCCGCACTGTCGGAGGGTCAGTACTGAGGGAGTGCCGCACTGTCGGAGGGTCAGTACTGAGGGAACGCCGCACAGTCGGAGGGTCATTACTGAGGGAGTGCCGCAGTGTCGGACGGTCAGTACTGAGGGAGCGCCGCACTGTCGGAGGGTCAGTACTGAGGGAGCGCCGCACTGTCGGAGGGTCATTACTGAGGGAGTGCCGCAGTGTCAGACGGTCAGTACTGAGGGAGCGCCGCACTGTCAGAGGGTCAGTACGGAGGAAGCGCCGTAGTGTCGGAGGGTCAGTACTGAGGGAGCGCCGCACTGTCGGAGGGTCAGTACTGAGGGAACGCCGCACTGTCGGAGGATCAGTACTGAGAGAGTGCTGCACTGTCGCAGTGTCAGTACTGAGGGAGTGCCGCACTGTCGGAGGGTCAGTACTGAGGCAGTGCAGCACTGTCAGCGTGTCAGTACTGAGGGAGTGCCACACTGTCGGAGGGTCAGTGCTGAGGGAGCGCCGCACTGTCGGAGGGTCAGCACTGAGGGAGTGCCGCACTGTCAGAGGGTCAGTACTTAGGGAGTGCCGCACTGTCGGTGGGTCAGTGCTGATGGAGCATCGCACTGTCGGAGGGTCAGTGCTGAGGCAGTGCCGCACTGTCAGAGGGTCAGTGCTGAGGCAGCGCCGCACTGTCGGAGGGTCAGTACTGAGGGAGCGCCGCACTGTCAGAGGGTCTGTGCTGAGGGAGCGCCGCACTGTCGGAGGGTCAGTACTCAGGGAGCGCCGCACTGTCAGCGTGTCAGTACTGAGGGAGTGCCGCACTGTCGGAGGGTCTGTACTGAGGGAGTGCAGCACTGTCAGCGTGTCAGTACTGAGGGAGTGACGCACTGTCGGAGGGTCAGTACTGAGGGAGTGCCGCACTGTCGGATGGTCAGTACTGAGGGAGCGCCGCACTGTTGGAGGATCAGTACTGAGGGAGGGCAGCACTGTCAGCGTGTCAGTACTGAGGGAGTGCCGCACTGTCGGAGGGATCTGTACTGAGGGAGCGCCACACTGTCGGAGGGTCAGTACTGAGGGAGCACCGCACAGTCGGAGGGTCATTACTGAGGGAGTGCCGCAGTGTCAGACGGTCAGTACTGAGGGAGCGCCGCCCTGTCGGAGGGTCAGTACTGAGGGAGCGCCGCACTGTCGGAGGGTCAGTATGGAGGAAGCGCCGTCGTGTCGGAGGGTCAGTACTGAGGGAGCGCCGCACTGTCGGAGGGTCAGGACTGAGAGAGTGCTGCACTGTCGGAGGGTCAGTACTGAGGCAGTGCAGCACTGTCAGCGTGTCAGGACTGAGGGAGTGCCGCACTGTCGGAGGGTCAGTGCTGAGGGAGCGCCGCACTGTCGGAGGGTCAGCACTGAGGGAGTGCCGCACTGTCAGAGGGTCAGTACTTAGGGAGTGCCGCACTGTCGGAGGGTCAGTGCTGAGGGAGTGCCGCACTGTCGGAGGGTCAGTACTGAGGGAGTGCCGCACTGTCGGAGGGTCAGGACTGAGGGAGCGCCGCACTGTCAGCGTGTCAGTACTGAGGGAGTGCCGCACTGTCGGAGGGTCAGTGCTGAGGGAGCGCCGCACTGTCGGAGGGTCAGCACTGAGGGAGTGCCGCACTGTCAGAGGGTCAGTACTTAGGGAGTGCCGCACTGTCGGAGGGTCAGTGCTGAGGGAGTGTCGCACTGTCGGAGAGTCAGTACTGAGGGAGTGCCGCACTGTCGGAGGGTCAGGAAAGATGGAGCGCCGCACTGTCAGCGTGTCAGTACTGAGGGAGTGCCGCACTGTCGGAGGGTCAGTACTGAGGGAGTGCCGCACTGTCTGAGGGTCAGTACTGAGGCAGCGCCGCACTGTCAGAGGGTCAATGCTGATGGAGCGCCGCACTGTCGGAGGGTCTGTACTGAGGGAGTGCGGCACTGTCAGAGGGTCAGTCCTGAGGGAGTGCCGCACTGTCAGCGTGTCAGTACTGAGGGAGTGCAGCACTGTCAGAGGGTCAGTACTGAGGCAGTGCAGCACTGAAAGCGTGTCAGGACTGAGGGAGTGCCGCACTGTCAGAGGGTCAGTACTGAGGGAGTGCCGCACTGTCGGAGGGTCAGTATTGAGGGAGTGCAGCACTGTCAGCGTGTCAGTACTGAGCCAGTGATGCACTGTCAGAGGGTCAGTACTGAGGGAGTGCCGCACTGTCGGAGGGTCAGTACTGAGGGATCACCACACTGTCGGAGGGTCAGTGCTCAGGCAGCGCCGCAATGTGAGAGGGTCAGTGCTGAGGGAGCCCCGCACTTTCGGAGCGTCAGTGCTGAGGGAGTGCCGCACTGTCGGAGGGTCAATGCTGAGGGAGTGCCGCACTGTCGGAGGGTCTGGACTGAGGGAGCGCCGCACTGTCAGCGTGTCAGTACTGAGGGAGTGCCGCACTGTCGGAGGGTCAGTACTGAGGGAGCGCCGCACTGTCGGAGGGTCAGTACTGAGGGAGTGCCGCACTGTCGGAGGGTCAGTACTGAGGGAACGCCGCACAGTCGGAGGGTCATTACTGAGGGAGTGCCGCAGTGTCGGACGGTCAGTACTGAGGGAGCGCCGCACTGTCGGAGGGTCAGTACTGAGGGAGCGCCGCACTGTCGGAGGGTCATTACTGAGGGAGTGCCGCAGTGTCAGACGGTCAGTACTGAGGGAGCGCCGCACTGTCGGAGGGTCAGTACGGAGGAAGCGCCGTAGTGTCGGAGGGTCAGTACTGAGGGAGCGCCGCACTGTCGGAGGGTCAGTACTGAGGGAACGCAGCACTGTCGGAGGATCAGTACTGAGAGAGTGCTGCACTGTCGCAGTGTCAGTACTGAGGGAGTGCCGCACTGTCGGAGGGTCAGTACTGAGGCAGTGCAGCACTGTCAGCGTGTCAGGACTGAGGGAGTGCCACACTGTCGGAGGGTCAGTGCTGAGGGAGCGCCGCACTGTCGGAGGGTCAGCACTGAGGGAGTGCCGCACTGTCAGAGGGTCAGTACTTAGGGAGTGCCGCACTGTCGGAGGGTCAGTGCTGATGGAGCATCGCACTGTCGGAGGGTCAGTGCTGAGGCAGTGCCGCACTGTCAGAGGGTCAGTGCTGAGGCAGCGCCGCACTGTCGGAGGGTCAGTACTGAGGGAGCGCCGCACTGTCTGAGGGTCAGTACTGAGGCAGCGCCACACTGTCAGAGGGTCAATGCTGATGGAGCGCCGCACTGTGAGCGCGTCAGTACTGAGGGAGTGCAGCACTGTCGGACGGTCAGTACTGAGGGAGCGCCGCACTGTCGGAGGGTCAGTACTGAGGGAGCGCCGCACTGTCGGAGGGTCATTACTGAGGGAGTTCCGCAGTGTCGGACGGTCAGTACTGAGGGAGCGCCGCACTGTCGGAGGGTCAGTACTGAGGGTACGCCGCACTGTCGGAGGGTCAGTACTGAGGGAGTGCAGCACTGTCAGCGTGTCAGTACTGAGGGAGTGCCGCACTGTCGGAGGGTCAGTACTGAGGGAGTGCCGCACTGTCGGAGGGTCAGGACTGAGGGAGCGCCGCACTGTCAGCGTGTCAGTACTGAGGGAGTGCCGCACTGTCGGAGGGTCAGCACTGAGGGAGAGCCGCACTGTCTGAGGGTCAGTACTGAGGCAGCGCCACACTGTCAGAGGGTCAATGCTGATGGAGCGCCGCACTGTGAGCGCGTCAGTACTGAGGGAGGGCAGCACTGTCGGACGGTCAGTACTGAGGGAGCGCCGCACTGTCGGAGGGTCAGTACTGAGGGAGCGCCGCACTGTCGGAGGGTCATTACTGAGGGAGTGCCGCAGTGTCGGACGGTCAGTACTGAGGGAGCGCCGCACTGTCGGAGGGTCAGTACTGAGGGAGTGCCGCACTGTCGGAGGGTCAGTACTGAGGGAACGCCGCACAGTCGGAGGGTCATTACTGAGGGAGTGCCGCAGTGTCGGACGGTCAGTACTGAGGGAGCGCCGCACTGTCGGAGGGTCAGTACTGAGGGAGCGCCGCACTGTCGGATGGTCATTACTGAGGGAGTGCCGCAGTGTCAGACGGTCAGTACTGAGGGAGCGCCGCACTGTCAGAGGGTCAGTACGGAGGAAGCGCCGTAGTGTCGGAGGGTCAGTACTGAGGGAGCGCCGCACTGTCGGAGGGTCAGTACTGAGGGAACGCCGCACTGTCGGAGCATCAGTACTGAGAGAGTGCTGCACTGTCGCAGTGTCAGTACTGAGGGAGTGCCGCACTGTCGGAGGGTCAGTACTGAGGCAGTGCAGCACTGTCAGCGTGTCAGTACTGAGGGAGTGCCACACTGTCGGAGGGTCAGTGCTGAGGGAGCGCCGCACTGTCGGAGGGTCAGCACTGAGGGAGTGCCGCACTGTCAGAGGGTCAGTACTTAGGGAGTGCCGCACTGTCGGTGGGTCAGTGCTGATGGAGCATCGCACTGTCGGAGGGTCAGTGCTGAGGCAGTGCCGCACTGTCAGAGGGTCAGTGCTGAGGCAGCGCCGCACTGTCGGAGGGTCAGTACTGAGGGAGCGCCGCACTGTCAGAGGGTCTGTGCTGAGGGAGCGCCGCACTGTCGGAGGGTCAGTACTCAGGGAGCGCCGCACTGTCAGCGTGTCAGTACTGAGGGAGTGCCGCACTGTCGGAGGGTCTGTACTGAGGGAGTGCAGCACTGTCAGCGTGTCAGTACTGAGGGAGTGACGCACTGTCGGAGGGTCAGTACTGAGGGAGTGCCGCACTGTCGGATGGTCAGTACTGAGGGAGCGCCGCACTGTTGGAGGATCAGTACTGAGGGAGGGCAGCACTGTCAGCGTGTCAGTACTGAGGGAGTGCCGCACTGTCGGAGGGATCTGTACTGAGGGAGCGCCACACTGTCGGAGGGTCAGTACTGAGGGAGCACCGCACAGTCGGAGGGTCATTACTGAGGGAGTGCCGCAGTGTCAGACGGTCAGTACTGAGGGAGCGCCGCCCTGTCGGAGGGTCAGTACTGAGGGAGCGCCGCACTGTCGGAGGGTCAGTATGGAGGAAGCGCCGTCGTGTCGGAGGGTCAGTACTGAGGGAGCGCCGCACTGTCGGAGGGTCAGGACTGAGAGAGTGCTGCACTGTCGGAGGGTCAGTACTGAGGCAGTGCAGCACTGTCAGCGTGTCAGGACTGAGGGAGTGCCGCACTGTCGGAGGGTCAGTGCTGAGGGAGCGCCGCACTGTCGGAGGGTCAGCACTGAGGGAGTGCCGCACTGTCAGAGGGTCAGTACTTAGGGAGTGCCGCACTGTCGGAGGGTCAGTGCTGAGGGAGTGCCGCACTGTCGGAGGGTCAGTACTGAGGGAGTGCCGCACTGTCGGAGGGTCAGGACTGAGGGAGCGCCGCACTGTCAGCGTGTCAGTACTGAGGGAGTGCCGCACTGTCGGAGGGTCAGTGCTGAGGGAGCGCCGCACTGTCGGAGGGTCAGCACTGAGGGAGTGCCGCACTGTCAGAGGGTCAGTACTTAGGGAGTGCCGCACTGTCGGAGGGTCAGTGCTGAGGGAGTGTCGCACTGTCGGAGAGTCAGTACTGAGGGAGTGCCGCACTGTCGGAGGGTCAGGAATGATGGAGCGCCGCACTGTCAGCGTGTCAGTACTGAGGGAGTGCCGCACTGTCGGAGGGTCAGTACTGAGGGAGTGCCGCACTGTCTGAGGGTCAGTACTGAGGCAGCGCCGCACTGTCAGAGGGTCAATGCTGATGGAGCGCCGCACTGTCGGAGGGTCTGTACTGAGGGAGTGCGGCACTGTCAGAGGGTCAGTCCTGAGGGAGTGCCGCACTGTCAGCGTGTCAGTACTGAGGGAGTGCAGCACTGTCAGAGGGTCAGTACTGAGGCAGTGCAGCACTGAAAGCGTGTCAGGACTGAGGGAGTGCCGCACTGTCAGAGGGTCAGTACTGAGGGAGTGCCGCACTGTCGGAGGGTCAGTATTGAGGGAGTGCAGCACTGTCAGCGTGTCAGTACTGAGCCAGTGATGCACTGTCAGAGGGTCAGTACTGAGGGAGTGCCGCACTGTCGGAGGGTCAGTACTGAGGGATCACCACACTGTCGGAGGGTCAGTGCTCAGGCAGCGCCGCAATGTGAGAGGGTCAGTGCTGAGGGAGCCCCGCACTTTCGGAGCGTCAGTGCTGAGGGAGTGCCGCACTGTCGGAGGGTCAATGCTGAGGGAGTGCCGCACTGTCGGAGGGTCTGGACTGAGGGAGCGCCGCACTGTCAGCGTGTCAGTACTGAGGGAGTGCCGCACTGTCGGAGGGTCAGTACTGAGGGAGCGCCGCACTGTCGGAGGGTCAGTACTGAGGGAGTGCCGCACTGTCGGAGGGTCAGTACTGAGGGAACGCCGCACAGTCGGAGGGTCATTACTGAGGGAGTGCCGCAGTGTCGGACGGTCAGTACTGAGGGAGCGCCGCACTGTCGGAGGGTCAGTACTGAGGGAGCGCCGCACTGTCGGAGGGTCATTACTGAGGGAGTGCCGCAGTGTCAGACGGTCAGTACTGAGGGAGCGCCGCACTGTCGGAGGGTCAGTACGGAGGAAGCGCCGTAGTGTCGGAGGGTCAGTACTGAGGGAGCGCCGCACTGTCGGAGGGTCAGTACTGAGGGAACGCAGCACTGTCGGAGGATCAGTACTGAGAGAGTGCTGCACTGTCGCAGTGTCAGTACTGAGGGAGTGCCGCACTGTCGGAGGGTCAGTACTGAGGCAGTGCAGCACTGTCAGCGTGTCAGGACTGAGGGAGTGCCACACTGTCGGAGGGTCAGTGCTGAGGGAGCGCCGCACTGTCGGAGGGTCAGCACTGAGGGAGTGCCGCACTGTCAGAGGGTCAGTACTTAGGGAGTGCCGCACTGTCGGAGGGTCAGTGCTGATGGAGCATCGCACTGTCGGAGGGTCAGTGCTGAGGCAGTGCCGCACTGTCAGAGGGTCAGTGCTGAGGCAGCGCCGCACTGTCGGAGGGTCAGTACTGAGGGAGCGCCGCACTGTCAGAGGGTCTGTGCTGAGGGAGCGCCGCACTGTCGGAGGGTCAGTACTCAGGGAGCGCCGCACTGTCAGCGTGTCAGTACTGAGGGAGTGCCGCACTGTCGGAGGGTCAGTGCTGAGGCAGTGCCGCACTGTCAGAGGGTCAGTGCTGAGGCAGCGCCGCACTGTCGGAGGGTCAGTACTGAGGGAGCGCCGCACTGTCAGCGTGTCAGTACTGAGGGAGTGACGCACTGTCGGAGGGTCAGTACTGAGGGAGTGCCGCACTGTCGGATGGTCAGTACTGAGGGAGCGCCGCACTGTTGGAGGATCAGTACTGAGGGAGGGCAGCACTGTCAGCGTGTCAGTACTGAGGGAGTGCCGCACTGTCGGAGGGATCTGTACTGAGGGAGCGCCACACTGTCGGAGGGTCAGTACTGAGGGAGCACCGCACAGTCGGAGGGTCATTACTGAGGGAGTGCCGCAGTGTCAGACGGTCAGTACTGAGGGAGCGCCGCCCTGTCGGAGGGTCAGTACTGAGGGAGCGCCGCACTGTCGGAGGGTCAGTATGGAGGAAGCGCCGTCGTGTCGGAGGGTCAGTACTGAGGGAGCGCCGCACTGTCGGAGGGTCAGGACTGAGAGAGTGCTGCACTGTCGGAGGGTCAGTACTGAGGCAGTGCAGCACTGTCAGCGTGTCAGGACTGAGGGAGTGCCGCACTGTCGGAGGGTCAGTGCTGAGGGAGCGCCGCACTGTCGGAGGGTCAGCACTGAGGGAGTGCCGCACTGTCAGAGGGTCAGTACTTAGGGAGTGCCGCACTGTCGGAGGGTCAGTGCTGAGGGAGTGCCGCACTGTCGGAGGGTCAGTACTGAGGGAGTGCCGCACTGTCGGAGGGTCAGGACTGAGGGAGCGCCGCACTGTCAGCGTGTCAGTACTGAGGGAGTGCCGCACTGTCGGAGGGTCAGTGCTGAGGGAGCGCCGCACTGTCGGAGGGTCAGCACTGAGGGAGTGCCGCACTGTCAGAGGGTCAGTACTTAGGGAGTGCCGCACTGTCGGAGGGTCAGTGCTGAGGGAGTGTCGCACTGTCGGAGAGTCAGTACTGAGGGAGTGCCGCACTGTCGGAGGGTCAGGAATGATGGAGCGCCGCACTGTCAGCGTGTCAGTACTGAGGGAGTGCCGCACTGTCGGAGGGTCAGTACTGAGGGAGTGCCGCACTGTCTGAGGGTCAGTACTGAGGCAGCGCCGCACTGTCAGAGGGTCAATGCTGATGGAGCGCCGCACTGTCGGAGGGTCTGTACTGAGGGAGTGCGGCACTGTCAGAGGGTCAGTCCTGAGGGAGTGCCGCACTGTCAGCGTGTCAGTACTGAGGGAGTGCAGCACTGTCAGAGGGTCAGTACTGAGGCAGTGCAGCACTGAAAGCGTGTCAGGACTGAGGGAGTGCCGCACTGTCAGAGGGTCAGTACTGAGGGAGTGCCGCACTGTCGGAGGGTCAGTATTGAGGGAGTGCAGCACTGTCAGCGTGTCAGTACTGAGCCAGTGATGCACTGTCAGAGGGTCAGTACTGAGGGAGTGCCGCACTGTCGGAGGGTCAGTACTGAGGGATCACCACACTGTCGGAGGGTCAGTGCTCAGGCAGCGCCGCAATGTGAGAGGGTCAGTGCTGAGGGAGCCCCGCACTTTCGGAGCGTCAGTGCTGAGGGAGTGCCGCACTGTCGGAGGGTCAATGCTGAGGGAGTGCCGCACTGTCGGAGGGTCTGGACTGAGGGAGCGCCGCACTGTCAGCGTGTCAGTACTGAGGGAGTGCCGCACTGTCGGAGGGTCAGTACTGAGGGAGCGCCGCACTGTCGGAGGGTCAGTACTGAGGGAGTGCCGCACTGTCGGAGGGTCAGTACTGAGGGAACGCCGCACAGTCGGAGGGTCATTACTGAGGGAGTGCCGCAGTGTCGGACGGTCAGTACTGAGGGAGCGCCGCACTGTCGGAGGGTCAGTACTGAGGGAGCGCCGCACTGTCGGAGGGTCATTACTGAGGGAGTGCCGCAGTGTCAGACGGTCAGTACTGAGGGAGCGCCGCACTGTCGGAGGGTCAGTACGGAGGAAGCGCCGTAGTGTCGGAGGGTCAGTACTGAGGGAGCGCCGCACTGTCGGAGGGTCAGTACTGAGGGAACGCAGCACTGTCGGAGGATCAGTACTGAGAGAGTGCTGCACTGTCGCAGTGTCAGTACTGAGGGAGTGCCGCACTGTCGGAGGGTCAGTACTGAGGCAGTGCAGCACTGTCAGCGTGTCAGGACTGAGGGAGTGCCACACTGTCGGAGGGTCAGTGCTGAGGGAGCGCCGCACTGTCGGAGGGTCAGCACTGAGGGAGTGCCGCACTGTCAGAGGGTCAGTACTTAGGGAGTGCCGCACTGTCGGAGGGTCAGTGCTGATGGAGCATCGCACTGTCGGAGGGTCAGTGCTGAGGCAGTGCCGCACTGTCAGAGGGTCAGTGCTGAGGCAGCGCCGCACTGTCGGAGGGTCAGTACTGAGGGAGCGCCGCACTGTCAGAGGGTCTGTGCTGAGGGAGCGCCGCACTGTCGGAGGGTCAGTACTCAGGGAGCGCCGCACTGTCAGCGTGTCAGTACTGAGGGAGTGCCGCACTGTCGGAGGGTCAGTGCTGAGGCAGTGCCGCACTGTCAGAGGGTCAGTGCTGAGGCAGCGCCGCACTGTCGGAGGGTCAGTACTGAGGGAGCGCCGCACTGTCAGAGGGTCTGTGCTGAGGGAGCGCCGCACTGTCGGAGGGTCAGTACTCAGGGAGCGCCGCACTGTCAGCGTGTCAGTACTGAGGGAGTGCCGCACTGTCGGAGGGTCTGTACTGAGGGAGTGCAGCACTGTCAGCGTGTCAGTACTGAGGGAGTGACGCACTGTCGGAGGGTCAGTACTGAGGGAGTGCCGCACTGTCGGATGGTCAGTACTGAGGGAGCGCCGCACTGTCGGAGGATCAGTACTGAGGGAGTGCAGCACTGTCAGCGTGTCAGTACTGAGGGAGTGCCGCACTGTCGGAGGGTCAGTACTGAGGGATCACCACACTGTCGGAGGGTCAGTGCTCAGGCAGCGCCGCAATGTGAGAGGGTCAGTGCTGAGGGAGCCCCGCACTTTCGGAGCGTCAGTGCTGAGGGAGTGCCGCACTGTCGGAGGGTCAATGCTGAGGGAGTGCCGCACTGTCGGAGGGTCAGTGCTGAGGGAGTGCCGCACTGTCGGAGTGTCAGTGCTGAGGGAATGCTGCACTGTCGGAGGGTCAGTGATGAGGGAGTGCCACAATGTTGGAGGGTCAGTGCTAAGGGCGTGCCGCACTGTCGGAGGGTCAGTGCTGATGGAGAGCCGCACTGTCGGAGGGTCAGTACTGTTGGAACGCTGCACAGTCGGAGGGTCAGTGCTGAGGAACTGCTGCACTGTCATAGGGTCAGTACTGAGGGAGTGCCGCACTGTCGGAGGGTCAGTGATGAGGGAGTGCCGCACTGTCGGAGGGTCAGTGATGAGGGAGTGCCACAATGTTGGAGGGTCAGTGCTAAGGGCATGCCGCACTGTCGGAGGGTCAGTGCTGATGGAGAGCCGCACTGTCGGAGGGTCAGTACTGTTGGAACGCTGCACAGTCGGAGGGTCAGTGCTGAGGGAGCGCCGCACGTTTGGAGCGTCAGTGCTGAGGTAGCGCCACACTGTCGGAGGGTCAGTGCTGAGGGAGCGCCGCACTGTCGGAGGGTCACTACTGAGGGAGCGCCGCACTGTCGGAGGGTCAGTACTGAGGGAGTGCAGCACTGTCAGCGTGTCAGTACTGAGGGAGTGCAGCACTGTCAGCGTGTCAGTACAGAGGGAGTGCCGCAATGTCGGAGGGTCAGTACTGAGGGAGCACCGCACTGTCGGAGGGTCAGTACAGAGGGAGCGCCGCACTGTCCGAGGGTCACTACTGAAGGAGCGCCGCACTGTCGGAGGGTCAGTGCTGAGGGAGCGCCGCACTTGCGGAGGGTCAGCACTGAGGGAGCGCCGCACTGTCGGAGGGTCAGTGCTGAGGGAGTGCCGCACTGTCGGAGGGTCTGTACTGAGGGAGTGCCGCACTGTTGGAGGGTCAGTACTGAGGGTACCGCACTGTCGGAGAGTCAGTACTGAGGGAGCGCTGCACTGTCAGAGGGTCAGTACTGAGAGAGCGTCGCAGTGTCGGAGGGTCAGTGCTGAGGGAGCGCCGCACGTTTGGAGCGTCAGTGCTGAGGTAGCGCCACACTGTCGGAGGGTCAGTGCTGAGGGAGCGCCGCACTGTCGGAGGGTCACTACTGAGGGAGCGCTGCACTGTCGGAGGGTCAGTGCTGAGGGAGCGCCCTCAGTCGGAGGGTCAGTGCTGAGGGAGCGCTGCACTGTCAGAGGGTCAGTACTGAGGGAGTGCCGCACTGTCGGAGGGTCAGTATTGAGGGAGTGCAGCACTGTCGGAGGGTCAGTACTGAGGGAGTGCAGCACTGTCGGAGGGTCAGTACTGAGGGAGTGCTGCACTGTCGGAGTGTCAGTACTGAGGGAGTGCCGCACTGTCGGAGGGTCAGTACTGAGGGAGTGCCGCACTGTCGGAGGGTCAGTACTGAGGGAGTGCAGCACTGTCAGCGTGTCAGTACTGAGGGAGTGCCGCACTGTCAGCGTGTCAGTACTGAGGGAGTGCCGCACTGTCGGAGGGTCAGGACTGAGGGAGCGCCGCACTGTCAGAGGGTCAGTACTGAGGGAGTGCAGCACTGTCAGCGTGTCAGTACTGAGGGAGTGCCGCACTGTCGGAGGGTCAGTACTGAGGGAGTGCAGCACTGTCAGCGTGTCAGTACTGAGGGAGTGCCGCACTGTCGGAGGGTCAGTACTGAGGGAGTGCAGCACTGTCAGCGTGTCAGTACTGAGGGAGTGCCGCACTGTCGGAGGGTCAGTACTGAGGGAGTGCCGCACTGTCGGAGAGTCAGTACTGAGGGAGTGCCGCACTGTCGGAGGGTCAGCACTGAGGGAGTGCCGCACTGTCTGAGGGTCAGTACTGAGGCAGCGCCACACTGTCAGAGGGTCAATGCTGATGGAGCGCCGCACTGTGAGCGCGTCAGTACTGAGGGAGTGCAGCACTGTCGGACGGTCAGTACTGAGGGAGCGCCGCACTGTCGGAGGGTCAGTACTGAGGGAGCGCCGCACTGTCGGAGGGTCATTACTGAGGGAGTTCCGCAGTGTCGGACGGTCAGTACTGAGGGAGCGCCGCACTGTCGGAGGGTCAGTACTGAGGGTACGCCGCACTGTCGGAGAGTCAGTACTGAGGGAGCGCTGCACTGTCAGAGGGTCAGTACTGAGGGAGCGTCGCAGTGTCGGAGGGTCAGTGCTGAGGGAGCGCCGCACGTTTGGAGCGTCAGTGCTGAGGTAGCGCCACACTGTCGGAGGGTCACTGCTGAGGGAGCGCCGCACTGTCGGAGGGTCAGTGCTGAGGGAGTGCCGCACTGTCGGAGGGTCAGTGCAGAAGGAGCGCCGCACTGTCGGAGGGTCACTACTGAGGGAGCGCCGCACTGTCGGAGGGTCAGTGCTGAGGGAGCGCCACACAGTCGGAGGGTCAGTGCTGAGGGAGCGCCGCACTGTCAGAGGGTCAGTACTGAGGGAGTGCCGCACTGTCGGAGGGTCAGTATTGAGGGAGTGCAGCACTGTCAGCGTGTCAGTACTGAGCCAGTGATGCACTGTCAGAGGGTCAGTACTGAGGGAGTGCCGCACTGTCGGAGGGTCAGTACTGAGGGATCACCACACTGTCGGAGGGTCAGTGCTCAGGCAGCGCCGCAATGTGAGAGGGTCAGTGCTGAGGGAGCCCCGCACTTTCGGAGGGTCAGTACTGAGGGAACGCCGCACAGTCGGAGGGTCATTACTGAGGGAGTGCCGCAGTGTCGGACGGTCAGTACTGAGGGAGCGCCGCACTGTCGGAGGGTCAGTACTGAGGGAGCGCCGCACTGTCGGAGGGTCAGGACTGAGGGAGCGCCGCACTGTCAGCGTGTCAGTACTGAGGGAGTGCCGCACTGTCGGAGGGTCAGTACTGAGGGAGCGCCGCACTGTCGGAGGGTCAGTACTGAGGGAGTGCCGCACTGTCGGAGGGTCAGTACTGAGGGAACGCCGCACAGTCGGAGGGTCATTACTGAGGGAGTGCCGCAGTGTCGGACGGTCAGTACTGAGGGAGCGCCGCACTGTCGGAGGGTCAGTACTGAGGGAGCGCCGCACTGTCGGAGGGTCATTACTGAGGGAGTGCCGCAGTGTCAGACGGTCAGTACTGAGGGAGCGCCGCACTGTCGGAGGGTCAGTACGGAGGAAGCGCCGTAGTGTCGGAGGGTCAGTACTGAGGGAGCGCCGCACTGTCGGAGGGTCAGTACTGAGGGAACGCCGCACTGTCGGAGGATCAGTACTGAGAGAGTGCTGCACTGTCGCAGTGTCAGTACTGAGGGAGTGCCGCACTGTCGGAGGGTCAGTACTGAGGCAGTGCAGCACTGTCAGCGTGTCAGTACTGAGGGAGTGCCACACTGTCGGAGGGTCAGTGCTGAGGGAGCGCCGCACTGTCGGAGGGTCAGCACTGAGGGAGTGCCGCACTGTCAGAGGGTCAGTACTTAGGGAGTGCCGCACTTTCGGAGCGTCAGTGCTGAGGGAGTGCCGCACTGTCGGAGGGTCAATGCTGAGGGAGTGCCGCACTGTCGGAGGGTCAGGACTGAGGGAGCGCCGCACTGTCAGCGTGTCAGTACTGAGGGAGTGCCGCACTGTCGGAGGGTCAGTACTGAGGAAGCGCCGCACTGTCGGAGGGTCAGTACTGAGGGAGTGCCGCACTGTCGGAGGGTCAGTACTGAGGGAACGCCGCACAGTCGGAGGGTCATTACTGAGGGAGTGCCGCAGTGTCGGACGGTCAGTACTGAGGGAGCGCCGCACTGTCGGAGGGTCAGTACTGAGGGAGCGCCGCACTGTCGGAGGGTCATTACTGAGGGAGTGCCGCAGTGTCAGACGGTCAGTACTGAGGGAGCGCCGCACTGTCAGAGGGTCAGTACGGAGGAAGCGCCGTAGTGTCGGAGGGTCAGTACTGAGGGAGCGCCGCACTGTCGGAGGGTCAGTACTGAGGGAACGCCGCACTGTCGGAGGATCAGTACTGAGAGAGTGCTGCACTGTCGCAGTGTCAGTACTGAGGGAGTGCCGCACTGTCGGAGGGTCAGTACTGAGGGAACGCCGCACTGTCGGAGGATCAGTACTGAGAGAGTGCTGCACTGTCGCAGTGTCAGTACTGAGGGAGTGCCACACTGTCGGAGGGTCAGTGCTGAGGGAGCGCCGCACTGTCGGAGGGTCAGCACTGAGGGAGTGCCGCACTGTCAGAGGGTCAGTACTTAGGGAGTGCCGCACTGTCGGAGGGTCAGTGCTGATGGAGCATCGCACTGTCGGAGGGTCAGTGCTGAGGCAGTGCCGCACTGTCAGAGGGTCAGTGCTGAGGCAGCGCCGCACTGTCGGAGGGTCAGTACTGAGGGAGCGCCGCACTGTCAGAGGGTCTGTGCTGAGGGAGCGCCGCACTGTCGGAGGGTCAGTACTCAGGGAGCGCCGCACTGTCAGCGTGTCAGTACTGAGGGAGTGCCGCACTGTCGGAGGGTCTGTACTGAGGGAGTGCAGCACTGTCAGCGTGTCAGTACTGAGGGAGTGACGCACTGTCGGAGGGTCAGTACTGAGGGAGTGCCGCACTGTCGGATGGTCAGTACTGAGGGAGCGCCGCACTGTCGGAGGATCAGTACTGAGGGAGTGCAGCACTGTCAGCGTGTCAGTACTGAGGGAGTGCCGCACTGTCGGAGGGTCAGTACTGAGGGATCACCACACTGTCGGAGGGTCAGTGCTCAGGCAGCGCCGCAATGTGAGAGGGTCAGTGCTGAGGGAGCCCCGCACTTTCGGAGCGTCAGTGCTGAGGGAGTGCCGCACTGTCGGAGGGTCAATGCTGAGGGAGTGCCGCACTGTCGGAGGGTCAGTGCTGAGGGAGTGCCGCACTGTCGGAGTGTCAGTGCTGAGGGAATGCTGCACTGTCGGAGGGTCAGTGATGAGGGAGTGCCACAATGTTGGAGGGTCAGTGCTAAGGGCGTGCTGCACTGTCGGAGGGTCAGTGCTGATGGAGAGCCGCACTGTCGGAGGGTCAGTACTGTTGGAACGCTGCACAGTCGGAGGGTCAGTGCTGAGGAACTGCTGCACTGTCATAGGGTCAGTACTGAGGGAGTGCCGCACTGTCGGAGGGTCAGTGATGAGGGAGTGCCGCACTGTCGGAGGGTCAGTACTGAGGGAGTGCAGCACTGTCAGCGTGTCAGTACTGAGGGAGTGCAGCACTGTCAGCGTGTCAGTACAGAGGGAGTGCCGCAATGTCGGAGGGTCAGTACTGAGGGAGCACCGCACTGTCGGAGGGTCAGTACAGAGGGAGCGCCGCACTGTCCGAGGGTCACTACTGAAGGAGCGCCGCACTGTCGGAGGGTCAGTGCTGAGGGAGCGCCGCACTTGCGGAGGGTCAGCACTGAGGGAGCGCCGCACTGTCGGAGGGTCAGTGCTGAGGGAGTGCCGCACTGTCGGAGGGTCAGTACTGAGGGAGTGCCGCACTGTCGGAGGGTCAGTACTGAGGGTACCGCACTGTCGGAGAGTCAGTACTGAGGGAGCGCTGCACTGTCAGAGGGTCAGTACTGAGAGAGCGTCGCAGTGTCGGAGGGTCAGTGCTTAGGGAGTGCCACAATGTTGGAGGGTCAGTGCTAAGGGCATGCCGCACTGTCGGAGGGTCAGTGCTGATGGAGAGCCGCGCTGTCGGAGGGTCAGTACTGTTGGAACGCTGCACAGTCGGAGGGTCAGTGCTGAGGAACTGCTGCACTGTCATAGGGTCAGTACTGAGGGAGTGCCGCACTGTCGGAGGGTCAGTGATGAGGGAGTGCCGCACTGTCGGAGGGTCAGTACTGAGGGAGTGCAGCACTGTCAGCGTGTCAGTACTGAGGGAGTGCAGCACTGTCAGCGTGTCAGTACAGAGGGAGTGCCGCAATGTCGGAGGGTCAGTACTGAGGGAGTGCCGCAATGTCGGAGGGTCAGTACTGAGGGAGCTCCGCACTGTCGGAGGGTCAGTACAGAGGGAGCGCCGCACTGTCCGAGGGTCACTACTGAAGGAGCGCCGCACTGTCGGAGGGTCAGTGCTGAGGGAGCGCCGCACTTGCGGAGGGTCAGCACTGAGGGAGCGCCGCACTGTCGGAGGGTCAGTGCTGAGGGAGTGCCGCACTGTCGGAGGGTCAGTACTGAGGGAGTGCCGCACTGTCGGAGGGTCAGTACTGAGGGTACCGCACTGTCGGAGAGTCAGTACTGAGGGAGCGCTGCACTGTCAGAGGGTCAGTACTGAGAGAGCGTCGCAGTGTCGGAGGGTCAGTGCTGAGGGAGCGCCGCACGTTTGGAGCGTCAGTGCTGAGGTAGCGCCACACTGTCGGAGGGTCACTACTGAGGGAGCGCCGCACTGTCGGAGGGTCAGTGCTGAGGGAGCGCCCTCAGTCGGAGGGTCAGTGCTGAGGGAGCGCCGCACTGTCAGAGGGTCAGTACTGAGGGAGTGCCGCACTGTCGGAGGGTCAGTATTGAGGGAGTGCAGCACTGTCGGAGGGTCAGTACTGAGGGAGTGCAGCACTGTCGGAGGGTCAGTACTGAGGGAGTGCTGCACTGTCGGAGTGTCAGTACTGAGGGAGTGCCGCACTGTCGGAGGGTCAGTACTGAGGGAGTGCCGCACTGTCGGAGGGTCAGTACTGAGGGAGTGCAGCACTGTCAGCGTGTCAGTACTGAGGGAGTGCCGCACTGTCGGAGGGTCAGTACTGAGGGAGTGCCGCACTGTCGGAGGGTCAGGACTGAGGGAGCGCCGCACTGTCAGAGGGTCAGTACTGAGGGAGTGCAGCACTGTCAGCGTGTCAGTACTGAGGGAGTGCCGCACTGTCGGAGGGTCAGTACTGAGGGAGTGCAGCACTGTCAGCGTGTCAGTACTGAGGGAGTGCCGCACTGTCGGAGGGTCAGTACTGAGGGAGTGCAGCACTGTCAGCGTGTCAGTACTGAGGGAGTGCCGCACTGTCGGAGGGTCAGTACTGAGGGAGTGCCGCACTGTCGGAGGGTCAGTACTGAGGGAGTGCCGCACTGTCGGAGGGTCAGCACTGAGGGAGTGCCGCACTGTCTGAGGGTCAGTACTGAGGCAGCGCCACACTGTCAGAGGGTCAATGCTGATGGAGCGCCGCACTGTGAGCGCGTCAGTACTGAGGGAGTGCAGCACTGTCGGACGGTCAGTACTGAGGGAGCGCCGCACTGTCGGAGGGTCAGTACTGAGGGAGCGCCGCACTGTCGGAGGGTCATTACTGAGGGAGTGCCGCAGTGTCGGACGGTCAGTACTGAGGGAGCGCCGCACTGTCGGAGGGTCAGTACTGAGGGTACGCCGCACTGTCGGAGAGTCAGTACTGAGGGAGCGCTGCACTGTCAGAGGGTCAGTACTGAGGGAGCGTCGCAGTGTCGGAGGGTCAGTGCTGAGGGAGCGCCGCACGTTTGGAGCGTCAGTGCTGAGGGAGTGCCGCACTGTCGGAGGGTCAGTACTGAGGGAGCGCCACACAGTCGGAGGGTCAGTGCTGAGGGAGTGACGCACTGTCGGAGGGTCAGTACTGAGGGAGTGCCGCACTGTCGGATGGTCAGTACTGAGGGAGCGCCGCACTGTCGGAGGATCAGTACTGAGGGAGTGCAGCACTGTCAGCGTGTCAGTACTGAGTGATCGCCGCACTGTCGGAGGGTCAGTGCAGAAGGAGCGCCGCACTGTCGGAGGGTCAGTGCTGAGGGAGCGCCGCACTGTCGGAGGGTCAGTGCTGAGGGAGCGCCACACAGTCGGAGGGTCAGTGCTGAGGGAGTGACGCACTGTCGGAGGGTCAGTACTGAGGGAGTGCCGCACTGTCGGATGGTCAGTACTGAGGGAGCGCCGCACTGTCGGAGGATCAGTACTGAGGGAGTGCAGCACTGTCAGCGTGTCAGTACTGAGGGAGTGCCGCACTGTCGGAGGGTCAGTACTGAGGGATCACCACACTGTCGGAGGGTCAGTGCTCAGGCAGCGCCGCAATGTGAGAGGGTCAGTGCTGAGGGAGCCCCGCACTTTCGGAGCGTCAGTGCTGAGGGAGTGCCGCACTGTCGGAGGGTCAATGCTGAGGGAGTGCCGCACTGTCGGAGGGTCAGTGCTGAGGGAGTGCCGCACTGTCGGAGTGTCAGTGCTGAGGGAATGCTGCACTGTCGGAGGGTCAGTGATGAGGGAGTGCCACAATGTTGGAGGGTCAGTGCTAAGGGCGTGCCGCACTGTCGGAGGGTCAGTGCTGATGGAGAGCCGCACTGTCGGAGGGTCAGTACTGTTGGAACGCTGCACAGTCGGAGGGTCAGTGCTGAGGAACTGCTGCACTGTCATAGGGTCAGTACTGAGGGAGTGCCGCACTGTCGGAGGGTCAGTGATGAGTGAGTGCCGCACTGTCGGAGGGTCAGTACTGAGGGAGTGCAGCACTGTCAGCGTGTCAGTACTGAGGGAGTGCAGCACTGTCAGCGTGTCAGTACAGAGGGAGTGCCGCAATGTCGGAGGGTCAGTACTGGGGGAGCACCGCACTGTCGGAGGGTCAGTACAGAGGGAGCGCCGCACTGTCCGAGGGTCACTACTGAAGGAGCGCCGCACTGTCGGAGGGTCAGTACTGAGGGAGTGCCGCACTTGCGAAGGGTCAGCACTGAGGGAGCGCCGCACTGTCGGAGGGTCAGTGCTGAGGGAGTGCCGCACTGTCGGAGGGTCAGTACTGAGGGAGTGCCGCACTGTCGGAGGGTCAGTACTGAGGGTACCGCACTGTCGGAGAGTCAGTACTGAGGGAGCGCTGCACTGTCAGAGGGTCAGTACTGAGAGAGCGTCGCAGTGTCGGAGGGTCAGTGCTGAGGGAGTGCCACAATGTTGGAGGGTCAGTGCTAAGGGCATGCCGCACTGTCGGAGGGTCAGTGCTGATGGAGAGCCGCGCTGTCGGAGGGTCAGTACTGTTGGAACGCTGCACAGTCGGAGGGTCAGTGCTGAGGAACTGCTGCACTATCATAGGGTCAGTACTGAGGGAGTGCCGCACTGTCGGAGGGTCAGTGATGAGGGAGTGCCGCACTGTCGGAGGGTCAGTACTGAGGGAGTGCAGCACTGTCAGCGTGTCAGTACTGAGGGAGTGCAGCACTGTCAGCGTGTCAGTACAGAGGGAGTGCCGCAATGTCGGAGGGTCAGTACTGAGGGAGCACCGCACTGTCGGAGGGTCAGTACAGAGGGAGCGCCGCACTGTCCGAGGGTCACTACTGAAGGAGCGCCGCACTGTCGGAGGGTCAGTGCTGAGGGAGTGCCGCACTGTCGGAGAGTCAGTACTGAGGGAGTGCCGCACTGTCGGAGGGTCAGTTCTGAGGGTACCGCACTGTCGGAGAGTCAGTACTGAGGGAGCGCTGCACTGTCAGAGGGTCAGTACTGAGAGAGCGTCGCAGTGTCGGAGGGTCAGTGCTGAGGGAGCGCCGCATGTTTGGAGCGTCAGTGCTGAGGTAGCGCCACACTGTCGGAGGGTCAGTGCTGAGGGAGCGCCGCACTGTCGGAGGGTCACTACTGAGGGAGCGCCGCACTGTCGGAGGGTCAGTGCTGAGGGAGCGCCCTCAGTCGGAGGGTCAGTGCTGAGGGAGCGCCGCACTGTCAGAGGGTCAGTACTGAGGGAGTGCCGCACTGTCGGAGGGTCAGTATTGAGGGAGTGCCGCACTGTCGGAGGGTCAGTACTGAGGGAGCGCCGCACTGTCGGAGGGTCAGTACTGAGGGAGTGCTGCACTGTCGGAGGGTCAGTACTGAGGGAGCGCCGCACTGTCGGAGGGTCAGTACTGAGGGAGTGCAGCACTGTCGGAGGGTCAGTACTGAGGGAGTGCTGCACTGTCGGAGTGTCAGTACTGAGGGAGTGCCGCACTGTCGGAGGGTCAGTACTGAGGGAGTGCCGCACTGTCAGCGTGTCAGTACTGAGGGAGTGCAGCACTGTCAGCGTGTCAGTACTGAGGGAGTGCCGCACTGTCGGAGGGTCAGTACTGAGGGAGTGCCGCACTGTCAGAGGGTCAGTACTGAGGGAGTGCAGCACTGTCAGCGTGTCAGTACTGAGGGAGTGCCGCACTGTCGGAGGGTCAGTACTGAGGGAGTGCAGCACTGTCAGCGTGTCAGTACTGAGGGAGTGCCGCACTGTCGGAGGGTCAGTACTGAGGGAGTGCCGCACTGTCGGAGGGTCAGTGCTGAGGGAGTGCCGCACTGTCGGAGGGTCAGTACTGAGGGAGTGCCGCACTGTCGGAGGGTCAGTACTGAGGGTACCGCACTGTCGGAGAGTCAGTACTGAGGGAGCGCTGCACTGTCAGAGGGTCAGTACTGAGAGAGCGTCGCAGTGTCGGAGGGTCAGTGCTGAGGGAGTGCCACAATGTTGGAGGGTCAGTGCTAAGGGCATGCCGCACTGTCGGAGGGTCAGTGCTGATGGAGAGCCGCGCTGTCGGAGGGTCAGTACTGTTGGAACGCTGCACAGTCGGAGGGTCAGTGCTGAGGAACTGCTGCACTGTCATAGGGTCAGTACTGAGGGAGTGCCGCACTGTCGGAGGGTCAGTGATGAGGGAGTGCCGCACTGTCGGAGGGTCAGTACTGAGGGAGTGCAGCACTGTCAGCGTGTCAGTACTGAGGGAGTGCAGCACTGTCAGCGTGTCAGTACAGAGGGAGTGCCGCAATGTCGGAGGGTCAGTACTGAGGGAGCACCGCACTGTCGGAGGGTCAGTACAGAGGGAGCGCCGCACTGTCCGAGGGTCACTACTGAAGGAGCGCCGCACTGTCGGAGGGTCAGTGCTGAGGGAGCGCCGCACTTGCGGAGGGTCAGCACTGAGGGAGCGCCGCACTGTCGGAGGGTCAGTGCTGAGGGAGTGCCGCACTGTCGGAGGGTCAGTACTGAGGGAGTGCCGCACTGTCGGAGGGTCAGTACTGAGGGTACCGCACTGTCGGAGAGTCAGTACTGAGGGAGCGCTGCACTGTCAGAGGGTCAGTACTGAGAGAGCGTCGCAGTGTCGGAGGGTCAGTGCTGAGGGAGCGCCGCACGTTTGGAGCGTCAGTGCTGAGGTAGCGCCACACTGTCGGAGGGTCAGTGCTGAGGGAGCGCCGCACTGTCGGAGGGTCACTACTGAGGGAGCGCCGCACTGTCGGAGGGTCAGTGCTGAGGGAGCGCCCTCAGTCGGAGGGTCAGTGCTGAGGGAGCGCCGCACTGTCAGAGGGTCAGTACTGAGGGAGTGCCGCACTGTCGGAGGGTCAGTATTGAGGGAGTGCAGCACTGTCGGAGGGTCAGTACTGAGGGAGTGCAGCACTGTCGGAGGGTCAGTACTGAGGGAGTGCTGCACTGTCGGAGTGTCAGTACTGAGGGAGCGCCGCACTGTCGGAGGGTCAGTACTGAGGGAGTGCCGCACTGTCGGAGGGTCAGTACTGAGGGAGTGCAGCACTGTCAGCGTGTCAGTACTGAGGGAGTGCCGCACTGTCGGAGGGTCAGTACTGAGGGAGTGCCGCACTGTCAGAGGGTCAGTACTGAGGGAGTGCAGCACTGTCAGCGTGTCAGTACTGAGGGAGTGCCGCACTGTCGGAGGGTCAGTACTGAGGGAGTTCAGCACTGTCAGCGTGTCAGTACTGAGGGAGTGCCGCACTGTCGGAGGGTCAGTACTGAGGGAGTGCAGCACTGTCAGCGTGTCAGTACTGAGGGAGTGCCGCACTGTCGGAGGGTCAGTACTGAGGGAGTGCCGCACTGTCGGAGGGTCAGTACTGAGGGAGTGCCGCACTGTCGGAGGGTCAGCACTGAGGGAGTGCCGCACTGTCTGAGGGTCAGTACTGAGGCAGCGCCACACTGTCAGAGGGTCAATGCTGATGGAGCGCCGCACTGTGAGCGCGTCAGTACTGAGGGAGTGCAGCACTGTCGGACGGTCAGTACTGAGGGAGCGCCGCACTGTCGGAGGGTCAGTACTGAGGGAGCGCCGCACTATCGGAGGGTCATTACTGAGGGAGTGCCGCAGTGTCGGACGGTCAGTACTGAGGGAGCGCCGCACTGTCGGTGGGTCAGTACTGAGGGTACGCCGCACTGTCGGAGAGTCAGTACTGAGGGAGCGCTGCACTGTCAGAGGGTCAGTACTGAGGGAGCGCCGCACTGTCGGAGGGTCAGTACTGAGGGAGTGCAGCACTGTCGGAGGGTCAGTACTGAGGGAACGCCGCACAGTCGGAGGGTCATTACTGAGGGAGTGCCGCAGTGTCGGACGGTCAGTACTGAGGGAGCGCCGCACTGTCGGAGGGTCAGTACTGAGGGAGCGCCGCACTGTCGGAGGGTCATTACTGAGGGAGTGCCGCAGTGTCAGACGGTCAGTACTGAGGGAGCGCCGCACTGTCGGAGGGTCAGTACGGAGGAAGCGCCGTAGTGTCGGAGGGTCAGTACTGAGGGAGCGCCGCACTGTCGGAGGGTCAGTACTGAGGGAACGCCGCACTGTCGGAGGATCAGTACTGAGAGAGTGCTGCACTGTCGCAGTGTCAGTACTGAGGGAGTGCCGCACTGTCGGAGGGTCAGTACTGAGGCAGTGCAGCACTGTCAGCGTGTCAGTACTGAGGGAGTGCCACACTGTCGGAGGGTCAGTGCTGAGAGAGCGCCGCACTGTCGGAGGGTCAGCACTGAGGGAGTGCCGCACTGTCAGAGGGTCAGTACTTAGGGAGTGCCGCACTGTCGGAGGGTCAGTACTGAGGGAGTGCCGCACTGTCGGAGGGTCAGTGCTGAGGCAGTGCCGCACTGTCAGAGGGTCAGTGCTGAGGCAGCGCCGCACTGTCGGAGGGTCAGTACTGAGGGAGCGCCGCACTGTCAGAGGGTCTGTGCTGAGGGAGCGCCGCACTGTCGGAGGGTCAGTACTCAGGGAGCGCCGCACTGTCAGCGTGTCAGTACTGAGGGAGTGCCGCACTGTCGGAGGGTCTGTACTGAGGGAGTGCAGCACTGTCATAGGGTCAGTACTGAGGGAGTGCCGCACTGTCGGAGGGTCAGTGATGAGGGAGTGCCGCACTGTCGGAGGGTCAGTACTGAGGGAGTGCAGCACTGTCAGCGTGTCAGTACTGAGGGAGTGCAGCACTGTCAGCGTGTCAGTACAGAGGGAGTGCCGCAATGTCGGAGGGTCAGTGCTGAGGGAGCACCGCACTGTCGGAGGGTCAGTACAGAGGGAGCGCCGCACTGTCCGAGGGTCACTACTGAAGGAGCGCCGCACTGTCGGAGGGTCAGTGCTGAGGGAGCGCCGCACTTGCGGAGGGTCAGCACTGAGGGAGCGCCGCACTATCGGAGGGTCAGTGCTGAGGGAGTGCCGCACTGTCGGAGGGTCAGTACTGAGGGAGTGCCGCACTGTCGGAGGGTCAGTACTGAGGGTACCGCACTGTCGGAGAGTCAGTACTGAGGGAGCGCTGCACTGTCAGAGGGTCAGTACTGAGAGAGCGTCGCAGTGTCGGAGGGTCAGTGCTGAGGGAGCGCCGCACGTTTGGAGCGTCAGTGCTGAGGTAGCGCCACACTGTCGGAGGGTCAGTGCTGAGGGAGCGCCGCACTGTCGGAGGGTCACTACTGAGGGAGCGCCGCACTGTCGGAGGGTCAGTGCTGAGGGAGCGCCCTCAGTCGGAGGGTCAGTGCTGAGGGAGCGCCGCACTGTCAGAGGGTCAGTACTGAGGGAGTGCCGCACTGTCGGAGGGTCAGTATTGAGGGAGTGCAGCACTGTCGGAGGGTCAGTACTGAGGGAGTGCAGCACTGTCGGAGGGTCAGTACTGAGGGAGTGCTGCACTGTCGGAGTGTCAGTACTGAGGGAGTGCCGCACTGTCGGAGGGTCAGTACTGAGGGAGTGCCGCACTGTCGGAGGGTCAGTACTGAGGGAGTGCAGCACTGTCAGAGGGTCAGTACTGAGGGAGTGCCGCACTGTCAGAGGGTCAGTACGGAGGGAGTGCCGCACTGTCGGAGGGTCAGTACTGAGGGAGTGCCGCACTGTCGGAGGGTCAGTACTGAGGGAGTGCCGCACTGTCGGAGGGTCAGTACTGAGGGAGTGCAGCACTGTCAGCGTGTCAGTACTGAGGGAGTGCAGCACTGTCAGCGTGTCTGTACTGAGGGGTGCCGCACTGTCGGAGGGTCAGTACTGAGGGAGTGCCGCACTGTCGGAGGGTCAGGACTGAGGGAGTGCCGCACTGTCAGCGTGTCAGTACTGAGGGAGTGCCGCACTGTCGGAGGGTCAGCACTGAGGGAGTGCCGCACTGTCTGAGGGTCAGTACTGACGCAGCGCCACACTGTCAGAGGGTCAATGCTGATGGAGCGCCGCACTGTGAGCGCGTCAGTACTGAGGGAGTGCAGCACTGTCGGAGGGTCAGTACTGAGGGAGTGCTGCACTGTCGGAGTGTCAGTACTGAGGGAGTGCCGCACTGTCGGAGGGTCAGTACTGAGGGAGTGCCGCACTGTCGGAGGGTCAGTACTGAGGGAGTGCAGCACTGTCAGCGTGTCAGTACTGAGGGAGTGCCGCACTGTCGGAGGGTCAGTACTGAGGGAGTGCCGCACTGTCAGAGGGTCAGTACTGAGGGAGTGCAGCACTGTCAGCGTGTCAGTACTGAGGGAGTGCCGCACTGTCGGAGGGTCAGGACTGAGGGAGCGCCGCACTGTCAGAGGGTCAGTACTGAGGGAGTGCAGCACTGTCAGCGTGTCAGTACTGAGGGAGTGCCGCACTGTCGGAGGGTCAGTACTGAGGGAGTGCAGCACTGTCAGCGTGTCAGTACTGAGGGAGTGCCGCACTGTCGGAGGGTCAGTACTGAGGGAGTGCAGCACTGTCAGCGTGTCAGTACTGAGGGAGTGCCGCACTGTCAGTACTGAGGTAGTGCCGCACTGTCGGAGGGTCAGTACTGAGGGAGTGCCGCACTGTCGGAGGGTCAGCACTGAGGGAGTGCCGCACTGTCTGAGGGTCAGTACTGAGGCAGCGCCACACTGTCAGAGGGTCAATGCTGATGGAGCGCCGCACTGTGAGCGCGTCAGTACTGAGGGAGTGCAGCACTGTCGGACGGTCAGTACTGAGGGAGCGCCGCACTGTCGGAGGGTCAGTACTGAGGGAGCGCCGCACTATCGGAGGGTCATTACTGAGGGAGTGCCGCAGTGTCGGACGGTCAGTACTGAGGGAGCGCCGCACTGTCGGAGGGTCAGTACTGAGGGTACGCCGCACTGTCGGAGAGTCAGTACTGAGGGAGCGCTGCACTGTCAGAGGGTCAGTACTGAGGGAGCGTCGCAGTGTCGGAGGGTCAGTGCTGAGGGAGCGCCGCACGTTTGGAGCGTCAGTGCTGAGGTAGCGCCACACTGTCGGAGGGTCACTGCTGAGGGAGCGCCGCACTGTCGGAGGGTCAGTGCTGAGGGAGTGCCGCACTGTCGGAGGGTCAGTGCAGAAGGAGCGCCGCACTGTCGGAGGGTCACTACTGAGGGAGCGCCGCACTGTCGGAGGGTCAGTGCTGAGGGAGCGCCACACAGTCGGAGGGTCAGTGCTGAGGGAGCGCCGCACTGTCAGAGGGTCAGTACTGAGGGAGTGCCGCACTGTCGGAGGGTCAGTATTGAGGGAGTGCAGCACTGTCAGCGTGTCAGTACAGAGCTAGTGATACACTGTCAGAGGGTCAGTACTGAGGGAGTGCCGCACTGTCGGAGGGTCAGTACTGAGGGAGTGCCGCACTGTCGGAGGGTCAGTACTGAGGGATCACCACACTGTCGGAGGGTCAGTGCTGAGGGAGCCCCGCACTTTCGGAGCGTCAGTGCTGAGGGAGTGCCGCACTGTCGGAGGGTAAATGCTGAGGGAGTGCCGCACTGTCGGAGGGTCAGGACTGAGGGAGCGCCGCACTGTCAGCGTGTCAGTACTGAGGGAGTGCCGCACTGTCGGAGGGTCAGTACTGAGGGAGCGCCGCACTGTCGGAGGGTCAGTACTGAGGGAGTGCAGCACTGTCGGAGGGTCAGTACTGAGGGAACGCCGCACAGTCGGAGGGTCATTACTGAGGGAGTGCCGCAGTGTCGGACGGTCAGTACTGAGGGAGCGCCGCACTGTCGGAGGGTCAGTACTGAGGGAGCGCCGCACTGTCGGAGGGTCATTACTGAGGGAGTGCCGCAGTGTCAGACGGTCAGTACTGAGGGAGCGCCGCACTGTCGGAGGGTCAGTACGGAGGAAGCGCCGCACTGTCGGAGGGTCAGTACTGAGGGAGCGCCGCACTGTCGGAGGGTCATTACTGAGGGAGTGCCGCAGTGTCAGACGGTCAGTACTGAGGGAGTGCCGCACTGTCGGAGGGTCAGTGCTGAGGCAGTGCCGCACTGTCAGAGGGTCAGTGCTGAGGCAGCGCCGCACTGTCGGAGGGTCAGTACTGAGGGAGCGCCGCACTGTCAGAGGGTCTGTGCTGAGGGAGCGCCGCACTGTCGGAGGGTCAGTACTCAGGGAGCGCCGCACTGTCAGCGTGTCAGTACTGAGGGAGTGCCGCACTGTCGGAGGGTCTGTACTGAGGGTGTGCAGCACTGTCAGCGTGTCAGTACTGAGGGAGTGACGCACTGTCGGAGGGTCAGTACTGAGGGAGTGCCGCACTGTCGGATGGTCAGTACTGAGGGAGCGCCGCACTGTCGGAGGATCAGTACTGAGGGAGTGCAGCACTGTCAGCGTGTCAGTACTGAGGGAGTGCCGCACTGTCGGAGGGTCAGTACTGAGGGATCACCACACTGTCGGAGGGTCAGTGCTCAGGCAGCGCCGCAATGTGAGAGGGTCAGTGCTGAGGGAGCCCCGCACTTTCGGAGCGTCAGTGCTGAGGGAGTGCCGCACTGTCGGAGGGTCAATGCTGAGGGAGTGCCGCACTGTCGGAGGGTCAGTGCTGAGGGAGTGCCGCACTGTCGGAGTGTCAGTGCTGAGGGAATGCTGCACTGTCGGAGGGTCAGTGATGAGGGAGTGCCACAATGTTGGAGGGTCAGTGCTAAGGGCGTGCCGCACTGTCGGAGGGTCAGTGCTGATGGAGAGCCGCACTGTCGGAGGGTCAGTACTGTTGGAACGCTGCACAGTCGGAGGGTCAGTGCTGAGGAACTGCTGCACGGTCATAGGGTCAGTACTGAGGGAGTGCCGCACTGTCGGAGGGTCAGTGATGAGGGAGTGCCGCACTGTCGGAGGGTCAGTACTGAGGGAGTGCAGCACTGTCAGCGTGTCAGTACTGAGGGAGTGCAGCACTGTCAGCGTGTCAGTACAGAGGGAGTGCCGCAATGTCGGAGGGTCAGTACTGAGGGAGTGCAGCACTGTCGGAGGGTCAGTACTGAGGGAGTGCAGCACTGTCAGCGTGTCAGTACTGAGGGAGTGCAGCACTGTCAGCGTGTCAGTACAGAGGGAGTGCCGCAATGTCGGAGGGTCAGTACTGAGGGAGCACCGCACTGTCGGAGGGTCAGTACAGAGGGAGCGCCGCACTGTCGGAGGGTCACTACTGAGGGAGCGCCGCACTGTCGGAGGGTCAGTGCTGAGGGAGCGCCCTCAGTCGGAGGGTCAGTGCTGAGGGAGCGCCGCACTGTCAGAGGGTCAGTACTGAGGGAGTGCCGCACTGTCGGAGGGTCAGTATTGAGGGAGTGCAGCACTGTCGGAGGGTCAGTACTGAGGGAGTGCAGCACTGTCGGAGGGTCAGTACTGAGGGAGTGCCGCACTGTCGGAGGGTCAGTGCTGAGGGAGTGCAGCACTGTCAGCGTGTCTGTACTGAGGGGTGCCGCACTGTCGGAGGGTCAGTACTGAGGGAGTGCCGCACTGTCGGAGGGTCAGGACTGAGGGAGTGCCGCACTGTCAGCGTGTCAGTACTGAGGGAGTGCCGCACTGTCGGACGGTCAGCACTGAGGGAGTGCCGCACTGTCTGAGGGTCAGTACTGAGGCAGCGCCACACTGTCAGAGGGTCAATGCTGATGGAGCGCCGCACTGTGAGCGCGTCAGTACTGAGGGAGTGCAGCACTGTCGGAGGGTCAGTACTGAGGGAGTGCAGCACTGTCAGCGTGTCAGTACTGAGGGAGTGCAGCACTGTCAGCGTGTCAGTACAGAGGGAGTGCCGCAATGTCGGAGGGTCAGTACTGAGGGAGCACCGCACTGTCGGAGGGTCAGTACAGAGGGAGCGCCGCACTGTCCGAGGGTCACTACTGAAGGAGCGCCGCACTGTCGGAGGGTCAGTGCTGAGGGAGCGCCGCACTTGCGGAGGGTCAGCACTGAGGGAGCGCCGCACTGTCGGAGGGTCAGTGCTGAGGGAGTGCCGCACTGTCGGAGGGTCAGTACTGAGGGAGTGCCGCACTGTCGGAGGGTCAGTACTGAGGGTACCGCACTGTCGGAGAGTCAGTACTGAGGGAGCGCTGCACTGTCGGAGGGTCAGTGCTGAGGGAGCGCCGCACTGTCGGTGGGTCACTACTGAGGGAGCGCCGCACTGTCGGAGGGTCAGTGCTGAGGGAGCGCCCTCAGTCGGAGGGTCAGTGCTGAGGGAGCGCCGCACTGTCAGAGGGTCAGTACTGAGGGAGTGCCGCACTGTCGGAGGGTCAGTATTGAGGGAGTGCAGCACTGTCGGAGAGTCAGTACTGAGGGAGTGCAGCACTGTCGGAGGGTCAGTACTGAGGGAGTGCTGCACTGTCGGAGTGTCAGTACTGAGGGAGTGCCGCACTGTCGGAGGGTCAGTACTGAGGGAGTGCCGCACTGTCGGAGGGTCAGGACTGAGGGAGTGCCGCACTGTCAGCGTGTCAGTACTGAGGGAGTGCCGCACTGTCGGAGGGTCAGCACTGAGGGAGTGCCGCACTGTCTGAGGGTCAGTACTGAGGCAGCGCCACACTGTCAGAGGGTCAATGCTGATGGAGCGCCGCACTGTGAGCGCGTCAGTACTGAGGGAGTGCAGCACTGTCGGAGGGTCAGTACTGAGGGAGTGCTGCACTGTCGGAGTGTCAGTACAGAGGGAGTGCCGCACTGTCGGAGGGTCAGTACTGAGGGAGTGCCGCACTGTCGGAGGGTCAGTACTGAGGGAGTGCAGCACTGTCAGCGTGTCAGTACTGAGGGAGTGCCGCACTGTCGGAGGGTCAGTACTGAGGGAGTGCCGCACTGTCGGAGGGTCAGTACTGAGGGAGTGCCGCACTGTCAGAGGGTCAGTACTGAGGGAGTGCAGCACTGTCAGCGTGTCAGTACTGAGGGAGTGCCGCACTGTCGGAGGGTCAGTACTGAGGGAGTGCAGCACTGTCAGCGTGTCAGTACTGAGGGAGTGCCGCACTGTCGGAGGGTCAGTACTGAGGGAGTGCAGCACTGTCAGCATGTCAGTACTGAGGGAGTGCCGCACTGTCGGAGGGTCAGTGCTGAGGGAGTGCCGCACTGTCGGAGGGTCAGTACTGAGGGAGTGCCGCACTGTCGGAGGGTCAGTACTGAGGGTACCGCACTGTCGGAGAGTCAGTACTGAGGGAGCGCTGCACTGTCAGAGGGTCAGTACTGAGAGAGCGTCGCAGTGTCGGAGGGTCAGTGCTGAGGGAGTGCCACAATGTTGGAGGGTCAGTGCTAAGGGCATGCCGCACTGTCGGAGGGTCAGTGCTGATGGAGAGCCGCGCTGTCGGAGGGTCAGTACTGTTGGAACGCTGCACAGTCGGAGGGTCAGTGCTGAGGAACTGCTGCACTGTCATAGGGTCAGTACTGAGGGAGTGCCGCACTGTCGGAGGGTCAGTGATGAGGGAGTGCCGCACTGTCGGAGGGTCAGTACTGAGGGAGTGCAGCACTGTCAGCGTGTCAGTACTGAGGGAGTGCAGCACTGTCAGCGTGTCAGTACAGAGGGAGTGCCGCAATGTCGGAGGGTCAGTACTGAGGGAGCACCGCACTGTCGGAGGGTCAGTACAGAGGGAGCGCCGCACTGTCCGAGGGTCACTACTGAAGGAGCGCCGCACTGTCGGAGGGTCAGTGCTGAGGGAGCGCCGCACTTGCGGAGGGTCAGCACTGAGGGAGCGCCGCACTGTCGGAGGGTCAGTGCTGAGGGAGTGCCGCACTGTCGGAGGGTCAGTACTGAGGGAGTGCCGCACTGTCGGAGGGTCAGTACTGACGGTACCGCACTGTCGGAGAGTCAGTACTGAGGGAGCGCTGCACTGTCAGAGGGTCAGTACTGAGAGAGCGTCGCAGTGTCGGAGGGTCAGTGCTGAGGGAGCGCCGCACGTTTGGAGCGTCAGTGCTGAGGTAGCGCCACACTGTCGGAGGGTCAGTGCTGAGGGAGCGCCGCACTGTCGGAGGGTCACTACTGAGGGAGCGCCGCACTGTCGGAGGGTCAGTGCTGAGGGAGCGCCCTCAGTCGGAGGGTCAGTGCTGAGGGAGCGCCGCACTGTCAGAGGGTCAGTACTGAGGGAGTGCCGCACTGTCGGAGGGTCAGTATTGAGGGAGTGCAGCACTGTCGGAGGGTCAGTACTGAGGGAGTGCAGCACTGTCGGAGGGTCAGTACTGAGGGAGTGCTGCACTGTCGGAGTGTCAGTACTGAGGGAGTGCCGCACTGTCGGAGGGTCAGTACTGAGGGAGTGCCGCACTGTCGGAGGGTCAGTACTGAGGGAGTGCAGCACTGTCAGCGTGTCAGTACTGAGGGAGTGCCGCACTGTCGGAGGGTCAGCACTGAGGGAGTGCCGCACTGTCTGAGGGTCAGTACTGAGGCAGCGCCACACTGTCAGAGGGTCAATGCTGATGGAGCGCCGCACTGTGAGCGCGTCAGTACTGAGGGAGTGCAGCACTGTCGGACGGTCAGTACTGAGGGAGCGCCGCACTGTCGGAGGGTCAGTACTGAGGGAGCGCCGCACTGTCGGAGGGTCATTACTGAGGGAGTGCCGCAGTGTCGGACGGTCAGTACTGAGGGAGCGCCGCACTGTCGGAGGGTCAGTACTGAGGGAGTGCCGCACTGTCGGAGGGTCAGTACTGAGGGAACGCCTCACAGTCGGAGGGTCATTACTGAGGGAGTGCCGCAGTGTCGGACGGTCAGTACTGAGGGAGCGCCGCACTGTCGGAGGGTCAGTACTGAGGGAGCGCCGCACTGTCGGAGGGTCATTACTGAGGGAGTGCCGCAGTGTCAGACGGTCAGTACTGAGGGAGCGCCGCACTGTCGGAGGGTCAGTACGGAGGAAGCGCCGTAGTGTCGGAGGGTCAGTACTGAGGGAGCGCCGCACTGTCGGAGGATCAGTACTGAGGGAACGCCGCACTGTCGGAGGATCAGTACTGAGAGAGTGCTGCACTGTCGCAGTGTCAGTACTGAGGGAGTGCCGCACTGTCGGAGGGTCAGTACTGAGGCAATGCAGCACTGTCAGCGTGTCAGTACTGAGGGAGTGCCACACTGTCGGAGGGTCAGTGCTGAGGGAGCGCCGCACTGTCGGAGGGTCAGCACTGAGGGAGTGCCGCACCGTCAGAGGGTCAGTACTTAGGGAGTGCCGCACTGTCGGAGGGTCAGTGCTGATGGAGCATCGCACTGTCGGAGGGTCAGTGCTGAGGCAGTGCCGCACTGTCAGAGGGTCAGTGCTGAGGCAGCGCCGCACTGTCGGAGGGTCAGTACTGAGGGAGCGCCGCACTGTCAGAGGGTCTGTGCTGAGGGAGCGCCGCACTGTCGGAGGGTCAGTACTGAGGGAGTGCCGCACTGTCGGAGGGTCTGTACTGAGGGAGTGCAGCACTGTCAGCGTGTCAGTACTGAGGGAGTGACGCACTGTCGGAGGGTCAGTACTGAGGGAGTGCCGCACTGTCGGATGGTCAGTACTGAGGGAGCGCCGCACTGTCGGAGGATCAGTACTGAGGGAGTGCAGCACTGTCAGCGTGTCAGTACTGAGGGAGTGCCGCACTGTCGGAGGGTCAGCACTGAGGGAGTGCCGCACTGTCTGAGGGTCAGTACTGAGGCAGCGCCACACTGTCAGAGGGTCAATGCTGATGGAGCGCCGCACTGTGAGCGCGTCAGTACTGAGGGAGTGCAGCACTGTCGGACGGTCAGTACTGAGGGAGCGCCGCACTGTCGGAGGGTCAGTACTGAGGGAGCGCCGCACTGTCGGAGGGTCATTACTGAGGGAGTGCCGCAGTGTCGGACGGTCAGTACTGAGGGAGCGCCGCACTGTCGGAGGGTCAGTACTGAGGGAGTGCCGCACTGTCGGAGGGTCAGTACTGAGGGAACGCCTCACAGTCGGAGGGTCATTACTGAGGGAGTGCCGCAGTGTCGGACGGTCAGTACTGAGGGAGCGCCGCACTGTCGGAGGGTCAGTACTGAGGGAGCGCCGCACTGTCGGAGGGTCATTACTGAGGGAGTGCCGCAGTGTCAGACGGTCAGTACTGAGGGAGCGCCGCACTGTCGGAGGGTCAGTACGGAGGAAGCGCCGTAGTGTCGGAGGGTCAGTACTGAGGGAGCGCCGCACTGTCGGAGGATCAGTACTGAGGGAACGCCGCACTGTCGGAGGATCAGTACTGAGAGAGTGCTGCACTGTCGCAGTGTCAGTACTGAGGGAGTGCCGCACTGTCGGAGGGTCAGTACTGAGGCAATGCAGCACTGTCAGCGTGTCAGTACTGAGGGAGTGCCACACTGTCGGAGGGTCAGTGCTGAGGGAGCGCCGCACTGTCGGAGGGTCAGCACTGAGGGAGTGCCGCACCGTCAGAGGGTCAGTACTTAGGGAGTGCCGCACTGTCGGAGGGTCAGTGCTGATGGAGCATCGCACTGTCGGAGGGTCAGTGCTGAGGCAGTGCCGCACTGTCAGAGGGTCAGTGCTGAGGCAGCGCCGCACTGTCGGAGGGTCAGTACTGAGGGAGCGCCGCACTGTCAGAGGGTCTGTGCTGAGGGAGCGCCGCACTGTCGGAGGGTCAGTACTGAGGGAGTGCCGCACTGTCGGAGGGTCTGTACTGAGGGAGTGCAGCACTGTCAGCGTGTCAGTACTGAGGGAGTGACGCACTGTCGGAGGGTCAGTACTGAGGGAGTGCCGCACTGTCGGATGGTCAGTACTGAGGGAGCGCCGCACTGTCGGAGGATCAGTACTGAGGGAGTGCAGCACTGTCAGCGTGTCAGTACTGAGGGAGTGCCGCACTGTCGGAGGGATCTGTACTGAGGGAGCGCCACACTGTCGGAGGGTCATTACTGAGGGAGTGCCGCAGTGTCAGACGGTCAGTACTGAGGGAGCGCCGCCCTGTCGGAGGGTCAGTACTGAGGGAGCGCCGCACTGTCGGAGGGTCAGTATGGAGGAAGCGCCGTCGTGTCGGAGGGTCAGTACTGAGGGAGCGCCGCACTGTCGGAGGGTCAGGACTGAGGGAGCGCCGCACTGTCGGAGGATCAGTACTGAGAGAGTGCTGCACTGTCGGAGGGTCAGTACTGAGGCAGTGCAGCACTGTCAGCGTGTCAGTACTGAGGGAGTGCCGCACTGTCGGAGGGTCAGTGCTGAGGGAGCGCCGCACTGTCGGAGGGTCAGCACTGAGGGAGTGCCGCACTGTCAGAGGGTCAGTACTTAGGGAGTGCCGCACTGTCGGAGGGTCAGTGCTGAGGGAATGCCGCACTGTCGGAGGGTCAGTACTGAGGGAGTGCCGCACTGTCGGAGGGTCAGGACTGAGGGAGCGCCGCACTGTCAGCGTGTCAGTACTGAGGGAGTGCCGCACTGTCGGAGGGTCAGTGCTGAGGGAGCGCCGCACTGTCGGAGGGTCAGCACTGAGGGAGTGCCGCACTGTCAGAGGGTCAGTACTTAGGGAGTGCCGCACTGTCGGAGGGTCAGTGCTGAGGGAGTGCCGCACTGTCGGAGAGTCAGTACTGAGGGAGTGCCGCACTGTCGGAGGGTCAGGACTGAGGGAGCGCCGCACTGTCAGCGTGTCAGTACTGAGGGAGTGCCGCACTGTCGGAGGGTCAGTACTGAGGGAGTGCCGCACTGTCTGAGGGTCAGTACTGAGGCAGCGCCGCACTGTCAGAGGGTCAATGCTGATGGAGCGCCGCACTGTCGGAGGGTCTGTACTGAGGGAGTGCGGCACTGTCAGAGGGTCAGTCCTGAGGGAGTGCCGCACTGTCAGCGTGTCAGTACTGAGGGAGTGCAGCACTGTCAGAGGGTCAGTACTGAGGCAGTGCAGCACTGAAAGCGTGTCAGGACTGAGGGAGTGCCGCAATGTCGGAGGGTCAGTACTGAGGGAGTGCCGCACTGTCGGAGGGTCAGTACTGAGGGAGCGCCGCACTGTCGGAGGGTCAGTACTGAGGAAGTGCAGCACTGTCAGCGTGTCAGGACTGAGGGAGTGCCGCACTGTCGGAGGGTCAGTACTGAGGGAGTGCCGCACTGTCGGAGGGTCAGTACTGAGGGAGTGCCGCACTGTCAGAGGGTCAGTACTGAGGGAGTGCAGCACTGTCAGCGTGTCAGTTCTGAGGGAGTGACGCACTGTCGGAGGGTCAGTACTAAGGGAGTGCCGCACTGTCAGAGGGTCAGTGCTGAGGGATCACCACACTGTCGGAGGGTCAGTGCTCAGGCAGCGCCGCAATGTGAGAGGGTCAGTACTGAGGGAGCCCCGCACATTCGGAGCGTCAGTGCTGAGGGAGTGCCGCACTGTCGGAGGGTCAATGCTGAGGGAGTGCCGCACTGTCGGAGGGTCAGTGCTGAGGGAGTGCCGCACTGTCGGAGTGTCAGTGCTGAGGGAATGCTGCACTGTCGGAGGGTCAGTACTGAGGGAGTGCCGCACTGTTGGAGGGTCAGTGCTAAGGGCGTGCCGCACTGTCGGAGGGTCAGTGCTGATGGAGAGCCGCACTGTCGGAGGGTCAGTACTGTTGGAACGCTGCACAGTCGGAGGGTCAGTGCTGAGGAAGTGCTGCACTGTCATAGGGTCAGTACTGAGGGAGTGCCGCACTGTCGGAGGGTCAGTGATGAGGGAGTGCCGCACTGTCGGAGGGTCAGTACTGAGGGAGTGCAGCACTGACAGCGTGTCAGTACTGAGGGAGTGCCGCAATGTCGGAGGGTCAGTGCTGAGGGAGTGCCGCACTGTCGGAGGGTCAGTGCTGATGGAGAGCCGCACTGTCGGAGGGTCAGTACTGTTGGAACGCTGCACAGTCGGAGGGTCAGTGCTGAGGAAGTGCCGCACTGTCATAGGGTCAGTACTGAGGGAGTGCCGCACTGTCGGAGGGTCAGTGATGAGGGAGTGCCGCACTGTCAGAGGGTCAGTACTGAGGGAGTGCAGCACTGTCAGCGTGTCAGTATTGAGGGAGTGCCGCAATGTCGGAGGTTCAGTACTGAGGGAGCTCCGCACGGTCGGAGGGTCAGTGCAGAGGGAGCGCCGCACTGTCGGAGGGTCAGTGCTGAGGGAGCGCCGCACTGTCGGAGAGTCAGTACTGAGGGAGTGCCGCACTGTCGGAGGGTCAGTACTGAGGGTACGCCGCACTGTCGGAGGGTCAGTGCTGAGGGAGTGCCGCACTGTCGGAGGGTCAGTACTGAGGGAGTGCCGCACTGTCGGAGGGTCAGTACTGAGGGAGTGCCGCACTGTCGGAGGGTCAGTACTGAGGGAGTGCCGCACTGTCGGAGGGTCAGTACTGAGGGAGTGCCGCACTGTCGGAGGGTCAGTACTGAGGGAGTGCCGCACTGTCGGAGGGTCAGTGCTGAGGGAGTGCCGCACTGTCGGAGGGTCAGTGCTGAGGGAGTGCCGCACTGTCGGAGGGTCAGTACTGAGGGAGTGCCGCACTGTCGGAGGGTCAGTACTGAGGGAGTGTCGCACTGTCGGAGGGTCAGTGCTGAGGGAGTGCCGCACTGTCGAAGGGTCAGTGCTGAGGGAGTGCCGCACTGTCGGAGGGTCAGTACTGAGGGAGTGCAGCACTGTCAGCGTGTCAGTACTGAGGGAGTGCCGCAATGTCGGAGGGTCAGTGCTGAGGGAGTGCCGCACTGTCGGAGGGTCAGTGCAGAAGGAGCGCCGCACTGTCGGAGGGTCACTACTGAGGGAGCGCCGCACTGTCGGAGGGTCAGTGCTGAGGGAGCGCCGCACAGTCGGAGGGTCAGTACTGATGGAACGCTGCACAGTCGGAGGGTCAGTGCTGAGGAAGTGCTGCACTGTCATAGGGTCAGTACTGACGGAGTGCCGCACTGTCGGAGGGTCAGTGATGAGGGAGTGCCGCACTGTCAGCGTGTCAGGACTGAGGGAGTGCCGCAATGTCGGAGGGTCAGTACTGTTGGAACGCTGCACAGTCGGAGGGTCAGTGCTGAGGAAGTGCTGCACTGTCATAGGGTCAGTACTGAGGGAGTGCCGCACTGTCGGAGGGTCAGTGATGAGGGAGTGCCGCAATGTCGGAGGGTCAGTACAGTTGGAACGCTGCACAGTCGGAGGGTCAGTGCTGAGGAAGTGCTGCACTGTCGGAGGGTCAGTGCTGATGGAGAACCGCACTGTCGGAGGGTCAGTACTGTTGGAACGCTGCACAGTCGGAGGGTCAGTGCTGAGGAAGTGCTGCACTGTCATAGGGTCAGTACTGAGGGAGTGCCGCACTGTCGGAGGGTCAGTGATGAGGGAGTGCCGCACTGTCAGAGGGTCAGTACTGAGGGAGTGCAGCACTGTCAGCGTGTCAGTGTTGAGGGAGTGCCGCAATGTCGGAGGGTCAGTACTGAGGGAGTGCAGCACTGTCAGCGTGTCAGTACTGAGGGAGTGCCGCAATGTCGGAGGGTCAGTGCTGAGGGAGTGCCGCACTGTCGGAGGGTCAGTGCAGAAGGAGCGCCGCACTGTCGGAGGGTCACTACTGAGGGAGCGCCGCACTGTCGGAGGGTCAGTGCTGAGGGAGCGCCGCACAGTCGGAGGGTCAGTGCTGATGGACAGCCGCACTGTCGGAGGGTCAGTACTGATGGAACGCTGCACAGTCGGAGGGTCAGTGCTGAGGAAGTGCTGCACTGTCATAGGGTCAGTACTGACGGAGTGCCGCACTGTCGGAGGGTCAGTGATGAGGGAGTGCCGCACTGTCGGAGGGTCAGTACTGAGGGAGTGCAGCACTGTCAGCGTGTCAGGACTGAGGGAGTGCCGCAATGTCGGAGGGTCAGTACAGTTGGAACGCTGCACAGTCGGAGGGTCAGTGCTGAGGAAGTGCTGCACTGTCGGAGGGTCAGTGCTGATGGAGAGCCGCACTGTCGGAGGGTCAGTACTGTTGGAACACTGCACAGTCGGAGGGTCAGTGCTGAGGAAGTGCTGCACTGTCATAGGGTCAGTACTGAGGGAGTGCCGCACTGTCGGAGGGTCAGTGATGAGGGAGTGCCGCACTGTCAGAGGGTCAGTACTGAGGGAGTGCAGCACTGTCAGCGTGTCAGTGTTGAGGGAGTGCCGCAATGTCGGAGGGTCAGTACTGAGGGAGCTCCGCACGGTCGGAGGGTCAGTGCAGAGGGAGCGCCGCACTGTCGGAGGGTCACTACTGAGGGAGCGCCGCACTGTCGGAGGGTCAGTGCTGAGGGAGCGCCGCACTGTCGGAGAGTCAGTACTGAGGGAGTGCCGCACTGTCGGAGGATCACTACTGAGGGAGTGCCGCACTGTCGGAGGGTCAGTGCTGAGGGAGTGCCGCACTGTCGGAGGGTCAGTGCTGAGGGAGTGCCGCACTGTCGGAGGGTCAGTACTGAGGGAGCGCTGCACTGTCAGAGGGTCAGTACTGAGGGAGCGTCGCAGTGTCGGAGGGTCAGTGCTGAGGGAGCGCCGCACGTTTGGAGCGTCAGTGCTGAGGTAGCGCCACACTGTCGGAGGATCACTGCTGAGGGAGCGCCGCACTGTCGGAGGGTCAGTGCTGAGGGAGTGCCGCACTGTCGGAGGGTCAGTGCAGAAGGAGCGCCGCACTGTCGGAGGGTCACTACTGAGGGAGCGCCGCACTGTCGGAGGGTCAGTGCTGAGGGAGCGCCACACAGTCGGAGGGTCAGTGCTGAGGGAGCGCCGCACTGTCAGAGGGTCAGTACTGAGGGAGTGCCGCACTGTCGGAGGGTCAGTACTGAGGGAGTGCAGCACTGTCGGAGTGTCAGTCCTGAGGGAGTGCTGCACTGTCGGAGTGTCAGTACTGAGGGAGTGCCGCACTGTCGGAGGGTCAGTACTGAGGGAGTGCCGCACTGTCGGAGGGTCAGTACTGAGGGAGTGCAGCACTGTCAGCGTGTCAGTACTGAGGGAGTGCCGCACTGTCGGAGGGTCAGTACTGAGGGAGTGCCGCACTGTCGGAGGGTCAGGACTGAGGGAGCGCCGCACTGTCAGCGTGTCAGTACTGAGGGAGTGCCGCACTGTCAGAGGGTCAATGCTGATGGAGCGCCGCACTGTCGGAGGGTCTGTACTGAGGGAGCGCCGCACTGTCAGAGGGTCAGTACTGAGGGAGTGCAGCACTGTCAGCGTGTCAGTACTGAGGGAGCGCCGCACTGTCAGCGTGTCAGTACTGAGGGAGTGCTGCACTGTCGGAGGGTCAGTACTGAGGGAGTGCCGCACTGTTGGAGGGTCAGGACTGAGGGAGTGCCGCAATGTCGGAGGGTCAGTACTGAGGGAGTGCCGCACTGTCGGAGGGTCAGTACAGAGGGAGTGCAGCACTGTCAGCGGGTCAGTACTGAGGGAGTGACGCACTGTCGGAGGGTCAGTACTGAGGGAGTGCCGCACTGTCGGAGGGTCAGTACTGAGGAAGTGCAGCACTGTCAGCGTGTCAGGACTGAGGGAGTGCCGCAATGTCGGAGGGTCAGGACTGAGGGAGTGCCGCACTGTCGGAGGGTCAGTACTGAGGGAGTGCAGCACTGTCAGCGTGTCAGTACTGAGGGAGTGACGCACTGTCGGAGGGTCAGTACTGAGGGAGTGCCGCACTGTCAGAGGGTCAGTGCTGAGGGATCACCACACTGTCGGAGGGTCAGTGCTCAGGCAGCGCCGCAATGTGAGAGGGTCAGTGCTGAGCGAGCCCCGCACTTTCGGAGCGTCAGTGCTGAGGGAGTGCCGCACTGTCGGAGGGTCAATGCTGAGGGAGTGCCGCACTGTCGGTGGGTCAGTGCTGAGGGAGTGCCGCACTGTCGGAGGGTCAGTACTGAGGGAATGCTGCACTGTCGGAGGGTCAGTGATGAGGGAGTGCCGCACTGTTGGAGGGTCAGTGCTAAGGGCGTGCCGCACTGTCGGAGGGTCAGTGCTGATGGACAGCCGCACTGTCGGAGGGTCAGTACTGATGGAACGCTGCACAGTCGGAGGGTCAGTGCTGAGGAAATGCTGCACTGTCATAGGGTCAGTACTGAGGGAGTGCCGCACTGTCATAGGGTCAGTACTGAGGGAGCGCCGCACTGTCAGAGGGTCAGTACTGAGGGAGCGCCGCACTGTCAGAGGGTTAGTACTGAGGGAGCGCCGCATTGTCAGAGGGTCAGTACTGAGGGAGTGCCGCACTATCGGAGGGTCAGTACTGAGGGAGCGCCGCCCTGTCAGCGTGTCAGTACTGAGGGAGTGCCGCACTGTCGGTGGGTCAGTTGGAAATTCGTTGTTGGAAGTGGATTTGAAACCCTTCACAGACACGGTTTTTGGTAAAGGCACCCTTCCAGCCACGTTCAGGAATTGGCAGACCTTCTCCCCTTCCTCTCATGGGATCTTGCTCTGCAGTGGTGGCCTGGCGTAATGCCCCACAGCAGGGTTGGTGCACGGGCTGTGCAGTGTTTTGGGGTGGACACTTTGTCAATAGGAGCAGGAACCTCCTCGTAGCCCAGTCAGCCACTGAGGTGGTCCGTTGACCCCTATCTTACATCCCAGTCCCAAATTCCCTGCTTTCTCCCTCTCGTTGGGACCTTTCACTCTCAAAATATATCCACATCCTTCTTGAAAACATTCATGTTCCGGCTTCAATCGCTCTCTGTCGCAGAGATTTCCACAGGCTTCCCACCTCTCCGGGTTTAGACTTTTATTTTTATTCAATCATGGGATGAAGGTGGCAATGGGCCGGGCCCAGCGTTTATTGCCCCCCTCCCTAATTACCCAGAGGGGGCTGTTAAGAGTGAACCGCATCGCTGTGGGCCTGGAATCACGTGTAGGCCCAGACCAGGTAAGGATGGCAGTTTCCTTCCCTTCGTGAACCAGATGGGCTTTTCCGTCAATGGATTCCTGGTCATTGTTGGACAGTTAATTCAATTATTAAAAATCTGGAATTAAAATTCCACCATCTGCCCTGACGGGATTCGAACTCAGGTTGTTGGATCAACAGGCCAGCAATAATACCACCATGCCATAGCCTGTCCCCGTCCACCATCTTGTTGAGTCACCTCATCCTACTCTTATCTCTCCCTGTCTATCTGTGCCTCTCCCCTTTCCTTCAGAGTGTGTCGCCTTCCCGCCAGGCCTAGCGGTGGTTGGGGTGGGGGGGGGGGGCGGGCGTGGGTGCCCCGAAGCACGGGAAGGCGCCGCAGCAATGCCAGTTGTTGTTGTCGAGGCTTTGCCAGGATTCTGCGCCATTCACGGACCCGCTCGCTGTCCAGACAATCCGTCCCCGTCCACGTCCGGTGCGATTACCCTGGCACCGTGTCAGATCCCATCTCGGCAAGTTCCTTCCCCCCGCCCCCGCGCAGCCCCTGGCCGTCACCCTTCGGGAACGGCGGCGTTAATCCTTTGTTGTCACTGGCCGGAACGCGGACTTCCAGCAGCCGAGACGCATCTCCCAGATAAAATGGCGAGTCATAGCGGCCTGCAGCACAGAAAGAAGGCCCTTCGGCCCATCGAGTCTGCGCCAAGCCACCTCCCTATTCAAATCCCATTCCCCCAGCACTTGGCCCATAGCCTTGCCATCGCGTGTGCCCGTCTAAATCCTTCAATGCGATGGGAGATTTCTGCCTCTCCCACACCTCTCAGGCATCGCGTTCCAGATTCCCACCACCCTCTGGGTGAAAACGTTTCCCCTCACGTCCCCCTGGAAACCTCCTGCCCCTTCCCTTAAACTGATGCCCCCCTCCCCCAGTCCTCTACCAAGAGGGTAACGTTCCTTCCTATCTATCTAAGCCCCCCCATCATTTTATCCATCTCAGTCACATTCCCCCTCTCAGTCTCCTCTGCTCTAAGGAAAGCGACCCCAGTCTGTCCAATCTCTCTCCATCGCTGAAACTCTCTAGCCCCGGGTAACATCCTGGGAAATCTCCCTCTGCCCCCTCTCCCAGCGCTACCCCATCCCTCCGATAGTGTGGATTCGGGAACTGCACACGGTCCCCTAGCTGCAGCCTAACCAGTGGGTTGTACAGTTCCTGCATCACCTCCCTGCTCTTAAACTCTATACCTCTGCTAATAAAGGCAAGAATGCCTTATGCTTTCTGAACCACTTTATCTCGCTGTCCGGCTACATTAAGGGAGTGGTGGACGTGCACACCAAGATCCCTCTGTCCCTAGGATGCCTCCCATCCTGGATTCCCTTCCCTTGTTTGTGCTGCCAAAGAGCCTCTTTTCACATTGATCCCAATTGAATTCCGTTTGATTGACTGGTTGATTTATCATTGTCACATGTCCCGAGGTACAGTGAAAAGTGATGTTTTGCATGCGACACAGGCAGATCAGACCGTACAGAGTGCATCAGGGTAACAGAACAGAGCGCAGAATGGAGGGATACGGGTGTATAGAGAGAGAGAGAAAGAGAGAGATCAGAATCGACATTGCAGAGGTCCCTTCCTGAGTCTGATAATGGCGGGGAAGAAGCTGTTCTTGAATCTGCGTTTTCAAACTTGTATATCTCCTGCCTGAGGGAAGAGGGTGGGAGAGATTATAACCGGGGTGGGAGGGGTCTCTGATGATGTCGGCTGCCTTCCCGAGGCAGTGGGGTGTGTAGGTGGAGTCGGTGGGTGGAAGGTTGGGTTTGTGTGAGGGACTGGGCTGTGCTCACAGCTCCCTGGAGTTTCTCACAGCCCTGGGCAGAGCAGTTGTCCACTTCCTGTAATCTAAGGCTATCCTCCTCACTATTTCCGATCTGACTGATTTTCAGATCATCTGGGAACGTACTGACCAACCCTCCCACATTCAAGTCAAACTCATTGAAGGGTCCCAACACCGAGGGGATCCCACTCGGCCAATCGTGGATCCGGTTTGCCAGATTTCCCCTTGGATCTCACGGGATCTTAGCTTTGCTATCACTCTCCCGTACAGGACCTTGCTGACGTCCCAATAGACTACCTCAAAAGCACTGCCCACGTCACCTCTTTCAAACATCAACAACAAAAGGTTCTTCGCACGTTATTTTGAGCTCAACAACTCACCAGACGTTACGTCTCAGGAGTAAACCTGCTTAAGCTTCATTCACCAGTCTCACCTGTATGTGAATCCCTATTGTACTGGAAGTAGCCATTCAGCCCATCAGGTCCTCACCGACCCTCCCAACCTATCTCCACAACCCTAGCATTTACCATTGTTAGCCTGCATCCTGTCTTCATCTCCCACTCCCAGCCCGTTGCGTTGAAACTTTGCACCCTCATTTTCAACTCCGTTCATGGTCACGTCAAGACAGACATTACAGAATCAGAGAATCGCTCCAGTGAGGAAACAGGCTCTTCGGCCCAACAGGTCCACACCGACCCTCTGAAGAGTAACCCACCCAGATCCATTCCCCTCCCCTATTACCCCTGACTAATCCACCCTAACCTGCACATCCCTGGGCACTATGGGACAATTTAGCACGGCCAATCCACGCTAACCTGCACATCCCTGGGCACTATGGGACAATTTATCACGGCCATTCCACCCTAACCTGCACATCCCTGGGCACTATGGGACAATTTAGCACGGCCAATCCACCCTAACCTGCACATCCCTGGACACTATGGGACAATTTAGCACGGCCAATCCACCCTAACCTGCACATCCCTGGACACTATGGGACAATTTATCACGGCCAATCCATCCTAACCTGCACATCCCTGGACACTATGGGACAATTTAGCACGGCCAATCCACCCTAACCTGCACATCCCTGGACACTATGGGACAATTTAGCACGGCCAATCCACGCTAACCTGCACATCCCTGGGCACTATGGGACAATTTATCACGGCCAATCCACCCTAACCTGCACATCCCTGGGCACTATGGGACAATTTAGCACGGCCAATCCACCCTAACCTGCACATCCCTGGACACTATGGGACAATTTAGCACGGCCAATCCACGCTAACCTGCACATCCCTGGGCACTATGGGACAATTTATCACGGCCATTCCACCCTAACCTGCACATCCCTGGGCACTATGGGACAATTTAGCACGGCCAATCCACCCTAACCTGTACATCCCTGGGCACTATGGGACAATTTAGCACGGCCAATCCACCCTAACCTGCACATCCCTGGGCACTATGGGACAATTTAGCACGGCCAATCCATCCCTAACCTGCACATCCCTGGGCATGATGGGACAATTTAGCACGGCCAATCCACCCTAACCTGCACATCCCAGGACACTATGGGACAATTTAGCACGGCCAATCCACCCTAACCTGCACATCCCTGGGCACTATGGGACAATTTAGCACGGCCAATCCATCCCTAACCTGCACATCCCTGGGCATGATGGGACAATTTAGCACGGCCAATCCACCCTAACCTGCACATCCCAGGACACTATGGGACAATTTAGCACGGCCAATCCACCCAACCTGCACATCCCTGGACACTATGGGACAATTTAGCACGGCCAATCCACCCTAACCTGCACATCCCTGGGCACTATGGGACAATTTAGCATAGCCAATCCACCCTAACCTGCACATTCCTGGGCACTATGGGACAATTTAGCATAGCCAATCCACCCTAACCTGCACATCCCTGGGTACTATGGGACAATTTAGCACGGCCAATCCACCCTAACCTGCACATCCCTGGACACTATGGGACAATTTAGCACGGCCAATCCATCCCTAACCTGCACATCCCGGGGCACTATGGGACAATTTAGCACGGCCAATCCACCCTAACCTGCACATCACTGGACACTATGGGACAATTTAGCACGGCCAATCCACCCTAACCTGCACATCCCTGGGCACTATGGGACAATTTAGCACGGCCAATCCACCCTAACCTGCACATCCCAGGACACTATGGGACAATTTAGCACGGCCAATCCACGCAACCTGCACATCCCTGGACACTATGGGACAATTTAGCACGGCCAATCAACCCTAACCTGCACATTCCTGGGCACTATGGGACAATTTAGCACGGCCAATCCATCCCTAACCTGCACATCTTTGGACTGTGGGAGGAAACCCACGCAGACACGGGCAGAATGTGCAAACCCCACACAGACAGTCGCCTGAGGAGGGAAATCGAACCTGGGTCCCTGGCTCTGTGAGGCAGCAGTGCTAACCTTGCTGCCACTGAGCTGCCTGATATTAGAGAAGATTTCATCTCTGGGAGGGGTGAGTGATTCTGTGGATTCCTGTACTGCCGAGGGTTGTCGAGGCTGGGTCATTAATTCGATCCTAGGCCGAGGGAGAGAGGTTGTTCATCATTGGGGGGGGGGGGGGGGGGGGGTGAAATAGGGATTGCAGGGAAACAGGAGGCAAATGGAGTTGGAGATTATCATAATCTCACTGGGTGGCATAGGAGGCTGGATGGGAAAAGCCTCTCCCGTCACTATGTCTGTAATCTCTGACGACTCACTCTGAGATCTCCTCATTCCCACCGCCCTTTTTCCTGCCTGTTTAGCATCTCCCAGTGTCTCCCAGATGTCCCTGTCCTGCTGCTCCCACGCTGACAACACTTCCCCGGCTTGGGGCATTTGTCATCTGGGCTGGTGTGTGAGAGTTACCAAGTCATAGAGACACAGAGCAGTGCAGCACGGAAACCCGTCCACGCCGACCAGATATCCCAACCTCATCTCGTCCCATTCCCCAGCACTTGGCCCATATCCCTCCAAACCTTTCCTATTCCTGTCCCCATCCAGATGCCTTTTAAATGTTGTCATTGTACCAGCCTCCACCACTTCCTCTGGCAGCTCATTCCATACACGTACCACCCTCTGTGTGAAAAAGTTGCCCCTTAGGTCTCTTTTATATCTTTCCCCTCTCACCCTAAACCTATACCCTCTAGTTCTGGACTCCCCCACCCCAGGGAAAAGACTTAGCCTATTTACCCTATCCATGCTCCCTCATGATTTTATAAACCTCTATAAGGTCATCCCTCAGCCTCCGACGCTCCAGGGAAAACAGCCCCAGCCTGTTCAGCCTCTCCCTGTAGCTCAAACCCTCCAACCCTGGCAACATCCTTGTAAATCTTTTCTGAACCCTTTCAAGTTTCACAACACCTTTCCGATAGGAAGGAGACCAGAATTGTACACAATATTCCAACAGTGGCCTAACCAATGTCCTGTACAGCCGCAACATGACCTCCCAACTCCTGTACTCAATACTCTGACCAATAAAGGAAAGCGAACCCCACGCTTTCTTCACTATCCGAATTACTTGAGTTTGTTTGCTGCTGCCAATCCCCTCAAGGAATAGGTCATAGAATCCCTACAGTGCAGGAACAGGCCATTCGGTCCAACATGTCCACATCGACCTTCTGAAGAGAAACCCACCCAGACCCATTCCCCAACCTTTATTACTCTACTTTTACCCCTGACTAATGCACCGAACCTACACATCCTTCGCGCTTCCCCGTGATTTAATTTTCGAGGTTCACACTCACGGCCTGTTAGGCCACACCTGGGCTTTCCACTGGCCCTCGACCCCCTTGAATACTCCCCTGCCCGTCTCTGATAGGGAATCCGTCAGGTGGGATCGAGGGACACCCTTACATGACATGGAACCTCCAGCCCCCATCCCGTCCACCACCCACCAGCGTTCCCTTGCCTTCAGGGAGGCTCCCCCTCTCTCCTGAGGCGTAGGCCCGATCCAAAGCCTCCAGCCCTTGACCGTTTCGAACAGCTCAGTATTCTTCGGCCCTCAGGATGAGGGAGCGTGTTCTGCTCAGTGCTGATGACCTTGGTGTGTGACTCTGGTGTCAGCTTGCTTCTTGAAAGTTCCTTTTGTCTCACTGCCCACAAACCCGCGAGAATTGTCAGGCACGGCCCAGGTTAAATCCTAGGCCCTTTCGTCAAGACTTGTATGAAATGAAGTCTCACAGTCACCGAGGGAGCCGGTCAGAACTCCAGCCGAGTGAAATATTAATGCAGACAAGCTATCTCAAATCATTACAGGGCACGTCTTGTCACAAAACCATGAAACAATTCCTCTCCAAAAAAAAACACCTTGCACAAAAACTGGCGTTTCGATGAATTTTGGACCTCACCCTTTCACCTCTGTGTTGCCTGGATTCGTCTTTCTCCAGTACTGATGGATTGGGGTTAGACTTTTCCAATGCTGGGGGGAGGGTCAGTAACCTGTAGGAATGGGAGTAGGCCGGATCCCAATCTGTTCACTGAATCCCAACCTGAGGAAGCAGGCCATTCGGCCCATCAACTCCACACCGAACCTCCAAAGAGCATCTCTTCCAGATGCACGACCCTACTCTATCCCTGTAACCCTGTCTTTCCCATGGCCAATCCACCCGAGCCTGCACATCCCTGGGCACTATGGGACAGTTTTGCACGGCCAATCCACCCTAACCTGCACATCCCTGGGCACTATGAGACAATTTAGCACGGCCAATCCACTCTAACCTGCACATCCCTGGACACTATGGGACAATTTAGCACGGCCAATCCACCCTAACCTGCACATCCCTGGACACTATGGGACAATTTAGCACGGCCAATCCACCCTAACCTGCACATCCCTGGACACTATGGGACAATTTAGCACGGCCAATCCACTCTAACCTGCACATCCCTGGACACTATGGGACAATTTAGCACGGCCAATCCACCCTAACCTGCACATCCCTGGACACTATGGGACAATTTAGCACGGCCAATCCACTCTAACCTGCACATCCCTGGACACTATGGGACAATTTAGCACGGCCAATCCACCCTAACCTGCACATCCCTGGACACTATGGGACAATTTAGCACGGCCAATCCACCCTAACCTGCTCATCCCTGGGCACTATGGGACAATTTAGTACACCCAATTCACCCTAACCTGCACATCTTTGGATTGTGGGAGGAAACCGGAGCACCCGGAGGAAACCCACGCAGACACGGGGAGAATGTGCAAACTCCACACTGACAGTCGCCCGAGGCTGGGATTGAACCTGGGACCCAGGTGCTGTGAGGCAGCAGTGCTAACCGACTGAGCCACTGTGCCAAGATGGGGGGGGTCGAGATTGTCAAAGGGATCAGGGAGAGAGAGCGGGAGTGGGATACTGAGATTGCACGGTTAACCACGATCATCTTGATTGCGGGGGGGGGGGGAGGGGTGGGGTGGGGTGGGGTGTGGAAGGGCCGAATGGACCGCTCTTGTTTTCTCCGTTTTTACCGCAGGGCTGTCTCGGCAGTCAGCTGCTCTGGTATCTGGGTGCTTTCATCTCTCTGTTGAGAGCCAGTAGCCATGGATACGGCTGAGTAGTTTGCCAGGCTGTTATGGGTGGGGCGGTTCCAGGACTAACCCCGTGGCTCCGGGCCTGGCGTCGCGGGTAGGCCCATACTGGGTGGATTCTCACCCCCCGACAATCCACGACACCGATTGGCCGATTCCACGCTCCCAGGGCAGCGGGACGGAAATTTAAATCAGGAATCCAGTCAGGACACCGCGCCCCCGACAGAGGACCGAGAGCGGGATTTCCTGGTCGAAGAGTCCTCGCAACAATACCGCCTGGGCTGTGAACCTGGGAGTGGGGGGGGGGGGGGGGGTCTCTGGAACATCAGCCAGATCCAACCGGCCCAGCCATAACGCCGTCCCCTCGGGAAAATGTTCAACATCCCTCACCTCCCCCCCAAACCCAGCTTCTCCCCAATAGTCAAGGCTATCCCCGAATGGAGGGGGCGGGGTGGGTGGGGTTGATGTCCTGGACCACCGACCCATCCCCTCACCCCTCCCCCATTCCCCAAACCCCCACCAACCCCCCAGCCCCAAACGAAATGGGCCTACCTGGGTGATCCTGTCGTTCATGGTGGGAGACCTCCCCCGTCTGGTGGTGGTGGTCGCCATGGTGGTGGTGGTCTCCATGATGGTGGTGGACATGTCCGCTAGGAGCGTGGTGGCCGTGGTCTCAGTGGTCATCACCGAGGGCACCTCCCCCACTAGCCGCAGGTTGCCGTCCACCTTGACGTTGGGGTCGCTCTCAGCGGCCAGGGTCAGCACCTTCAGGCCGTTGTAGTAGAGTCCAGCCACCTGCCCCTGGAAGGGGCGCCCCTGGGCCTTGCCCCCGATCTGGATGGAAGCCTGGCTGTTGAAGATGGTCAACTGTCGACCTGCAACGACACAATGGGGGGGGAGGGCGGGGGGGAAGAGAGCGGCCATTGGAGCGGTGGGTGTACAGACGTGGCACAGGGGAGAGGACACGCGCCCCACAAACAAACCCCTGCCAACCCCCCCCCCCACCCACCACCAGCCCATCCCACTGGAATGGCAAGGGATAGTCAGCCAGCGTTTCCTGTTTCCCGGATCGGTGCCCCTCTGCGGAAGGGGTTCCCTCCCTTTTGCCAATGAGCCCATGGGCTTGCTTGAGGAGCCAGTGCAGGCGGGATGGGCCAAACGGCCTTCGTTTGCATCCAAGAGATTCGGTGATTCGATGGGCTGAGTGGCCACCTATTGTCCTGTAAGAATTCAGTGATTCGATGGACTGAATGGCCTCATGCCCTAATTCACTGAGTGATCTGACATTCCCTTTGCCCTCAGTGGCTGTAGCTTGGGCTGCGTGGGGCTGGTCTAGAGTTCCCTCCCTCTGCACGTCCCCTTTAGAGGATAGTTTTCACAAACATCATCATCATGGTTAACATTCAATTCCAGCTTTGATTGACGAAATGCTCGTTTTATGGGGCGGCACGGTGGCTCAGTGGCTAGCACTGCTTCCTCACAGTGCCAGCGATCCGGGTTTGATCCCCACCCTCACCCTGTGTGGAATTTGCACATTCTCTGCATGGGTTTCCTCTGGTGCTCCGGTTTCTTCCCACAGCCCAGGGATGTGCAGGTTAGGGTGGATTGGCCGTGCTAAATTGTCCCATAGTGCCCAGGGATGTGCAGGTTAGGGTGGATTGGCCATGCTAAATTGTCCCATAGTGCCCAGGGATGTGCAGGTTAGGGTGGATTGGCCGTGCTAAATTGTCCCATAGTGCCCAGGGATGTGCAGTTTAGGGTGGATTGGCCGTGCTAAATTGTCCCATAGTCTTCGGTGTATTAGTCAGAGGGAAATGGGTCTGGGTGGGTTACTCTTCGGAGAGTCAGTGTGGACTTGTTGGGCCAAATGGCCTGTTTCCACACTTGTAGGAATCAAGTCTAGAGGCAAGATGTTTTTAGTGTTGAAAGGCGTCATGTGTTGGCCCAGGCATGGTGGGCCAAAGGGCCTGTTCTCGTGCTGTACTGTTCTTTGTAAGCTTAAATGGCTGAAAGCACAGGCCAAAGAGAGGGCAGGCTGGGAATCCGCTGTAAATCGTGTCTGAAAATGCTTCTGTGGTGATCTGCTTTGTCATCAACTTGAACCCTCGGACTCAGGGGCGAGACAGCGTCAAAGTTGCCCTAGTCAACCCAACCCTGGGAATCCAAAATGTTGATCTTTTCACTCTTGAGATAGGAGGATTAAAGACAGCAGACTTTCCACCCCGAGAAGGGCCTCACTGAACCAGATGGGACCTTAACGTGAATTGTCACAATCCTCCTGGGCCTAAAAACAGCCAAAGACCTGACAGGATTCAATCAGAAACACAGGGTCAGAAAAGGTGGGAGGGAGAGGGGGGAAAGGTGTTACATTCTCCCATGATCTTGTTTATTAATCAGTCCTGCTCTCCCACAAGACCCCTGCTGACAACACTTAGCGAAAAGTTGACCCATTGTGAGGAGATTGACGACCAGGGCCTAGCAACAGGTCTGAAGCCTGTGTTCCAAGTTCCGGGCCTAAGTTCCAAGATGGGCCACTGGAGCCGAAACGTCCGCTCTGACCTCCCTCCACAGATGCTGCCGGGCCTGCTGAGCTTTTCCAGCGATTTCTGCTTTCTGTGGCTGGCCCCGAGACCGATCTCCGTTCCCCTCCCCACAAGTTTGGACTCGCCTCTCGTTTCGGAAGGGTCTGCGCCCACCCCTCTTTCTTCCGCATGGCCTACGCCCCTTGCCCTGCTCCCCGCCACCAGAGGAACCAGTCTCTCCCTTGAACGGAATTCGTCAACCATCCCAGAGATCTTGGCTTCCCTACCCCTGGCTTTTCCATGTGGGTGGGTGCTCTATTCGGCCCGTCTGCCCCCTGATGGTGTTACTGTGCAATGCAAGCCTGGCCCACCACCCCCTTCACCTCACGCCCCAAATCACCCTCCAGTCCTTCCTCCTTCAGTATATTTAGCCAGCTTTTAAATCAACCTCTCCCACTGGGAGTGAGTCTGGCATTCCCTCCTCCCAGATATATGTTATGTTGATGTTGATGAGATCTCTTCTGGAGTGCTGTGTCCAGTTCTGGTCACCCTGTTACAGGAAGGATATTATTAAATTGGAGAGGGGTCAGAAGAGATTTACCGGGATGTTGCCGGGAATGGAGAGTTTGAGAGGCTGGGTAGGCCGGGAATTTTCTCCCTCGAGCATCGGAGGCTGAGGGGTGACTTTCTAGAGGTTTCTAAAATCATGGCTGGGCATGGATAAGGTGACTGGCTTTTCCCGAGGGTGGGGGGAATCTCAACGCGAGGAGGCACATTTTTAAGGTGATGGGAAAAAGATTTGAAAAGGACATGAGGGGCAACGTTTTTACCCAAAGGGTCGTTCGTGTGTGGAGTAAACTTCCTGAGGAAGTGGGGGATGCGAGTCCAGTTACATTTCTCTCCAACCCAGTCTGAAATGGCCCCACCCCGTAATCCTTAAACTGTGACCCCCACCCCCACCCCCAGTTCTCGGAGGCTGAGGGGTGACCTTATCGGCAACATCCTTTCTGTGTTGACCCTGTCAACTCAACTGGTTTTCCACCAATCATGTTTGAGCTTGCCATTGTGCGTTGACGAGACTGATCACGGGTTAAGATACTCGGATCCTCATTGCCAGAGTCATAGAGATGTCCAGCACGGAAACAGACCCGTCCATGCCGACCAGATAGCCCAACCTCATCTAGTCCCACCTGCCAGCACTTGGCCCACATCCCTCCAAACCCTTCCTATTCATGTTCCCACCCAGATGCCTTTTAAATGTTGTCATTGTACCAGCCTCCACCACTTCCTCTGGCAGCTCATTCCATACACACACCACACTCTGTGTGAAAAAGTTGCCCCTTAGGTCTCTTTTATATCTTTCCCTTCTCACCCTAAACCTATGCCCTTCTAGTTCTGGACTCCCCCACCCCAGGGAAACGACCTTGTCTATTTATCCTATCCACGCGTCTCATAGTTTTATAAACCTCTATAAGGTCATCCCTCAGCCTCCGACGCTCCAGGGAAAACAGCCCCAGCCTGTTCAGCCTCTCCCTGTAACTCAAACCCTCCAACCCTGGCAACATCCTTTTAAATCTTTGCTGAACCCTTTCAAGTTTCACAACATCCTTCCGACAGCAGGGAGACAGAATTGCAATATTCCAAGACAATATTCCAACAGGGAGACAATATTCCAACAGTGGCCTAACCAATGCCCTGTACAGCTGCAACATGACCTCCCAACTCCTGTACTCAATACTCTGACCAATAAAGGAAAGCATACCATACGCCTCCTTCTCTAGCTTTTCCACCTGCGACAAAGACAGAGGTTGCTGGAAAGGCTCAGCAGGTCTGGCAGCATCTGTGAAGAGTGTTCAGGGTTAATGTTTCAGGGTCCAGCGACCCTGCCTCAGAAGCCCCCTGTGGCTCCACTTTCAGGGTCTGACACGATTGGGACGGGGGGCAGGGTGGGAGTAGTTAAGAGATTTACTGTGGAGGGGGGTCTGGGGTCACATGTAGGCTCCGACTTGGTAAAGATGGCAAGAGTCCCCTCCTGAAAGGGTGGCACGATGGCTCAGTTGGTTTGCACTGCTGCCTCACGGCGCCAGGGACCCAGGTTCGATCCCACCCTCGGGTGACTGTCTGTGTGGAGTTTGCATATTCTCCCCGTGTCTGCGTGGGTTTACTCCCACAGTCCAAAGGGGTGCAGGTTAAGGTGGGTTGGCCGTGCTAAATTGTCCCAAAGTGCCGAGGGATGTGCAGGTTAGGGTGGATCGGCCATGCTAAATTGTCCCATAGTGCCCAGGGATGTGCAGGTTAGCGTGGATTGGCCGTGCTAAATTGTCCCATAGTGCCCAGGGATGTGCAGGTTAGGGTGGATTGGCCGTGCTAAACTGTCCCATAGTGTCCAGGGATGTACAGGTTAGGTTGGATTGGCCATGCTAAATTGTCCCATAGTGTCCAGGGATGTGCAGGTTAGGGAGGATTGGCCGTGCTAAATTGTCCCATAGTGCCCAGGGATGTGCAGGTTAGGGTGGATTGGCCGTGCTAAATTTTCCCATAGTGCCCAGGGATGTGCAGGTTAGGGTGGATTGGCCGTGCTAAATTGTCCCATGGTGCCCAGGGATGTGCAGGTTAGGGTGGATTGGCCGTGCTAAATTGTCCCATAGTGTCCAGGGATGTGCAGGTTAGGATGGATTGGCCGTGCTAAATTGTCCCATAGTGCCCAGGGATGTGCAGGTTAGGGTGGATTGGCCGTGCTAAATTTTCCCATAGTGCCCAGGGATGTGCAGGTTAGGGTGGATTGGCCGTGCTAAATTGTCCCATGGTGCCCATGGATGTGCAGGTTAGGGTGGATTATTCAGGGATAAATGTCGAGTAATGGGGTAATGGAATGGCTCTGGGTGGGTTACTCTTCGGAGGGTCAGTATGACCTTGTTGGGCCGAAGGGCCTGTTTCCTCACAGTCGGGATTCTGTGATTCAGTGAAGCACAGGGGGTTTTGAAGTCGCTGACAGACAGCGCTCGTCATTAGACTAATTGTTAATCCCAAATTGACAAAGTGAATAAAATCTCACGGTCTTCCATGTGGGGGAGCTCTGGTCCCCTGTTTTGAGAGCTGTCCACTGAATTGGAGACCGTCTACCCCTCACACCACCTTCAGAAATCCAGTCATTGTACATTTGGTACCACAGTGTTACTCAGTGATTGGCTGGACACTCGGCTTCCCAGAGGAGCCGAGGGATCTGGAGGCCAGGGGGAGGGCTGGGGTTTGTTAGCAGATCCCAGCAAGGCGTGGGGGCAATTCAGAAGGAATATTGCCTTTTGATCAGTCACGGCACAGACTCTAAAGGCAGGGAGGTCCTGTTGGAGCTGCACTGAGCGGGAGATCACTGTGAGATGTAGGTCTGGTCTCCGCACTATCGCAAGGATGTGATCGCACTGGGAGATGGAGGGGAGGGTGAAGCAGGCAGTGGAGATTCACCAGGACGTTGCCGGGGATGGAGCACTGGATAAGCTCAGGGCAGGAGCAGGGAAGGTCAAGGTGGTGAGAGCGGGGATGTCCTGATTATGAGGGGCTTGGACACGGTGCAGAGGAAGATGTGATTCTCCTCAGTCTCACTGGGGGGGGGGGGAGGAGAGGTGCGGGTATCGTGTTAAAACGAAAGGTGGGAGGGGATTTGGGGTAAGACCATTTCTCCCAGAGGGTGTTGGGGTGTGGAACGCACTGCCTGGGAGGTGGGGGGGGGGGGGGGGGGAGGGGGGAAGTTGAGGTGGGAGGCCCCCTGACCTGCAATGTCAACTTGACGTCTCTGAGCTTTCCGGGCTACGGACCCAGCGTGAGAAAGTGGGACTAATGTGGCTAGTAATGGTACCGACTCGATGGGCCAAAGGGTCTCTTGCAAACTGGGGACAATTCTATGGCACAAGAAATGGTTAAATTATCGTTACACTGGTCAATGTCGCATCTTTGGCGCAAGCAGCGAATGGTGCAGATCCCTCCAGCCCCCTACACCCCCTCCCTATCTCTGTAACCCCCTCCAGTCCCTACACCCCCTCCCTGTCTCTGTAACCCCCTCCAGCCCCTACACCCCCTCCCTGTCTCTGTAACCCCCTCCAGCCCCTACACCCCCTCCCTATCTCTGTAACCCCCTCCAGTCCCTACACCCCCTCCCTATCTCTGTAACCCCCTCCAGTCCCTACACCCCCTCCCTGTCTCTGTAACCCCCTCCAGCCCCTCCAGCCCCTCCCTATCTCTGTAACCCCCTCCAGCCCCTCCCTGTCTCTGTAACCCCCTCCAGCCCCTCCCTGTCTCTGTAACCCCCTCCAGCCCCTCCCTGTCTCTGTAACCCCCTCCAGCCCCTCCCTGTCTCTGTAACCCCCTCCAGCCCCTCCAGCCCCTCCCTATCTCTGTAACCCCCTCCAGTCCCTACACCCCCTCCCTGTCTCTGTAACCCCCTCCAGCCCCTCCCTGTCTCTGTAACCCCCTCCAGCCCCTCCAGCCCCTCCCTGTCTCTGTAACCCCCTCCAGTCCCTACACCCCCTCCCTGTCTCTGTAACCCCCTCCAGTCCCTACACCCCCTCCCTGTCTCTGTAACCCCCTCCAGTCCCTACACCCCCTCCCTGTCTCTGTAACCCCCTCCAGTCCCTACACCCCCTCCCTGTCTCTGTAACCCCCTCCAGTCCCTACACCCCCTCCCTATCTCTGTAACCCCCTCCAGCCCCTCCCTGTCTCTGTAACCCCCTCCAGCCCCTACAACCCCTCCCTATCACTGGAACCCCCTCCAGCCCCTCCATCCCCTCCCTATCTCTGTAACCCCCTCCAGCCCCTACACTCCCCCCTATCTCTGTAACCCCCTCCAGCCCCTACACACCCCCCATCTCTGTAAACCCCTCCCTATCTCTGTAACCCCCTTCAGCCCCTACACTCCCCCCTATCTCTGTAAGCCCCTCCAGATCCTACACTCCCCCCTGTCTCTGCAACCCCCTCCAGCCCCTCCACTCCCCCCATCTCTGTAACCCCCTCCCTATCTCTGTAACCCCCTCCAGCCCCTACACTCCCCCCTATCTCTGTAACCCCCTCCAGATCCTACACTCCCCCCTGTCTCTGTAACCCCCTCCAGCCCCTACACCCCCTCCCTATCTCTGTAACCCCCTCCAGCCCCAACACCCCTCCCTATCTCTGTAACTCCCTCCAGCCCCTGCACCCCCTCCCTGTCTCTGTAACCTCCTGCAGCCCCTACACCCCTTCCCTATCTCTGTCCCATCCTCCAGCCACTACACCCCCTCCCTATCTCTGTAACCTCCTGTAGCCCCTACACCCACTCCCTATCTCTGTAACCTCCTGCAGCCAAAACACTGCCTCCCTATCTCTGTCACCTCCTGCAGCCCCTACACCCCCTCCCTATCACTGTTACCTCCTGACGCCCCTAAACCCCCTCCCTATCTCTGTAACGTTCTCCAGCCCCTACACCCCCTCCCTATCTCTGTAACCACCTCCAGCCCCTACACCCCCTCCCTATCTCTGTCACCTCCTGCAGCCCCTACACCCGCTCCCTATCTCTGTTACCTACTGACACCCCTAAACCCCCTCCCTATCTCTGTAACCCCCTCCAGCCCCTACACACCTCCCTATTTCTGTAACCCCCTCCAGCCCCTACACCCCCTCCCTGTCTCTGTAACCCCCTCCAGCCCCTACACCTCCTCCCTGTCTCTGTAACCCCCTCCAGCCCCTACACCCCCTCCCTATCTCTGTAACCCCCTCCAGCCCCTACACCCCCTCCCTATCTCTGTAACCCCTCCAGCCCCTATACCCCCTCCTTATCTCTGTTATCCCCTACAGCCGCTGCACCCCCTCCCTATCTCTGTAACTCCCTCCAGGCCCTACACCCCCTCCCTATCTCTGTAAACCCCACTCCAGCCCCTACACCCCCTCCCTATCTCAGTAACCACCTCCAGACTCTTCACCCCTCCCTATCTCTGTAACCCCCACCTGCCCCTACATGCCCTCCCGATCTCTGTAACCTCCAGAAGCCCCTCCAGCCCCTCCCTATCTCTGTGCCCTTGTCCAGCCCCTACACCCCCTCCCTATCTCTGTAACCTCCTCCAGCCCCTACACCCCCTCCCTATCTCTGTAACCCCCTCCAGTCCCTACGACCCCTCCCTATCTCTGTAACCTCCTCCAGCCCCTACACCCCCTCCCTATCTCTGTCACCTCCAAAAGACGCTACACACCCTCCCTATCTCTGTCCCATCCTCCAGTCCCAACACCCTCCCCCTATCTTTGTAACCTCCTCCAGCCCCTACAACCCTTCCCTATCTCTGTCCTATCCTCCATCCCCTCGACCCCCTCCTTATCTCTGTATCCTCCTCCAGCCCCTACACCCCCTCCCTATCTCTGTAACCTCCTCCAGCCCATACACCCCTTCCCTATCTCTGTCCCATCCTCCAGCCACAACACACCCTCCCTATCTCTGTAACCCCCACCTGCCCCTACATGCCCTCCCGATCTCTGTAACCTCCATAAGCCACTCCAGCCCCTCCTTATCTCTGTGTCCTCCTCCAGCCACTACATCCCCTCCCTATCTCTGTAATCCCCTCCAGTCCCTACACCTCCTCCCTATCTCTACATCTCCCTCCAGCCCCTACACCCCCTCCCTACCTCTGTAACACCCTCCAGTCCCTACGATCCCTCCCTATCTCTGTAACACCCTCCAGTCTCCACACCCCCTCCCTATCTCTGTAACCCCCTCCAGCCCCCGCAACCCCTCCCTATCTCTGTCACCCCCTCCAGTCCCTACGCCCCATCCCTATCTCTGTCACCCCCTCCAGCCCCCACACCCCCTCCCTATCTCTGTCACCCCCTCCAGCACCCACCCCACTCCCTATCTCTGTAACCCCCTCCAGTCCCTATGACCCCTCCCTATCTCTGTAAACCCCTCCAGCCCCTACACCTCCTCCCTATCTCTGTCACCCCCTCCAGGCCCTACACCCCCTCCCTGTCTCTGTAACCCCCTCCAGTCCCGACACCCCCTCCCTATCTCTGTAACTCCCTCCAGACCTACACCCCCTCCCTATCTCTGTAACTCCCTCCAGCCCCTACACCCCCTCCCTATCTCTGTCACCCCCTCCAGTCCCTATTCCCCCTCCCTATCTCTGTCACCCCCTCCAGTCCCTACACCCCCTCCCTATCTCTGTCACCCCCTCCAGTCCCTACTCCCCCTCCCTATCTCTGTCACCCCCTCCAGTCCCTACGGGCCTCCCTATCTCTGTCACCCCCTCCAGTCCCTACACCCCATCGCTATCTCTGTCACCCCCTCCAGTCCCTACACCCCCTCCCTATCTCTGTCAACCCCTCCAGTCCCTACTCCCCCTCCCTATCTCTGTCACCCCCTCCAGTCCCTAGGGGCCTCCCTATCTCTGTCATCCCCTCCAGTCCCTACACCCCATTGCTATCTCTGTCACCCCCTCCAGTCCCTACTCTCCCTCCCTATCTCTGTCACCCCCTCCAGTCCCTACGCCCCCTCCCTATCTCTGTCACCCCCTCCAGCCCCCACACTCCCTCCCTATCTCTGTCACCCCCTCCAGCACCCACCCCCATCCCTATCTCTGTAACCCCCTCCAGTCCCTATGACCCCTCCCTATCTCTGTAAACCCCTCCAGCCCCTACACCCCCTCCCTATCTCTGTAACCCCCTCCAGCCCCTACACCCCCTCCCTATCTCTGTAACCCCCTCCAGCTCCTACACCCCCACCCTATCTCTGTTACCCCCTCCAGTCCCTACATCCCCTCCAGTCCCTACACCCCCTCCCTATCTCTGTAACTCCCTCCAGTCCCTACACCCCCTCCCTATCTCTGTCACCCCCTCCAGTCCCTACATCACCTCCCTATCTCTGTCACCCCCTACAGTCCCTACACCCCTCCCTATCTCTGTCACCCCCTCCAGCCCCCACACCCACTCCCTATCTCTGTAACCCCCTCCAGCCCCAACACTCCTTCCCTATCTCTGTCACCCCCTCCAGCCCCCACCCCCTCCCTATCTCTGTAATCCCCTCCAGCCCCCACACCCCCTCCCTATCTCTGTAACCCCCTCCAGCCCCTACACCCCCTCCCTATCTCTGTCACCCCCTCCAGTCCCTACATCACCTCCCTATCTCTGTCACCCCCTCCAGTCCCTACTCCCCCTCCCTATCTCTGTCACCCCCTCCAGTCCCTACTCCCCCTCCCTATCTCTGTCACCCCCTCCAGTCCCTACGCCCCCTCCCTATCTCTGTCACCCCCTCCAGTCCCCACATCCCCTCCCTATCTCTGTAACCCCCTCCAGCCCCTACCCCCCCTCCCTATCTCTGTCACCCCTCCAGCCCCCACACCCCCACCCTATCTCTGTAACCTCCTCCAGCCCCTTCACCCCCTCACTATCTCTGTAATCCCCTCCAGCCCCTACACCCCCTCCCTATCTCTGTAACCCCCTCCAGCCCCCACATCCCCTCCCTATCTCTGTAATCCCCTCCAGCCCCTACACCCCCTCCCTATCTCTGTAACCCCCTCCAGCCCCTACACCCCCTCCCTATCTCTGTCACCCCCTCCAGCCCCTACACCCCCTCCCTATCTCTGTCACCCCCTCCAGCCCCTACACCCCCTCCCTATCTCTGTCACCCCCTCCGGCCCCTACACCCCCTCCCTATCTCTGTCACCCCCTCCAGCCCCTACACCCCCTCCCTATCTCTGTAACCCCCTCCAGCCCCTACACCCCCTCCCTATCTCTGTAACCCCCTCCGGCCCCTACACCCCCTCCCTATCTCTGTCACCCCCTCCAGCCCCCACACCCCCTCCCTATATCTGTAACCCCCTCCAGCCTCTACACCCCTCCCTATCTCTGTAATCCCCTCCAGCCCCGACACCCCCTCCCAATCTCTGTCACCCCCTCCAGTCCCTACTCCCCCTCCCTATCTCTGTCACCCCCTCCAGTCCCTACTCCCCCTCCCTATCTCTGTCACCCCCTCCAGCCCCTACACCCCCTCCCAATCTCTGTCACCCCCTCCAGTCCCTACGCCCCCTCCCTATCTCTGTCACCCCCTCCAGTCCCTACTCCCCCTCCCTATCTCTGTCACACCCTCCAGTCCCTACGCCCCCCCCATCTCTGTCACCCCCTCCAGCCCCTACACCCCCTCCCAATCTCTGTCACACCCTCCAGTCCCTACGCCCCCCCCCATCTCTGTCACCCCCTCCAGTCCCTACGCCCCCCCCATCTCTGTCACCCCCTCCAGCCCCTACACCCCCTCCCTATCTCTGTAACTCCCTCCAGCCCCTACGCCCCCCCCATCTCTGTCACCCCCTCCAGTCCCTACGCCCCCTCCCTATCTCTGTCACCCCCTCCAGTCCCTACGCCCCCCCCATCTCTGTCACCCCCTCCAGTCCCTACGCCCCCTCCCTATCTCTATGAAATCCTCCACCTTTCCAGGGTCTGTGTGCTCCTGTCGCTCTCGTCTCGTTTCTCTCGTCTGGTTCCCATCGCTGCTCCATTGGCAGCTTTGCGTTCTGTTGACCAGGGGTCCCAGGACTCTCAATCCTCCACCTCACCTCAATCCAGATCTTTGGTATTGTTTGGCGCCTACCTGTTATCCCCAGAACTCTCAGAACCTGTGTCCTGTTCCCCTTTCTGCACTAAGGCATTGATTAGTTCAGTTGGAAAAGACATCAGATCCTCCTTGTGCCACGCTATCTCAGAGATGCACCCTCTGGCTTCACTGTGCACTGCTGTGAGAGTCAGTTTTGAGCAACTGGACTCAGACGGAAAACTTTGTGATACCAAATCAAGGGGAAATGCAGGAATAAAGTGGGCTCAGGGGATGCTCTTGTAAAGACCCCGTCTTGCTTTCAAATCAACATTTCACGATTGTGGACTGTCACAGGAAATGCACCGTTTGAGAAACACCATTTGTGCAGCCTCTTCCAAGCAAGTGACCTTGCACTCTTTGTCAGCGCTGTTTACACAGCTGCCCACTCAAGCAACTCTCGGGGGCGGGAGTGGTTGACAGGGGATTTGAAGGCCCTGTGGTATCGTTGCTGGACTGTTCATCTGGAAACTGAGCCAAGGGTTCAAATCCCGCAGAATCCAGAGGTAAGAGCCTAATGATGCTCGTGAATCCATTGCTTTTTTTTCGGGAGAAACCCATTTGGTTCACTCATGCCCTTTAGAGTATGCACCTGCCGTCCTTACCTGGTCTGAGCCTTAACGTGACTCCAGACCCCACAGTGATGGGGTTGATTCTTAACTGCCCCTTTCGGGGTGGGGCACAAATTGCTAGATTCAGCCAGCGGATTTTTAAAATATTCTGCAGACGAGTGATTTCAGGGAGTGTGTATGATTGGAGGTTCAATCAGCAACATGTCGCTGATTGGTCTGTGGCATGATGACCATTGCTGTCCAACCGCCTTCTGCCTGCAACAGCTATGTGATTGGTTCTCAGGTAAGCCGGACAGCTTGGCTGGTTGTGGATGTTCGGCTCAGAAGCTGGCGGATCTCTTCAGAAAAGACACTGTCCCTTTTCTCAGGAGTAAAGGTGGCTCAGTGGTTAGCACTGCTGCCTCACGGCGCCAAGGACCCGGGTTCAATACCACCCTCGGGCGACTGTCTGTGTGGAGTTTGCACGTTCTCCCCGTGTCTGTGTAGCGTTTCCTCCGGGTGCTCCAGTTTCCTCCCACAGTCCAAAGATGTGCAGGTTAGGGTGGATTGGCCGTGCTAAATTGTCCCATAGTGCCCAGGGATGTGCAGGTTAGGGTGGATTGGCCGTGCTAAATTGTCCCATAGTGCCCAGGGATGTGCAGGTTAGGGTGGATTGGCCGTGCTAAATTGTCCCATAGTGCCCAGGGATGTGCAGGTTAGGGTGGATTGGCCATGCTAAATTGTCCCATGGTGCCCAGGGATGTGCAGGTTAGGGTGGACTGGCCGTGCTAAATTGTCCCATAGTGCCCAGGGATGTGCAGGTTAGGGTGAATTGGCCGTGCTAAATTGTCCCATACTGCCCAGAGATGTGCAGGTTAGGGTGGAATGGCCGGGCTAAATTGTCTCATAGTGCCCAGGGATGTGCAGGTTAGGGTGAATTGGCTGTGCTAAATTGTCCCATAGTGCCCAGGGATGTGCAGGTTAGGGTGGGTTGGCCGTGCTAAATTTTCCCATAGTGCCCAGGGATGTGCAGGTTAGGGTGGATTGGCCATGCTAAATTGTCCCATAGTGCCCAGGGATGTGCAGGTTAGGGTGGATTGGCCATGCTAAATTGTCCCATAGTGCCCAGGGATGTGCAGGTTAGGGTGGATTGGCCGTGCTAAATTGTCCCATAGTGCCCAGGGATGTGCAGGTTAGGGTGGATTGGCCGTGCTAAATTGCCCCATAGTGCCCAGGGATGTGCAGGTTAGGTGCAGGGTAAAGTAATAGGAAATGGGTCTGGGGTGGGATAGTCTTCGCAGGGTTGGTGTGGAGTTGTCGGGCCGAAGGGCCTGTTTTCACACTGTCGGGATTCAATGATTTGTTATTGCAGCCCGAGGCCCTGAGAAAGGTGTCTCTTTTCCCTGAGTCAGTTGCCGCAGAGCCTTTTCGAAATGTGCGCCGGTGAGCCTGTGTCTTCTTATCCAAGAGAGCACCTGGCTGAAACATCTCCCTGTCTCGGAGCTCATCGCACACTGACTGCGGCTCTCATGGGATCAGGAGTGGAGTGGGGAATGAAGAAAAGGTGCAACACAAATGGTCCTGGCAGGGGCGGGGGAACCTTGTGCACAGAAAGTTCACGCACAGGGGCAGCAGGTAAACAGGAAAGGTAATGGGATGTTGACTCTAATGTCACGGGGGGTGCCTCGAGTAGAAGAGTCGGCAAGTCTTCCTGCAAGGTTCTGGTGAGACCCACTGTCTGGTGAGCAGTTTTGGGACCCGAATTGCAGGAAAGCTGTCATTTTGTTGGGAGGCCATTCAGAAAAAGTTCACCAGGATTGGTCCCCTGGTCTGGAGGGACTGTCTCATGAGTAAACGGGTTGGGACTCTTCCCACTGGAGTTTAGAAAGATAAGACGTGATCTTATCGAGGGTCAATGCTGAGATGGTGTGTCCCCCTCATGGGGAGACTCTGGGACCAGAGGGCACGGTCTCAGAATAAAAGGGGGGGCAAATTTCATGCTGAGATGAGGAGGAATATCTGCTCTTGGAGGGTTGTGAGGCTTTGGAACTCCTTGCCCCAGAGAGAGAGAGAGAGAGAGGGAGAGGGAGAGAGAGAGAGAGAGAGAGGGCAGAGTCCTCATGTGTACTGAAGGCTGAGACAGAGATTCCTGATTGGTTGGGGGGAAAGTGGCGGGAAAGTGAGGAATGTCAAGTCAGCCACGATCCGACTGAACGAGGGAACAAGATCGAGGGGCTGAATGGGCCTACTCCTGTTCCTATTTCTTTGTCTTAATTGGTCGTTATGGCCATTCCCCTGAGGAGAAGGTGGGGGGGGGGGGGTTAGTGCGAGTGGGTCCACGGAGTTGAAAGCCCAAGGCTGCCCTGACTGGCACAGCTGACTCAAGGGGCCGAATGGCCTCCTCCTGCTCCTACTTCCTTCGCGTCTGCTGCTTGCATGGTCCACTGAGCCACGTCTGACATGGTTGGTTCGAAACTGAGCGATACGGGAACGCTTCTGCGTGGCCCAACAATGCAGGGTAGGTCCCATCATGCACCCGGGCATGACCGAGGCTGTGAGATCAATTCCAGCCCTATCCAACTGAAGGGGGGTTGGGGGGGCTGTCTTGGGGTATTTGTCGATCCCCCCTCCTCCATTGTTTTAACGCTCTGGGATGTTAATGGAGTGTCCCCTTCCAAACACCCCCCCAAATCTTTGACTTTACAGTTGCCAACAGTCAGTTTCTCTCGACATCAACGTGGATGCTCCAATCCAATCTGCCATTATGTTGGTACAGAGAAGGGTGGTGAACGACCGCAGGAAGGCTGGCTGATTTTCCCAACCCGAAACGTCCATCCAGCACCTCCCCTCACCGACTCACGGCCCTGCCCGCGTACCCCAAGGGGTTGGCGGTTCAGTCCAGGAGAACCTGGTTGACACAGACCCCCTCCCGCCTCCCGTTCCCCAACATCCTTCCACCCCACACCCCCTCCTTCCCACCGACCCTCGACCTTCAGCGGCGTTGGAACTGCGCCAAGTTGAGGGGGCAGCAAGGCCGAGGTGGGGGGTAGGGCGAGAAGACATGTGGGGCGGGGTGGGAGGTGTGTAGGGGGTATTGGCGAAACTGCGGAGATGCCTTTGGCCTTCTTTGCCAGGTTACAAGGCTCCCCTCGCCACGAAAGCTGAAAGGTCATAGGTGAATAACGGCCGCAGCTGGGCCACGTGGAGATACGGAAGATCAAAAAAACAAACGGCAAAAATAAAACTATCTCGTGCACTTGGAAACGAAGGGCTGGCACGAACACACCATCCCCTTCCAAAGCATCGCAGGCTTCTCTGTCCGAGTAGGCCCCGTTGCCTGGGAAACAGCGATCAGAGCACTAAATACCCAACAAGACTGAACGAGCAACAGCGTCAAGAGCATTAAACACAGTTCCAACTGAAAACAAAGTGTCAAGCTAAACCCGGTTACAGTTAAAACACGTTTTATCTGGTTTGTTTAATTTTACTCGCAAATGTTTTTTTTAGCATTTAAAAGAATTAAAATAGAATTATTATTGGGTTAAGGTTAAAGTTAAGTTTTCTTTGTTTTTTTGCGATGTGGTTTGTTTTTTTTAAATGTTAAAAGCTTTTAATTAATTGTTTTTTTACCTTTGTCAAGTAGCCACTCATCTACTACCCGACCGAGTCGATAAGGAATTCGCTGTCTAGCAATCGCCAGCCGCTCATTATCAAAGTTGCCTTAAAGGTTTAAAGAGACATTTCAGCAGTTAAAACCTGCAAGGGCAAAGGTCAACAGTCAACACTTCAAGCTTTGGGGGGGCGAAAGGTCAAAGGTAAGCGATTAGCCACCAGGCCGCTGACTTGCTGGTAATTTCTCTCCCTGGCATCGAACAACAAGCCCTACCTCCACTGGTGCCGCCCATCCCCACTGGTGTTTAGCAACACCAGCCCAAAAGAGAGGGGATATGGCAGCCAGATAGATCAAAAAAACAAGATGCCAGTACAGACAAAATGGCCGCCAGGCATCCGCTCGGACTTGCAGGAACAAATTACTGCAGATGCGTGAAGGGGAAATCACATTAGAGGGTTGAGGGTGTGGGATCATCCTCCCTGTTGTGAGGAGAGGCAACAGTAGACTAGACAAATGTTGAGGTAATGGGTCACTGGGTCAGCAGACCTCAGACCCTGGTCCACAGCCAATACCACTGGAGGAGGTCCTCTCCCAGAACACGATCCCATGCAGGACGTGTCACATGATGGGAGGTGGGCAAAGGCCAGGAGCTTGGAAGGTTAGGTGCAATGGTAGGACAGCTCAGATCAGGAGAAAATTAGGTGACAAGAGGAAACTTTGATTTAGCTACTGTCACAGGCTCAAAGCGAGGGTCAGACTGTCACAGGGTCAGAGTGAGGGTCTCACTGTTGCAGTGTCAGAGTGAGGGAGTCACTGTCACAGTGTCAGAGTGAGGGAGACACTGTCACAGTGTCAGAGTGAGGGAGACCCTGTCACAGAGTCAGAGTGAGGGTCTCACTGTCACAGGGTCAGAGTGAGGGTCTCACTGTTGCAGTGTCAGAGTGAGGCTCTCACTGTCACAGAGTCAGAGTGAGGGAGACACTGTCGATTAGTCAGAGTGAGGGAGTCACTGTCACAGTGTCAGAGTGAGGGAGACACTATCACAGAGTCAGAGTGAGGGAGACACTGTCACAGAGTCAGAGTGAGGGTCTCACTGTCACAGAGTCAGAGTGAGGGAGACACTGTCACAGAGTCAGAGTGAGGGAGACACTGTCACAGTGTCAGAGTGAGGGTCTCACTGTCACAGTGTCAGAGTGAGGGAGACACTGTCACAGAGTCAGAGTGAGGGTCTCACTGTCACAGTGTCAGAGTGAGGGAGACACTGTCACAGGGTCAGAGTGAGGGTCTCACTGTCACAGAGTCAGAGAGAGGGAGACACTGTCACAGTGTCAGAGTGAGGGTCTCACTGTCACAGTGTCAGAGTGAGGGAGACACTGTCACAGAGTCAGAGTGAGGGTCTCACTGTCATAGTGTCAGAGTGAGGGAGACACTGTCACAGGGTCAGAGTGAGGCTCTCACTGTCACAGAGTCAGAGTGAGGGTCTCAATGCCACAGGGTCAGAGTGAGGGAGACACTGTCAAAGTGTCAGAGTGAGGGTCTCACTGTCACAGTGTCAGAGTGAGGGAGACACTGTCACAGAGTCAGAGTGAGGGTCTCACTGTCACAGTGTCAGAGTGAGGGAGACACTGTCACAGTGTCAGAGTGAGGGTCTCACTGTCACAGAGTCAGAGTGAGGGAGACACTGTCACAGTGTCAGAGTGAGGGTCTCACTGTCACAGTGTCAGAGTGAGGGAGACACTGTCACAGAGTCAGAGTGAGGGTCTCACTGTCACAGTGTCAGAGTGAGGGAGACACTGTCACAGGGTCAAAGTGAGTGTCTCACTGTCACAGAGTCAGAGTGAGGGTCTCACTGTCACAGTGTCCGAGTGAGGGTCTCAATGCCACAGGGTCAGAGTGAGGGAGACACTGTCAAAGTGTCAGAGTGAGGGAGACACTGTCACAGTGTCAGAGTGAGGGTCTCACTGTCACAGAGTCAGAGTGAGGGAGACACTGTCACAGGGTCAGAGTGAGGGAGACACTGTCACAGTGTCAGAGTGAGGGTCTCACTGTCACAGAGTCAGAGTGAGGGAGACACTGTCACAGTGTCAGAGTGAGGGTCTCACTGTCACAGAGTCAGAGTGAAGGAGACACTGTCACAGTGTCAGAGTGAGGGAGTCACTGTCACAGTGTCAGAATGAGGGAGACACTGTCAAAGAGTCAGAGTGAGGGAGACACTGTCACAGTGTCAGAGTGAGGGAGACACTGTCACAGTGTCAGAGTGAGGGAGACACTGTCACAGAGTCAGAGTGAGGGTCTCACTGTCACAGAGTCAGAGTGAGGGAGACACTGTCACAGGGTCAGAGTTAGGGAGACACTGTCACAGTGTCAGAGTGAGGGAGACACTGTCACAGTGTCAGAGTTAGGGAGACACTGTCACAGTGTCAGAGTGAGGGAGACACTGTCACAGAGTCAGAGTGAGGGAGACACTGTCACAGGGTCAGAGTGAGGGAGACACTGTCACAGAGTCAGAGTGAGGGTCTCACTGTCACAGGGTCAGAGTGAGGGAGACACTGTCACAGGGTCAGAGTGAGGGAGACACTGTCACAGTGTCAGAGTGAGGGAGACACTGTCACAGAGTCAAAGTGAGTGTCTCACTGTCACAGAGTCAGAGTGAGGGTCTCACTGTCACAGTGTCCGAGTGAGGGTCTCAATGCCACAGGGTCAGAGTGAGGGAGGCACTGTCAAAGTGTCAGAGTGAGGGAGACACTGTCACAGTGTCAGAGTGAGGGAAACACTGTCACAGTGTCAGAGTGAGGGTCTAACTGTCACAGAGTCAGAGTGAGGGAGACACTGTCACAGGGTCAGAGTGAGGGTCTCACTGTCACAGAGTCAGAGTGAGGGAGACACTGTCACAGTGTCAGAGTGAGGGAGTCACTGTCACAGTGTCAGAGTGAGGGAGACACTGTCACAGTGTCAGAGTGAGGGAGACACTGTCACAGAGTCAGAGTGAGGGAGACACTGTCACAGTGTCAGAGTGAGGGAGACACTGTCACAGGGTCAGAGTGAGGGAGACACTGTCACAGGGTCAGAGTGAGGGAGACACTGTCACAGGGTCAGAGTGAGGGTCTCACTGTCACAGTGTCAGGGTGAGGGTCTCACTGTCACAGTGTCAGAGTGAGGGAGACACTGTCACAGGGTCAGAGTGAGGGAGACACTGTCACAGTGTCAGAGTGAGGGAGACACTGTCACAGGGTCAGAGTGAGGGAGTCACTGTCACAGGGTCAGAATGAGGGTCTCACTGTCACAGAGTCAGAGTGAGGGAACACTGTCACAGTGTCAGAGTGAGGGAACACTGTCACAGGGTCAGAGTGAGGGAGACAGTGTCACAGAGTCAGAATGAGGGTCTCAATGCCACAGGGACAGAGTGAGGGAGACACTATTCCAGAGTCAAAGTGAGGATCTCACTGTCACAGAGTCAGAGTGAGGGAGACACTGTCACAGAGTCAGAGTGAGGGTCTCACTGTCACAGAGTCAGAGTGAGGGTTTCACTGTCACAGAGTCAGAGTGAGGGAGACACTGGCACAGTGTCAGGGTGAGGGTCTCACTGTCACAGTGTCAGAGTGAGGGAGACACTGTCACAGGGTCAGAGTGAGGGAGTCACTGTCACAGTGTCAGAGTGAGGGAGACACTGTCACAGAGTCAGAGTGAGGGTCTCACTGTCACAGAGTCAGAGTGAGGGAGACACTGTCACAGTGTCAGAGTGAGGGAGACACTGTCACAGGGTCAGAGTGAGGGAGACACTGTCACAGTGTCAGAGTGAGGGAGACACTGTCACAGGGTCAGAGTGAGGGAGTCACTGTCACAGGGTCAGAATGAGGGTCTCACTGTCACAGAGTCAGAGTGAGGGAACACTGTCACAGTGTCAGAGTGAGGGAACACTGTCACAGGGTCAGAGTGAGGGAGACAGTGTCACAGGGTCAGAATGAGGGTCTCAATGCCACAGGGACAGAGTGAGGGAGACACTATTCCAGAGTCAAAGTGAGGATCTCACTGTCACAGAGTCAGAGTGAGGGAGACACTGTCACAGAGTCAGAGTGAGGGTCTCACTGTCACAGAGTCAGAGTGAGGGTTTCACTGTCACAGAGTCAGAGTGAGGGAGACACTGGCACTGTGTCAGAGTGAGGGTTTCACTGTCACAGAGTCAGAGTGAGGGAGACACTGTCACAGTGTCAGAGTGAGGGAGACACTGTCACAGAGTCAGAGTGAGGGTCTCACTGTCACAGGGTCAGAGTGAGGGAGACACTGTCACAGTGTCAGAGTGAGGGAACACTGTCACAGGGTCAGAGTCAGGGAAACACTGTCACAGGGTCAGAGTGAGGGTCTCACTGTCACAGAGTCAGAGTGAGGGAGTCACTGTCACAGTGTCAGAGTGAGGGAGTCACTGTCACAGGGTCAGAGTGAGGGTCTCACTGTCACAGTGTCAGAGTGAGGGTCTCAATGTCACAGTGTCAGAGTGAGGGTCTCACTGTCACAGTGTCAGAGTGAGGGAACACTGTCACAGGGTCAGAGTCAGGGAAACACTGTCACAGGGTCAGAGTGAGGGTCTCACTGTCACAGGGTCAGATGAGAGAGTCACTGTCACAGAGTCAGAGTGAGGGAGACACTGTCACAGTGTCAGAGTGAGGGAGTCACTGTCACAGGGTCAGAGTGAGGGTCTCACTGTCACAGTGTCAGAGTTAGGTTCTCACTGTCACAGGGTCAGAGTGAGGGAACACTGTCACAGGGTCAGAGTCAGGGAAACACTGTCACAGGGTCAGAGTGAGGGTCTCACTGTCACAGAGTCAGAGTGAGGGAACACTGTCACAGAGTCAGAGTGAGGGAGACACTGTCACAGAGTCAGAGTGAGGGTCTCACTGTCACAGTGTCAGAGTGAGGGTCTCACTGTCACAGAGTCGGAGTGAGGGTCTCACTGTCATAGTGTCAGAGTGAGGGTCCCATTGTCACAGGGTCAGAGTGAGGGTCTCACTGTCACAGGGTCAGAGTGAGGGTCTCACTGTCACAGAGTCAGAGTGAGGGAGACACTGTCACAGGGTCAGAGTGAGGGAGACACTGTCACAGTGTCAGAGTGAGGGAGACACTGTCACAGTGTCAGAGTGAGGGAAACTCTGTCACAGGGTCAGAGTGAGGGAACATTGTCACAGTATCAGAGTGAGGGAGACACTGTCACAGGATCAGAGGGAGGGAGACACTGTCACAGTGTCAGAGTGAGGGAACACTGTCACAGTGGCAGAGTGAGGGTCTCACTGTCACAGGGTCAGAGTGAGGGTCTAACTGTCACAGAGTCAGAGTGAGGGAGACACTGTCACAGGGTCAGAGTGAGGGTCTCACTGTCACAGAGTCAGAGTGAGGGAGACACTGTCACAGTGTCAGAGTGAGGGAGTCACTGTCACAGTGTCAGAGTGAGGGAGACACTGTCACAGTGTCAGAGTGAGGGAGACACTGTCACAGTGTCAGAGTGAGGGTCTCACTGTCACAGAGTCAGAGTGAGGGAGACACTGTCACAGGGTCAGAGTGAGGGAGACACTGTCACAGGGTCAGAGTGAGGGTCTCACTGTCACAGTGTCAGGGTGAGGGTCTCACTGTCACAGTGTCAGAGTGAGGGAGACACTGTCACAGAGTCAGAGTGAGGGTCTCACTGTCATAGTGTCAGAGTGAGGGAGACACTGTCACAGGGTCAGAGTGAGGCTCTCACTGTCACAGAGTCAGAGTGAGGGTCTCAATGCCACAGGGTCAGAGTGAGGGAGACACTGTCAAAGTGTCAGAGTGAGGGTCTCACTGTCACAGTGTCAGAGTGAGGGAGACACTGTCACAGAGTCAGAGTGAGGGTCTCACTGTCACAGTGTCAGAGTGAGGGAGACACTGTCACAGTGTCAGAGTGAGGGTCTCACTGTCACAGAGTCAGAGTGAGGGAGACACTGTCACAGTGTCAGAGTGAGGGTCTCACTGTCACAGTGTCAGAGTGAGGGAGACACTGTCACAGAGTCAGAGTGAGGGTCTCACTGTCACAGTGTCAGAGTGAGGGAGACACTGTCACAGGGTCAAAGTGAGTGTCTCACTGTCACAGAGTCAGAGTGAGGGTCTCACTGTCACAGTGTCCGAGTGAGGGTCTCAATGCCACAGGGTCAGAGTGAGGGAGACACTGTCAAAGTGTCAGAGTGAGGGAGACACTGTCACAGTGTCAGAGTGAGGGTCTCACTGTCACAGAGTCAGAGTGAGGGAGACACTGTCACAGTGTCAGAGTGAGGGTCTCACTGTCACAGAGTCAGAGTGAAGGAGACACTGTCACAGTGTCAGAGTGAGGGTCTCACTGTGACAGTGTCAGAGTGAGGGAGTCACTGTCACAGTGTCAGAGTGAGGGAGACACTGTCAAAGAGTCAGAGTGAGGGAGACACTGTCACAGGGTCAGAGTGAGGGAGACACTGTCACAGTGTCAGAGTGAGGGAGACACTGTCACAGAGTCAGAGTGAGGGTCTCACTGTCACAGAGTCAGAGTGAGGGAGACACTGTCACAGGGTCAGAGTTAGGGAGACACTGTCACAGTGTCAGAGTGAGGGAGACACTGTCACAGTGTCAGAGTTAGGGAGACACTGTCACAGGGTCAGAGTGAGGGAGACACTGTCACACTGTCAGAGTGAGGGAGACACTGTCACAGAGTCAGAGTGAGGGAGACACTGTCACAGGGTCAGAGTGAGGGAGACACTGTCACAGAGTCAGAGTGAGGGTCTCACTGTCACAGGGTCAGAGTGAGGGAGACACTGTCACAGGGTCAGAGTGAGGGAGACACTGTCACAGTGTCAGAGTGAGGGAGACACTGTCACAGAGTCAAAGTGAGTGTCTCACTGTCACAGAGTCAGAGTGAGGGTCTCACTGTCACAGTGTCCGAGTGAGGGTCTCAATGCCACAGGGTCAGAGTGAGGGAGGCACTGTCAAAGTGTCAGAGTGAGGGAGACACTGTCACAGTGTCAGAGTGAGGGAAACACTGTCACAGTGTCAGAGTGAGGGTCTAACTGTCACAGAGTCAGAGTGAGGGAGACACTGTCACAGGGTCAGAGTGAGGGTCTCACTGTCACAGAGTCAGAGTGAGGGAGACACTGTCACAGTGTCAGAGTGAGGGAGTCACTGTCACAGTGTCAGAGTGAGGGAGACACTGTCACAGTGTCAGAGTGAGGGTCTCACTGTCACAGAGTCAGAGTGAGGGAGACACTGTCACAGGGTCAGAGTGAGGGAGACACTGTCACAGGGTCAGAGTGAGGGTCTCACTGTCACAGTGTCAGGGTGAGGGTCTCACTGTCACAGTGTCAGAGTGAGGGAGACACTGTAACAGTGTCAGAGTGAGGGAGACACTGTCACAGGGTCAGAGTGAGGGAGACACTGTCACAGTGTCAGAGTGAGGGAGACACTGTCACAGGGTCAGAGTGAGGGAGTCACTGTCACAGGGTCAGAATGAGGGTCTCACTGTCACAGAGTCAGAGTGAGGGAACACTGTCACAGTGTCAGAGTGAGGGAACACTGTCACAGGGTCAGAGTGAGGGAGACAGTGTCACAGAGTCAGAATGAGGGTCTCAATGCCACAGGGACAGAGTGAGGGAGACACTATTCCAGAGTCAAAGTGAGGATCTCACTGTCACAGAGTCAGAGTGAGGGAGACACTGTCACAGAGTCAGAGTGAGGGTCTCACTGTCACAGAGTCAGAGTGAGGGTTTCACTGTCACAGAGTCAGAGTGAGGGAGACACTGGCACAGTGTCAGAGTGAGGGTCTCACTGTCACAGAGTCAGAGTGAAGGAGACACTGTCACAGTGTCAGAGTGAGGGTCTCACTGTCACAGTGTCAGAGTGAGGGAGTCACTGTCACAGTGTCAGAGTGAGGGAGACACTGTCAAAGAGTCAGAGTGAGGGAGACACTGTCACAGGGTCAGAGTGAGGGAGACACTGTCACAGTGTCAGAGTGAGGGAGACACTGTCACAGAGTCAGAGTGAGGGTCTCACTGTCACAGAGTCAGAGTGAGGGTGACACTGTCACAGGGTCAGAGTTAGGGAGACACTGTCACAGTGTCAGAGTGAGGGAGACACTGTCACAGTGTCAGAGTTAGGGAGACACTGTCACAGGGTCAGAGTGAGGGAGACACTGTCACACTGTCAGAGTGAGGGAGACACTGTCACAGAGTCAGAGTGAGGGAGACACTGTCACAGGGTCAGAGTGAGGGAGACACTGTCACAGAGTCAGAGTGAGGGTCTCACTGTCACAGGGTCAGAGTGAGGGAGACACTGTCACAGGGTCAGAGTGAGGGAGACACTGTCACAGTGTCAGAGTGAGGGAGACACTGTCACAGAGTCAAAGTGAGTGTCTCACTGTCACAGAGTCAGAGTGAGGGAGACACTGTCACAGGGTCAGAGTTAGGGAGACACTGTCACAGTGTCAGAGTGAGGGAGACACTGTCACAGTGTCAGAGTTAGGGAGACACTGTCACAGGGTCAGAGTGAGGGAGACACTGTCACAGTGTCAGAGTGAGGGAGACAATGTCACAGAGTCAGAGTGAGGGAGACACTGTCACAGGGTCAGAGTGAGGGAGACACTGTCACAGAGTCAGAGTGAGGGTCTCACTGTCACAGGGTCAGAGTGAGGGAGACACTGTCACAGGGTCAGAGTGAGGGAGACACTGTCACAGTGTCAGAGTGAGGGAGACACTGTCAAAGTGTCAGAGTGAGGGAGACACTGTCACAGTGTCAGAGTGAGGGAAACACTGTCACAGTGTCAGAGTGAGGGTCTAACTGTCACAGAGTCAGAGTGAGGGTCTCACTGTCACAGTGTCCGAGTGAGGGTCTCAATGCCACAGGGTCAGAGTGAGGGAGGCACTGTCAAAGTGTCAGAGTGAGGGAGACACTGTCACAGTGTCAGAGTGAGGGAAACACTGTCACAGTGTCAGAGTGAGGGTCTAACTGTCACAGAGTCAGAGTGAGGGAGACACTGTCACAGGGTCAGAGTGAGGGTCTCACTGTCACAGAGTCAGAGTGAGGGAGACACTGTCACAGTGTCAGAGTGAGGGAGTCACTGTCACAGTGTCAGAGTGAGGGAGACACTGTCACAGTGTCAGAGTGAGGGTCTCACTGTCACAGAGTCAGAGTGAGGGAGTCACTGTCACAGAGTCAGAGTGAGGGAGACACTGTCACAGGGTCAGAGTGAGGGTCTCACTGTCACAGTGTCAGGGTGAGGGTCTCACTGTCACAGTGTCAGAGTGAGGGAGACACTGTCACAGGGTCAGAGTGAGGGAGACACTGTCACAGTGTCAGAGTGAGGGAGACACTGTCACAGGGTCAGAGTGAGGGAGTCACTGTCACAGGGTCAGAATGAGGGTCTCACTGTCACAGAGTCAGAGTGAGGGAACACTGTCACAGTGTCAGAGTGAGGGAACACTGTCACAGGGTCAGAGTGAGGGAGACAGTGTCACAGAGTCAGAATGAGGGTCTCAATGCCACAGGGACAGAGTGAGGGAGACACTATTCCAGAGTCAATGTGAGGATCTCACTGTCACAGAGTCAGAGTGAGGGAGACACTGTCACAGAGTCAGAGTGAGGGTCTCACTGTCACAGAGTCAGAGTGAGGGTTTCACTGTCACAGAGTCAGAGTGAGGGAGACACTGGCACAGTGTCAGGGTGAGGGTCTCACTGTCACAGTGTCAGAATGAGGGAGACACTGTCACAGGGTCAGAGTGAGGGAGTCACTGTCACAGTGTCAGAGTGAGGGAGACACTGTCACAGAGTCAGAGTGAGGGTCTCACTGTCACAGAGTCAGAGTGAGGGAGACACTGTCACAGGGTCAGAGTGAGGGAGACACTGTCACAGGGTCAGAGTGAGGGTCTCACTGTCACATTGTCAGGGTGAGGGTCTCACTGTCACAGTGTCAGAGTGAGGGAGACACTGTCACAGGGTCAGAGTGAGGGAGACACTGTCACAGTGTCAGAGTGAGGGAGTCACTGTCACAGGGTCAGAGTGAGGGAGTCACTGTCACAGGGTCAGAGTGAGGGTCTCACTGTCACAGTGTCAGAGTGAGGGAACACTGTCACAGGGTCAGAGTCAGGGAAACACTGTCACAGGGTCAGAGTGAGGGTCTCACTGTCACAGAGTCAGAGTGAGGGAACACTGTCACAGAGTCAGAGTGAGGGAGACACTGTCACAGAGTCAGAGTGAGGGTCTCACTGTCACAGTGTCAGAGTGAGGGTCTCACTGTCACAGAGTCGGAGTGAGGGTCTCACTGTCATAGTGTCAGAGTGAGGGTCTCATTGTCACAGGGTCAGAGTGAGGGTCTCACTGTCACAGGGTCAGAGTGAGGGTCTCACTGTCACAGAGTCAGAGTGAGGGAGACACTGTCACAGGGTCAGAGTTAGGGAGACACTGTCACAGTGTCAGAGTGAGGGAGACACTGTCACAGTGTCAGAGTGAGGGAAACACTGTCACAGGGTCAGAGTGAGGGAACATTGTCACAGTGTCAGAGTGAGGGAGACACTGTCACAGGATCAGAGGGAGGGAGACACTGTCACAGTGTCAGAGTGAGGGAACACTGTCACAGAGTCAGAGTGAGGGTCTCACTGTCACAGTGTCAGAGTGAGGGAAACACGTCACAGTGTCAGAGTGAGGGTCTCACTGTCACAGTGTCAGAGTGAGGGTCTCACTGTCACTGAGTTAGAGTGAGGGAGACACTGTCACAGAGTCAGAGTGCGGGAGACAATGTCACAGTGTCAGAGTGAGGGTCTCACTGTCACAGGGTCAGAGTGAAGGTTTCACTGTCACAGGGTCAGAGTGAGGGAGTCACTTTCACAGGGTCAGAGTGAGGGAGACACTGTCACAGTGTCAGAGTCAGGGAAACACTGTCACAGGGTCAGAGTGAGGGTCTCACTGTCACAGAGTCAGCGTGAGGGAGACACTGTCACAGAGTCAGAGTGAGGGTCTCACTGTCACAGAGACAGAGTGAGGGTCTCACTGTCACAGTGTCAGAGTGAGGGAGACACTGTCACAGTGTCAGAGTGAGGGAGACACTGTCAAAGGGTCAGAGTGAGGGACACACTGTCAAAGGGTCAGAGTGAGGGAGACACTGTCACAGTGTCAGAGTGAGGGAGACACTGTCACAGGGTCAGAGTGAGGGAGACACTGTCACAATGTCAGAGAGAGGGAGTCACCGTCACAGTGTCAGAGTGAGGGTCTCACTGTCACAGTGTCAGACTGAGGGTCTCACTGTCACAGAGTCAGACTGAGGGAGACACTGTCACAGAGTCAGTGTGAGAGAGACACTGTCACAGTGTCAGAGTGAGGGAGACACTGTCACAGGGTCAGAGTGAGGGTCTCACTGTCACAGAGTCAGAGTGAGGGTCTCACTGTCACAGGGTCAGAGTGAGGGTCTCACTGTCACAGTGTCAGAGTGAGGGAGACACTGTCACAGGGTCAGAGTGAGGGTCGCACTGTCACAGAGTCAGAGTGAGGGTCTCACTGTCACAGGGTCAGAGTGAGGGTCTCACTGTCACAGGTTCAGAGTGAGGGTCTCACTGTCACAGGGTCAGAGTGAAGGTTTCACTGTCACAGGGTCAGAGTGAGGGAGACACTGTCACAGTGTCAGAGTGAGGGAGAAACTGTCACAGAATCAGAGTGAGGCTCTCACTGTCACAGGGTCAGAGTGAGGGAGACACTGTCACAGGGTCAGAGTGAGGGTCTCACTGTCACAGTGCCAGAGTGAGGGAGTCACTGTCACAGTGTCAGAGTGAGGGAGACACTGTCACAGGGTCAGAGTGAGGGTCTCACTGTCACAGGGTCAGAGTGAGGGTCTCACTGTCACAGAGTCAGAGTGAGGGAGACACTGTCACAGGGTCAGAGTGAGGGAGACACTGTCACAGTGTCAGAGTGAGGGAGACACTGTCACAGTGTCAGAGTGAGGGAGACACTGTCACAGGGTCAGAGTGAGAGTCTCACTGTCACAGGGTCAGAGTGAGGGTCTCACTGTCACAGAGTCAGAGTGAGGGAGACACTGTCACAGGGTCAGAGTGAGGGTCTCACTGTCACAGGGTCAGAGTAAGGGTCTCACTGTCACAGGGTCAGAGTGAGGGAGACACTGTCACAGTGTCAGAGTGAGGGATACACTGTCACAGTGTCAGAGTGAGGGTCTCACTGTCACAGTGTCAGAGTGAGGGATACACTGTCACAGAGTCAGAGTGAGGGATACACTGTCACAGTGTCAGAGTGAGGGTCTCACTGTCACAGTGTCAGAGTGAGGGTCTCACTGTCACAGTGTCAGAGAGAGGGATACACTGTCACAGTGTCAGAGTGAGGGTCTCACTGTCACAGTGACTGAGTGAGGGTCTCACTGTCACAGTGTCAGAGTGAGGGAGACACTGTCACAGGGTCAGAGTGAGGCTCTCACTGTCACAGTGTCAGAGTGAGGGAGACACTGTCACAGGGTCAAAGTGAGGGTCTCACTGTCACAGAGTCAGAGTGAGGGTCTCACTGTCACAGGGTCAGAGTGAGGGTCTCACTGTCACAGTGTCAGAGTGAGGGAGACACTGTCACAGGGTCAGAGTGAGGGTCTCACTGTCACAGAGTCAGAGTGAGGGTCTCACTGTCACAGGGTCAGAGTGAGGGAGACACTGTCACAGGGTCAGAGTGAGGGAGTCACTGTCAAAGTGTCAGAGTGAGGGTCTCACTGTCACTGGGTCAGAGTGAGGGAGTCACTGTCACAGGGTCAGAGTGAGGGTCTCACTGTCACAGGGTCAGAGTGAGGGAGACGCTGTCACAGTGTCAGAGTGAGGGTCTCACTGTCACAGGGTCAGAGTAAGGGTCTCACTGTCACAGGGTCAAAGTGAGGGTCTCACTGTCACAGTGTCAGAGTGAGGGAGACACTGTCACAGGGTCAGAGTGAGGGTCTCACTGTCACAGAGTCAGAGTGAGGGTCTCACTGTCACAGAGTCAGAGTGAGGGTTTCACTGTCACAGAGTCAGAGTGAGGGAGACACTGGCACAGTGTCAGGGTGAGGGTCTCACTGTCACAGTGTCAGAATGAGGGAGACACTGTCACAGGGTCAGAGTGAGGGAGTCACTGTCACAGTGTCAGAGTGAGGGAGACACTGTCACAGAGTCAGAGTGAGGGTCTCACTGTCACAGAGTCAGAGTGAGGGAGACACTGTCACAGGGTCAGAGTGAGGGAGACACTGTCACAGGGTCAGAGTGAGGGTCTCACTGTCACATTGTCAGGGTGAGGGTCTCACTGTCACAGTGTCAGAGTGAGGGAGACACTGTCACAGGGTCAGAGTGAGGGAGACACTGTCACAGTGTCAGAGTGAGGGAGACACTGTCACAGGGTCAGAGTGAGGGAGTCACTGTCACAGGGTCAGAGTGAGGGTCTCACTGTCACAGTGTCAGAGTGAGGGAACACTGTCACAGGGTCAGAGTCAGGGAAACACTGTCACAGGGTCAGAGTGAGGGTCTCACTGTCACAGAGTCAGAGTGAGGGAACACTGTCACAGAGTCAGAGTGAGGGAGACACTGTCACAGAGTCAGAGTGAGGGTCTCACTGTCACAGTGTCTGAGTGAGGGTCTCACTGTCACAGAGTCGGAGTGAGGGTCTCACTGTCATAGTGTCAGAGTGAGGGTCTCATTGTCACAGGGTCAGAGTGAGGGTCTCACTGTCACAGGGTCAGAGTGAGGGTCTCACTGTCACAGAGTCAGAGTGAGGGAGACACTGTCACAGGGTCAGAGTGAGGGAGACACTGTCACAGTGTCAGAGTGAGGGAGACACTGTCACAGTGTCAGAGTGAGGGAAACACTGTCACAGGGTCAGAGTGAGGGAACATTGTCACAGTGTCAGAGTGAGGGAGACACTGTCACAGGATCAGAGGGAGGGAGACACTGTCACAGTGTCAGAGTGAGGGAACACTGTCACAGAGTCAGAGTGAGGGTCTCACTGTCACAGTGTCAGAGTGAGGGAAACACGTCACAGTGTCAGAGTGAGGGTCTCACTGTCACAGTGTCAGAGTGAGGGTCTCACTGTCACTGAGTTAGAGTGAGGGAGACACTGTCACAGAGTCAGAGTGAGGGAGACAATGTCACAGTGTCAGAGTGAGGGTCTCACTGTCACAGGGTCAGAGTGAAGGTTTCACTGTCACAGGGTCAGAGTGAGGGAGTCACTTTCACAGGGTCAGAGTGAGGGAGACACTGTCACAGTGTCAGAGTCAGGGAAACACTGTCACAGGGTCAGAGTGAGGGTCTCACTGTCACAGAGTCAGCGTGAGGGAGACACTGTCACAGAGTCAGAGTGAGGGTCTCACTGTCACAGAGACAGAGTGAGGGTCTCACTGTCACAGTGTCAGAGTGAGGGAGACACTGTCACAGTGTCAGAGTGAGGGAGACACTGTCAAAGGGTCAGAGTGAGGGACACACTGTCAAAGGGTCAGAGTGAGGGAGACACTGTCACAGTGTCAGAGTGAGGGAGACACTGTCACAGGGTCAGAGTGAGGGAGACACTGTCACAATGTCAGAGAGAGGGAGTCACCGTCACAGTGTCAGAGTGAGGGTCTCACTGTCACAGTGTCAGACTGAGGGTCTCACTGTCACAGAGTCAGACTGAGGGAGACACTGTCACAGAGTCAGTGTGAGAGAGACACTGTCACAGTGTCAGAGTGAGGGAGACACTGTCACAGGGTCAGAGTGAGGGTCTCACTGTCACAGAGTCAGAGTGAGGGTCTCACTGTCACAGGGTCAGAGTGAGGGTCTCACTGTCACAGTGTCAGAGTGAGGGAGACACTGTCACAGGGTCAGAGTGAGGGTCGCACTGTCACAGAGTCAGAGTGAGGGTCTCACTGTCACAGGGTCAGAGTGAGGGTCTCACTGTCACAGGTTCAGAGTGAGGGTCTCACTGTCACAGTGTCAGAGTGAGGGAGAAACTGTCACAGAATCAGAGTGAGGCTCTCACTGTCACAGGGTCAGAGTGAGGGAGACACTGTCACAGGGTCAGAGTGAGAATCTCACTGTCACAGTGCCAGAGTGAGGGAGTCACTGTCACAGTGTCAGAGTGAGGGAGACACTGTCACAGGGTCAGAGTGAGGGTCTCACTGTCACAGGGTCAGAGTGAGGGTCTCACTGTCACAGAGTCAGAGTGAGGGAGACACTGTCACAGGGTCAGAGTGAGGGAGACACTGTCACAGTGTCAGAGTGAGGGAGACACTGTCACAGTGTCAGAGTGAGGGAGACACTGTCACAGGGTCAGAGTGAGAGTCTCACTGTCACAGGGTCAGAGTGAGGGTCTCACTGTCACAGAGTCAGAGTGAGGGAGACACTGTCACAGGGTCAGAGTGAGGGTCTCACTGTCACAGGGTCAGAGTAAGGGTCTCACTGTCACAGGGTCAGAGTGAGGGAGACACTGTCACAGTGTCAGAGTGAGGGATACACTGTCACAGTGTCAGAGTGAGGGTCTCACTGTCACAGTGTCAGAGTGAGGGATACACTGTCACAGAGTCAGAGTGAGGGATACACTGTCACAGTGTCAGAGTGAGGGTCTCACTGTCACAGTGTCAGAGTGAGGGTCTCACTGTCACAGTGTCAGAGAGAGGGATACACTGTCACAGTGTCAGAGTGAGGGTCTCACTGTCACAGTGTCAGAGTGAGGGTCTCACTGTCACAGTGTCAGAGTGAGGGAGACACTGTCACAGGGTCAGAGTGAGGCTCTCACTGTCACAGTGTCAGAGTGAGGGAGACACTGTCACAGGGTCAAAGTGAGGGTCTCACTGTCACAGAGTCAGAGTGAGGGTCTCACTGTCACAGGGTCAGAGTGAGGGTCTCACTGTCACAGTGTCAGAGTGAGGGAGACACTGTCACAGGGTCAGAGTGAGGGTCTCACTGTCACAGAGTCAGAGTGAGGGTCTCACTGTCACAGGGTCAGAGTGAGGGAGACACTGTCACAGGGTCAGAGTGAGGGAGTCACTGTCAAAGTGTCAGAGTGAGGGTCTCACTGTCACTGGGTCAGAGTGAGGGAGTCACTGTCACAGGGTCAGAGTGAGGGTCTCACTGTCACAGGGTCAGAGTGAGGGAGACGCTGTCACAGTGTCAGAGTGAGGGTCTCACTGTCACAGGGTCAGAGTAAGGGTCTCACTGTCACAAGGTCAAAGTGAGGGTCTCACTGTCACAGTGTCAGAGTGAGGGAGACACTGTCACAGGGTCAGAGTAAGCGTCTCACTGTCACAGAGTCAGAGTTAGGTTCTCACTGTCACAGAGTCAGAGTGAGGGTCTCACTGTCACAGTGTCAGAGTGAGGGTCTCACTGTCATAGTGTCAGAGTGAGGGAGTCACTGTCACAGTGTCAGAGTGAGGGTCTCACTGTCACAGGGTCAGAGTGAGTCACTGTCACAGTGTCAGAGTGAGGGAGACACTGTCACAGTGTCAGAGTGAGGGTCTCACTGTCAAAGTGTCAGAGTGAGGGTCTCACTGTCATAGTGTCAGAGTGAGGGAGTCACTGTCACAGAGTCAGAGTGAGGGAGTCACTGACAAAGTGTCAGAGTGAGGGAGACACTGTCACAGAGTCAGAGTGAGGGTCTCACTGTCACAGAGTCAGAGTGAGGGTTTCACTGTCACAGAGTCAGAGTGAGGGAGACACTGGCACTGTGTCAGAGTGAGGGTTTCACTGTCACAGAGTCAGAGTGAGGGAGACACTGTCACAGTGTCAGAGTGAGGGAGACACTGTCACAGTGTCAGAGTGAGGGAGACACTGTCACAGAGTCAGAGTGAGGGTCTCACTGTCACAGGGTCAGAGTGAGGGAGACACTGTCACAGTGTCAGAGTGAGGGAACACTGTCACAGGGTCAGAGTCAGGGAAACACTGTCACAGGGTCAGAGTGAGGGTCTCACTGTCACAGGGTCAGAGTGAGAGAGTCACTGTCACAGAGTCAGAGTGAGGGAGTCACTGTCACAGTGTCAGAGTGAGGGAGTCACTGTCACAGGGTCAGAGTGAGGGTCTCACTGTCACAGTGTCAGAGTGAGGGTCTCAATGTCACAGTGTCAGAGTGAGGGTCTCACTGTCACAGTGTCAGAGTGAGGGAACACTGTCACAGGGTCAGAGTCAGGGAAACACTGTCACAGGGTCAGAGTGAGGGTCTCACTGTCACAGGGTCAGATGAGAGAGTCACTGTCACAGAGTCAGAGTGAGGGAGACACTGTCACAGTGTCAGAGTGAGGGAGTCACTGTCACAGGGTCAGAGTGAGGGTCTCACTGTCACAGTGTCAGAGTTAGGTTCTCACTGTCACAGGGTCAGAGTGAGGGAACACTGTCACAGGGTCAGAGTCAGGGAAACACTGTCACAGGGTCAGAGTGAGGGTCTCACTGTCACAGAGTCAGAGTGAGGGAACACTGTCACAGAGTCAGAGTGAGGGAGACACTCACAGAGTCAGAGTGAGGGTCTCACTGTCACAGTGTCAGAGTGAGGGTCTCACTGTCACAGAGTCGGAGTGAGGGTCTCACTGTCATAGTGTCAGAGTGAGGGTCTCATTGTCACAGGGTCAGAGTGAGGGTCTCACTGTCACAGGGTCAGAGTGAGGGTCTCACTGTCACAGAGTCAGAGTGAGGGAGACACTGTCACAGGGTCAGAGTGAGGGAGACACTGTCACAGTGTCAGAGTGAGGGAGACACTGTCACAGTGTCAGAGTGAGGGAAACACTGTCACAGGGTCAGAGTGAGGGAACATTGTCACAGTGTCAGAGTGAGGGAGACACTGTCACAGGATCAGAGGGAGGGAGACACTGTCACAGTGTCAGAGTGAGGGAACACTGTCACAGTGGCAGAGTGAGGGTCTCACTGTCACAGTGTCAGAGTGAGGGAAACACGTCACAGTGTCAGAGTGAGGGTCTCACTGTCACAGTGTCAGAGTGAGGGTCTCACTGTCACTGAGTTAGAGTGAGGGAGACACTGTCACAGAGTCAGAGTGAGGGAGACAATGTCACAGTGTCAGAGTGAGGGTCTCACTGTCACAGGGTCAGAGTGAAGGTTTCACTGTCACAGGGTCAGAGTGAGGGAGTCACTTTCACAGGGTCAGAGTGAGGGAGACACTGTCACAGTGTCAGAGTCAGGGAAACACTGTCACAGGGTCAGAGTGAGGGTCTCACTGTCACAGAGTCAGCGTGAGGGAGACACTGTCACAGAGTCAGAGTGAGGGTCTCACTGTCACAGAGACAGAGTGAGGGTCTCACTGTCACAGTGTCAGAGTGAGGGAGACACTGTCACAGAGTCAGTGTGAGGGAGACACTGTCACAGTGTCAGAGTGAGGGTCTCACTGTCACAGTGTCAGAGTGAGGGAGACACTGTCACAGTGTCAGAGTGAGGGAGACACTGTCAAAGGGTCAGAGTGAGGGACACACTGTCAAAGGGTCAGAGTGAGGGAGACACTGTCACAGTGTCAGAGTGAGGGAGACACTGTCACAGGGTCAGAGTGAGGGAGACACTGTCACAATGTCAGAGAGAGGGAGTCACCGTCACAGTGTCAGAGTGAGGGTCTCACTGTCACAGTGTCAGACTGAGGGTCTCACTGTCACAGAGTAAGACTGAGGGAGACACTGTCACAGAGTCAGTGTGAGAGAGACACTGTCACAGTGTCAGAGTGAGGGAGACACTGTCACAGGGTCAGAGTGAGGGTCTCACTGTCACAGAGTCAGAGTGAGGGTCTCACTGTCACAGGGTCAGAGTGAGGGTCTCACTGTCACAGTGTCAGAGTGAGGGAGACACTGTCACAGGGTCAGAGTGAGGGTCTCACTGTCACAGGGTCAGAGTGAGGGTCTCACTGTCACAGAGTCAGAGTGAGGGTCTCACTGTCACAGGGTCAGAGTGAGGGTCTCACTGTCACAGAGTCAGAGTGAGGGAGAGACTGTCACAGTGTCAGAGTGAGGGAGAAACTGTCACAGAATCAGAGTGAGGCTCTCACTGTCACAGGGTCAGAGTGAGGGAGACACTGTCACAGGGTCAGAGTGAGGGTCTCACTGTCACAGTGCCAGAGTGAGGGAGTCACTGTCACAGTGTCAGAGTGAGGGAGACACTGTCACAGGGTCAGAGTGAGGGTCTCACTGTCACAGTGTCAGAGTAAGGGTCTCACTGTCACAGAGTCAGAGTGAGGGACACACTGTCACAGGGTCAGAGTGAGGGTCTCACTGTCACAGGTTCAGAGTGAGGGTCTCACTGTCACAGTGGCAGAGTGAGGGTCTCACTGTCATAGTGTCAGAGTGAGGGAGTCACTGTCACAGTGTCAGAGTGAGGGTCTCACTGTCACAGGGTCAGAGTGAGAGAGTCACTGTCACAGTGTCAGAGTGAGGGTCTCACTGTCAAAGTGTCAGAGTGAGGGTCTTACTGTCATAGTGTCAGAGTGAGGGAGTCACTGTCACAGAGTCAGAGTGAGGGAGACACTGTCAAAGTGTCAGAGTGAGGGAGACACTGTCACAGGGTCAGAGTAAGGGAGAAACTGTCACAGGGTCAGAGTGAGGGAGACACTGTCACAGTGTCAGAGTGAGGGTCTCAATGTCACAGAGTCAGAGTGAGGGTCTCACTGTCACAGTGTCATAGTGAGGGTCTCACTGTCACAGGGTCAGAGTGAGGGAGACACTGTCACAGTGTCAGAGTGAGGGAGTCACTGTCACAGTGTCAGAGTGAGGGTCTCAATGTCACAGAGTCAGAGTGAGGGTCTCACTGTCACAGTGTCAGAGTGAGGGTCTCACTGTCACAGGGTCAGAGTGAGAGAGTCACTGTCACAGGGTCAGAGTGAGGGTCTCACTGTCACAGGGTCAGAGTGAGGGAGACACTGTCACAGTGTCAGAGTGAGGGAGACACTGTCACAGGGTCAGAGAGAGGGTCTCACTGTCACAGGGTCAGAGTGAGGGTCTCACTGTCACAGTGTCAGAGTGAGGGTCTCACTGTCACAGAGTCAGAGTGAGGGAGACACTGTCACAGGGTCAGAGTGAGGGTCTCACTGTCACAGAGTCAGAGTGAGGGAGACACTGTCACAGGGTCAGAGTGAGGGAGACACCGTCACAGTGTCAGCGTGAGGGAACACTGTCACAGTGTCAGCGTGAGGGAACACTGTCACAGAGTCAGAGTGAGGGAGACACTGTCACAGGGTCAGAGTGAGGGTCTCACTGTCACAGTGTCAGAGTGAGGGTCTCACTGTCACAGAGTCAGAGTGAGGGAGACACTGTCACAGGGTCAGAGTGAGGGTCTCACTGTCACAGAGTCAGAGTGAGGGAGACACTGTCACAGGGTCAGAGTCAGGGAAACACTGTCACAGTGTCAGAGTGAGGGAGACACTGTCACAGTGTCAGCGTGAGGGAACACTGTCACAGAGTCAGAGTGAGGGAGACACTGTCACAGGGTCAGAGTGAGGGTCTCACTGTCACAGAGTCAGAGTGAGGGAACACTGTCACAGAGTCAGAGTGAGGGAGACACTGTCACAGAGTCAGAGTGAGGGTCTCACTGTCACAGTGTCAGAGTGAGGGTCTCACTGTCACAGAGTCGGAGTGAGGGTCTCACTGTCATAGTGTCAGAGTGAGGGTCTCATTGTCACAGGGTCAGAGTGAGGGAGACACTGTCACAGTGTCAGAGTGAGGGAGACACTGTCACAGGATCAGAGGGAGGGAGACACTGTCACAGTGTCAGAGTGAGGGAACACTGTCACAGTGGCAGAGTGAGGGTCTCACTGTCACAGTGTCAGAGTGAGGGTCTCACTGTCACAGTGTCAGAGTGAGGGTCTCACTGTCACAGGGTCAGAGTGAGGGAGACACTGTCACAGAGTCAGAGTGAGGGAGACACTGTCACAGGATCAGAGGGAGGGAGACACTGTCACAGTGTCAGAGTGAGGGAACACTGTCACAGTGGCAGAGTGAGGGTCTCACTGTCACAGTGTCAGAGTGAGGGTCTCACTGTCACTGAGTTAGAGTGAGGGAGACACTGTCACAGAGTCAGAGTGAGGGAGACACTGTCACAGTGTCAGAGTGAGGGTCTCACTGTCACAGGGTCAGAGTGAAGGTTTCACTGTCACAGGGTCAGAGTGAGGGTCTCACTGTCACAGTGTCAGAGTGAGGGTCTCACTGTCACAGAGTCAGCGTGAGGGAGACACTGTCACAGAGTCAGAGTGAGGGTCTCACTGTCACAGAGACAGAGTGAGGGTCTCACTGTCACAGTGTCAGAGTGAGGGAGACACTGTCACAGAGTCAGAGTGAGGGTCTCACTGTCACAGTGTCAGAGTGAGGGAGACACTGTCACAGTGTCAGAGTGAGGGTCTCACTGTCACAGAGTCAGAGTGAGGGAGACACTGTCACAGGGTCAGAGTGAGGGAGACACTGTAAAAGAGTCAGAGTGAGGGAGACACTGTCACAGTGTCAGAGTGAGGGAGACACTGTCACAGTCTCAGAGTGAGGGAGACACTGTCACAGTGTCAGAGTGAGGGTCTCACTGTCACAGTGTCAGAGAGAGGGAGACACTGTCACAGTGTCAGAGTGAGGGTCTCACTGTCACAGAGTCAGAGTGAGGGAGACACTGTCACAGGGTCAGAGTGAGGGAGACACTGTCAAAGGGTCAGAGTGAGGGAGACACTGTCACAGTGTCAGAGTGAGGGAGACACTGTCACAGTGTCAGAGTGAGGGAGACACTGTCAAAGGGTCAGAGTGAGGGAGACACTGTCACAGTGTCAGAGTGAGGGAGACACTGTCACAGGGTCAGAGTGAGGGTCTCACTGTCACAGAGTCAGAGTGAGGGAGACACTGTCACAGGGTCAGAGTGAGGGAGACACTGTCAAAGGGTCAGAGTGAGGGAGACACTGTCACAGTGTCAGAGTGAGGGAGACACTGTCACAGGGTCAGAGTGAGGGAGACACTGTCACAATGTCAGAGTGAGGGAGTCACCGTCACAGTGTCAGAGTGAGGGTCTCACTGTCACAGTGTCAGACTGAGGGTCTCACTGTCACAGAGTCAGAGCGAGGGAGACACTGTCACAGTGTCAGAGTGAGGGAGACACTGTCACAGGGTCAGAGTGAGGGTCTCACTGTCACAGAGTCAGAGTGAGGGTCTCACTGTCACAGGGTCAGAGTGAGGGTCTCACTGTCACAGTGTCAGAGTGAGGGAGACACTGTCACAGGGTCAGAGTGAGGGTCTCACTGTCACAGAGTCAGAGTGAGGGTTTCACTGTCACAGGGTCAGAGTGAGGGTCTCACTGTCACAGAGTCAGAGCGAGGGAGACACTGTCACAGAGTCAGTGTGAGGGAGACACTGTCACAGTGTCAGAGTGAGGGAGACACTGTCACAGGGTCAGAGTGAGGGTCTCACTGTCACAGAGTCAGAGTGAGGGTCTCACTGTCACAGGGTCAGAGTGAGGGAGACACTGTCACAGTGTCAGAGTGAGGGAGACACTGTCACAGGGTCAGAGTGAGGGAGTCACTGTCACAGGGTCAGAGTGAGGGTCTCACTGTCACAGTGTCAGAGTGAGGGAACACTGTCACAGGGTCAGAGTGAGGGTCTCACTGTCACAGAGTCAGAGTGAGGGAACACTGTCACAGAGTCAGAGTGAGGGAGACACTGTCACAGAGTCAGAGTGAGGGTCTCACTGTCACAGTGTCAGAGTGAGGGTCTCACTGTCACAGAGTCGGAGTGAGGGTCTCACTGTCATAGTGTCAGAGTGAGGGTCTCATTGTCACAGGGTCAGAGTGAGGGAGACACTGTCACAGTGTCAGAGTGAGGGAGACACTGTCACAGTGTCAGAGTGAGGGAAACACTGTCACAGGGTCAGAGTGAGGGAACACTGTCACAGTGTCAGAGTGAGGGAGACACTGTCACAGGATCAGAGGGAGGGAGACACTGTCACAGTGTCAGTATGAGGGAACACTGTCACAGTGGCAGAGTGAGGGTCTCACTGTCACAGGGTCAGAGTGAGGGTCTCACTGTCACAGTGTCAGAGTGAGGGAAACACTGTCACAGTGTCAGAGTGAGGGTCTCACTGTCACAGTGTCAGAGTGAGGGTCTCACTGTCACTGAGTTAGAGTGAGGGAGACACTGTCACAGAGTCAGAGTGAGGGAGACACTGTCACAGTGTCAGAGTGAGGGTCTCACTGTCACAGGGTCAGAGTGAAGGTTTCACTGTCACAGGGTCAGAGTGAGGGAGTCACTTTCACAGGGTCAGAGTGAGGGTCTCACTGTCACAGAGTCAGCGTGAGGGAGATACTGTCACAGAGTCAGAGTGAGGGTCTCAGTGTCACAGAGACAGAGTGAGGGTCTCACTGTCACAGTGTCAGAGTGAGGGAGACACTGTCAAAGGGTCAGAGTGAGGGAGACACTGTCACAGGGTCAGAGTGAGGGAGACACTGTCACAGTGTCAGAGTGAGGGAGACACTGTCACAGGGTCAGAGTGATGGAGACACTGTCACAATGTCAGAGTGAGGGAGTCACCGTCACAGTGTCAGAGTGAGGGTCTCACTGTCACAGTGTCAGACTGAGGGTCTCACTGTCACAGAGTCAGAGTGAGGGAGACACTGTCACAGAGTCAGTGTGAGGGAGACACTGTCACAGTGTCAGAGTGAGGGAGACACTGTCACAGAGTCAGAGTGAGGGAGACACTGTCACAGGGTCAGAGTGAGGGAGACACTGTCACAATGTCAGAGTGAGGGTCTCACTGTCACAGTGTCAGAGTGAGGGAGACACTGTCACAGTGTCAGAGTGAGGGAGACACTGTCACAGAGTCAGAGTGAGGGAGACACTGTCACAGAGTCAGAGTGAGGGAGACACTGTCACAGGGTCAGAGTGAGGGACACACTGTCACAGGGTCAGAGTGAGGGAGACACTGTCACAGTGTCAGACTGAGCGTCTCACTGTCACAGAGTCAGAGTGAGGGTCTCACTGTCACAGTGTCAGAGTGAGGGAACACTGTCACAGTCTCAGAGTGAGGGAGACACTTTCACAGTGTCAGAGTGAGGTAGTCATTGTCACAGGGTCAGAGTAAGGGAGAAACTGTCACAGGGTCAGAGTGAGGGCCTCTATGTCACAATGTCAGAGTGAGGGAGACACTGTCACAGAGTCAGAGTGAGGGTCTCACTGTAACAGAGTCAGAGTGAGGGTCTCACTGTCACAGTGTCAGAGTGAGGGTCTCACTGTCACAGGGTCAGAGTGAGGGAGACACTGTCACAGTGTCAGTGTGAGGGTCTCACTGTCACAGGGTCAGAGTAAGGGAGAAAGTGTCACAGGGTCAGAGTGAGGGTCTCACTGTCACAGAGTCAGAGTGAGGGTCTCACTGTCACAGTGTCAGAGTGAGGGAGTCACTGTCACAGTGTCAGAGTGAGGGTCTCACTGTCACAGTGTCAGAGTGAGGGAACACTGTCACAGGGTCAGAGTGAGGGTCTCACTGTCACAGTGTCAGAGTGAGGGTCTCACTGTCACAGTGTCAGAGTGAGGGAGTCACTGTCACAGTGTCAGAGTGAGGGAGACACTGTCACAGTGTCTGAATGAGGGAGACACTGTCACAATGTCAGAGTGAGGGTCTCACTGTCACAGTGTCATAGTGAGAACCTCACTCTGACCCTGTGACAGTGAGACCCTCACTGTCACAGGTTCAGAGTGAGGGTCTCACTGTCACAGTGTCAGAGTGAGGGTCTCACTGTCACAGGGTCAGAGTGAGAGAGTCACTGTCACAGAGTCAGAGTGAGGGAGACACTGTCACAGGGTCAGAGTGAGGGAGATACTGTCACCGTGTCAGAGTGAGGGTCTCACTGTCACAGGGTCAGAGTGAGGGTCTCACTGTCACAGTGTCAGAGTGAGGGTGTCACTGTCACAGGGTCAGAGTGAGGGTCTCACTGTCACAGGGTCAGAGTGAGGGTCTCACTGTCACAGTGTCAGAGTGAGGGAGACACTGTCACAGTGTCAGAGTGAGGGTCTCACTGTCACAGTGTCAGACTGAGGGTCTCACTGTCACAGTGTCAGAGTGAGGGTCTCACTGTCACAGGGTCAGAGTGAGGGTCTCACTGTCACAGTGTCAGAGTGAGGGAGACCTGTCACAGTGTCAGAGTGAGGGTCTCACTGTCACAGTGTCAGCGTGAGGGTCTCACTGTCACAGGGTCAGAGTGAGGGAGACACTGTCACAGTGTCAGAGTGAGGGTCTCACTGTCACAGGGTCAGAGTGAGGGTCTCACTGTCACAGAGTCAGAGTGAGGGAGACACTGTCACAGTGTCAGAGTGAGGGTCTCACTGTCACAGTGTCAGAGTGAGGGTCTCACTGTCACAGGGTCAGAGTGAGGGTCTCACTGTCACAGTGTCAGAGTGAGGGAGACACTGTCACAGTGTCAGAGTGAGGGTCTCACTGTCACAGGGTCAGAGTGAGGGTCTCACTGTCACAGGGTCAGAGTGAGGGAGACACTGTCGCAGAGTCAGAGCGAGGGTCTCACTGTCACAGTGTCAGAGTGAGGGTCTCACTGTCACAGGGTCAGAGTGAGGGTCTCACAGTCACAGAGTCAGAGTGAGGGTCTCACTGTCACAGGGTCAGAGTGAGGGAGACACTGTCACAGGGTCAGAGTGAGGGAGACACTGTCACAGAGTCAGAGTGAGGGAGACACTGTCACAGAGTCAGAGTGAGGGTCTCACTGTCACAGAGTCAGAGTGAGGGAGACACTGTCACAGTGTCAGAGTGAGGGTCTCACTGTCACAGTGTCAGAGAGAGGAAGATACTGTCACAGTGTCAGAGTGAGGGTCTCACTGTCACAGAGTCAGAGTGGGGGAGACACTGTCACAGTGTCAGAGTGAGGGTCTCACTGTCACAGTGTCAGAGTGAGGGAGACACTGTCACAGTGTCAGAGTGAGGGTCTCACTGTCACAGTGTCAGAGTGAGGGAGACACTGTCACAGTGTCAGAGTGAGGGTCTCACTATCACATTGTCAGAGTGAAGGAGACACTGTCGATTAGTCAGAGTGAGGGAGTCACTGTCACAGTGTCAGAGTGAGGGAGACACTATCACAGAGTCAGAGTGAGGGAGACACTGTCACAGGGTCAGAGTGAGGGAGACACTGTCACAGTGTCAGAGTGAGGGTCTCACTGTCACAGAGTCAGAGTGAAGGAGACACTGTCACAGTGTCAGAGTGAGGGTCTCACTGTCACAGAGTCAGAGTGAGGGAGACACTGTCACAGTGTCAGAGTGAGGGTCTCACTGTCACTGAGTCAGAGTGAGGGAGACACTGTCACAGAGTCAGAGTGAGGGTCTCACTGTCACAGTGTCAGAGTGAGGGAGACACTGTCACAGAGTCAGAGTGAGGGTCTCACTGTCACAGAGTCAGAGTGAGGGAGAGACTGTCACAGGGTCAGAGTGAGGGAGACACTGTCACAGAGTCAGAGTGAGGGTCTCACTGTCACAGAGTCAGAGTGAGGGAGACACTGTCACAGTGTCAGAGTGAGGGTCTCACTGTCACAGTGTCAGAGAGAGGGAGATACTGTCACAGTGTCAGAGTGAGGGTCTCACTATCACATTGTCAGAGTGAAGGAGACACTGTCGATTAGTCAGAGTGAGGGAGTCACTGTCACAGTGTCAGAGTGAGGGAGACACTATCACAGAGTCAGAGTGAGGGAGACACTGTCACAGGGTCAGAGTGAGGGAGACACTGTCACAGTGTCAGAGTGAAGGTCTCACTGTCACAGAGTCAGAGTGAGGGAGACACTGTCACAGTGTCAGAGTGAGGGTCACACTGTCACAGAGTCAGAGTGAGGGAGACACTGTCACAGTGTCAGAGTGAGGGTCTCACTGTCACTGAGTCAGAGTGAGGGAGACACTGTCACAGTGTCAGAGTGAGGGTCTCACTGTCACAGTGTCAGAGTGAGGGAGACACTGTCACAGAGTCAGAGTGAGGGTCTCACTGTCACAGAGTCAGAGTGAGGGAGACACTGTCACAGGGTCAGAGTGAGGGAGACACTGTCACAGAGTCAGAGTGAGGGTCTCACTGTCACAGTGTCAGAGTGAGGGAGACACTGTCACAGGGTCAGAGTGAGGGAGACACTGTCACAGTGTCAGAGTGAGGGTCTCACTGTCACAGTGTCAGAGCGAGGGTCTCACTGTCACAGGGTCAGAGTGAGGGAGACACTGTCAAAGTGTCAGAGTGAGGGAGACACTGTCACAGTGTCAGAGTGAGGGAGACACTGTCACAGTGTCAGAGTGAGGGTCTCACTGTCACAGAGTCAGAGTGAGGGAGACACTGTCACAGGGTCAGAGTGAGGGAGACACTGTCACAGAGTCAGAGTGAGGGAGACACTGTCACAGTGTCAGAGTGAGGGTCTCACTGTCACAGAGTCAGAGTGAGGGAGACACTGTCACAGTGTCAGAGTGAGGGAGACACTGTCACAGGGTCAGAGTGAGGGTCTAACTGTCACAGAGTCAGAGTGAAGGAGACACTGTCGATTAGTCAGAGTGAGGGAGTCACTGTCACAGTGTCAGAGTGAGGGAGACACTGTCACAGAGTCAGAGTGAGGGAGACACTGTCACAGAGTCAGAGGGAGGGTCTCACTGTCACAGTGTCAGAGCGAGGGTCTCACTGTCACAGTGTCCGAGTGAGGGTCTCAATGCCACAGGGTCAGAGTGAGGGAGACACTGTCAAAGTGTCAGAGTGAGGGAGACACTGTCACAGTGTCAGAGTGAGGGAGACACTGTAACAGTGTCAGAGTGAGGGAGTCACTGTCACAGAGTCAGAGTGAGGGAGACACTGTCACAGTGTCAGAGTGAGGGTCTCACTGTCACAGAGTCAGAGTGAGGGAGACACTGTCACAGTGTCAGAGTGAGGGAGACAATGTCAAAGGGTCAGAGTGAGGGTCTCACTGTCACAGAATCAGTGTGAGGGAGACACTGTCACAGGGTCAGAGTGAGGGAGACACTGTCACAGGGTCAGAGTGAGGGAGAGACTGTCACAGTGTCAGAGTGAGGGTCTCACTGTCAAAGGATCAGAGTGAGGGTCTCACTGTCACAGAGTCAGAGTGAGGGTCTCACTGTCAAAGGATCAGAGCGAGGGTCTCACTGTCACAGAGTCAGAGTGAGGGTCTCACTGTCACAGGGTCAGAGTGAGGGTCTCACTGTCACAGAGTCAGAGTGAGCGTCTCACTGTCACAGGGTCAGAGTGAGGGTCTCACTGTCACAGGGTCAGAGTGAGGGTCTCACTGTCACAGAGTCAGAGTGAGGGAGAGACTGTCACAGGGTCAGAGTGAGGGTCTCACTGTCACAGGGTCAGAGTGAGGGTCTCACTGTCACAGGGTCAGAGTGAGGGAGAGACTGTCACAGGGTCAGAGTGAGGGAGACACTGTCACAGAGTCAGAGTGAGGGTCTCACTGTCACAGGGTCAGAGTGAGGGTCTCACTGTCACAGAGTCAGAGTGAGGGAGAGACTGTCACAGGGTCAGAGTGAGGGTCTCACTGTCACAGAGTCAGAGTGAGGGTCTCACTGTCACAGAGTCAGAGTGAGGGAGAGACTGTCACAGGGTCAGAGTGAGGGTCTCACTGTCACAGGGTCAGAGTGAGGGAGACACTGTCACAGGGTCAGAGTGAGGGTCTCACTGTCACAGGGTCAGAGTGAGGGAGACACCGTCACAGGGTCAGAGTGAGGGAGACACTGTCACAGGGTCAGAGTGAGGGTCTCACTGTCACAGTGTCAGAGTGAGGGAGACACTGTCACAGTGTCAGAGTGAGGGTCTCACTGTCACAGAGTCAGAGTGAGGGTCTCACTGTCACAGGGTCAGAGTGAGGGTCTCACTGTCACAGGGTCAGAGTGAGGGAGACACCGTCACAGGGTCAGAGTGAGGGAGTCACTGTCACAGAGTCAGAGTGAGGGAGACACTGTCACAGGGTCAGAGTGAGGGAGACACTGTCACAGTGTCAGAGTGAGGGAGTCACTGTCACAATGTCAGAGTGAGGGAGACACTGTCACAGTGTCAGAGTGAGGGTCTCACTGTCACAGTGTCAGAGTGAGGTAGACACCGTCACAGGGTCAGAGTGAGGGAGACACTGTCACAATGTCAGAGTGAGGGAGACACTGTCACAGAGTCAGAGTGAGGGAGTCACTGTCACAGTGTCAGAGTGAGGGAGACACTGTCACAGTGTCAGAGTGAGGGAGACACTGTCGCAGAGTCAGAGTGAGGGTCTCACTGTCACAGGGACAGAGTGAGGGTCTCACTGTCACAGAGTCAGAGTGAGGGTCTCACTGTCACAGGGTCAGAGTGAGGGTCTCACTGTCACAGGGTCAAAGTGAGGGAGTCACTGTCACACTGTCAGAGTGAGGGTCTCACTGTCACAGAGTCAGAGTGAGGGAGACACTGTCACAACGTCAGAGTGAGGGTCTCACTGTCACATTGTCAGAGTGAGGGTCTCACTGTCACAGAGTCAGAGTGAGGGAGACACTGTCACAACGTCAGAGTGAGGGTCTCACTGTCACATTGTCAGAGTCAGGGAAACACTGTCACAGGGTCAGAGTGAGGGTCTCACTGTCACAGAGTCAGAGTGAGAGAGACACTGTCACAACGTCAGAGTGAGGGTCTCACTGTCACAGTGTCAGAGTGAGGGAACACTGTCACAGAGTCAGAGTGAGGGTCTCACTGTCACAGGGTCAGAGTGAGGGTCTCACTGTCACAGGGTCAGAGTGAGGGTCTCACTGTCACAGTGTCAGAGTGAGGGTCACACTGTCACAGGGTCAGAGTACGGGTCTCACTGTCACAGTGTCAGAGTGAGGGAGACACTGTTACAGTGTCAGAGTGAGGGAGACACTGTCACAGGGTCAGAGTGAGGGAGTCACTGTCACAGTGTCAGAGTGAGGGTCACACTGTCACAGGGTCAGAGTACGGGTCTCACTGTCACAGGGTCAGAGTGAGGGTCTCACTGTCACAGTGTCAGAGTGAGGGAGACACTGTCACAGGGTCAGAGTGAGGGTCTCACTGTCACAGGATCAGAGTGACGGAGACACTGTCACAGTGTCAGAGTGAGGGTCTCACTGTCACAATGTCAGAGTGAGGGAGACACTGTCACAGTGTCAGAGTGAGGGTCTCACTGTCACAGTGTCAGAGTGAGGGTCTCACTGTCACAATGTCAGAGTGAGGGAGACACTGTCACAGTGTCAGAGTGAGGGTCTCACTGTCACAGTGTCAGAGTGAGGGTCACACTGTCACAGGGTCAGAGTGAGGGTCTCACTGTCACAGAGTCAGAGTGAGGGTCTCACTGTCACAGGGTCAGAGTGAGGGTCTCACTGTCACAGTGTCAGAGTGAGGGAACACTGTCACAGTGTCAGAGTGAGGGAGACACTGTCACAGGGTCAGAGTGAGGGAGTCACTGTCACAGTGTCAGAGTGAGGGTCACACTGTCACAGGGTCAGAGTACGGGTCTCACTGTCACAGGGTCAGAGTGAGGGTCTCACTGTCACAGTGTCAGAGTGAGGGTCTCACTGTCACAGTGTCAGAGTGAGGGAACACTGTCACAGTGTCAGAGTGAGGGAACACTGTCACAGGGTCAGAGCGAGGGTGTCACTGTCACAGTGTCAGAGTGAGGGAGACACTGTCACAGGGTCAGAGTGAGGGTCTCACTGTCACAGTGTCAGAGTGAGGGAGACACTGTCACAGGGTCAGAGTGAGGGAGACACTGTCACAGTGTCAGAGTGAGGGTCTCACTGTCACAGGGTCAGAGTGAGGGAGACACTGTCACAGTGTCAGAGTGAGGGAGACACTGTCACAGGGTCAGAGTGAGGGTCTCACTGTCACAGTGTCAGAGTGAGGGTCTCACTGTCACAGGGTCAGAGTGAGGGAGACACTGTCACAGTGTCAGAGTGAGGGTCTCACTGTCACAGGGTCAGAGTGAGGGAGACACTGTCACAGTGTCAGAGTGAGGGAGACACTGTCACAGGGTCAGAGTGAGGGTCTCACTGTCACAGGGTCAGAGTGAGGGTCTCACTGTCACAGAGTCAGAGTGCGGGAGACACTGTCACTGAGTCAGAGTGAGTGTCTCACTGTCACAGTGTCAGAGTGAGGGTCTCATTGTCACAGGGTCAGAGTGAGGGAGACACTGTCACAGAGTCAGAGTGAGGGAGACACTGTCACAGTGTCAGAGTGAGGGTCCCTCTGTCACAGGGTCAGAGTGAGGGAGACACTGTCACAGAATCAGAGTGAGGGTCTCACTGTCACAGTGTCAGAGTGAGGGAGACACTGTCACAGAGTCAGAGTGAGGGTCTCACTGTCACAGAGTCAGAGTGAGGGTCTCACTGTCACAGTGTCAGAGTGAGGGAGACACTGTCACTGAGTCAGAGTGAGGGTCTCACTGTCACAGAGTCAGAGTGAGGGAGACACTGTCACAGAGTCAGAGTGAGGGTCTCACTGTCACAGAGTCAGAGTGAGGGTCTCACTGTCACAGTGTCAGAGTGAGGGAGACACTGTCACAGGGCCAGAGTGAGGGTCTCACTGTCACAGAGTCAGAGTGAGGGTCTCACTGTCACAGTGTCAGAGTGAGGGAGACACTGTCACTGAGTTTGAGTGAGGGAGACACTGTCACAGTGTCAGAGTGAGGGAGACACTGTCACAGTGTCAGAGTCAGGGAAACACTGTCACAGTGTCAGAGTGAGGGTCTTAGTGTCACAGTGTCAGAGTGAGGGTCTCACTGTCACTGAGTTAGAGTGAGGGAGACACTGTCACAGTGTCAGAGTGAGGGTCTCACTGTCACAGAGTCAGAGTGAGGGAGACACTGTCGCAGAGTCAGAGTGAGGGAGACGCTGTCACAGTGTCAGAGTGAGGGTCTCACTGTCACAGGGTCAGAGTGAGGGTCTCACTGTCACAGAGTCAGAGTGAGGGTCTCACTGTCACAGTGTCAGAGTGAGGGAGACACTGTCACAGGTTCAGAGTGAGGGAGACACTGTCACAGTGTCAGAGTGAGGGAGACACTGTCACAGGGTCAGAGTGAGGGAACACTGTCACAGAGTCAGAGTGAGGGTCTCACTGTCACAGTGTCAGAGTAAGGGAGACACTGTCACAGAGTCAGAGTAAGGGAGACACTGTCACAGTTTCAGAGTGAGGGAGACACTGTCACAGGGTCAGAGTGAGGGTCTCAATGTCACAGGGTCAGAGTGAGGGAACACTGTCACAGAGTCAGAGTGAGGGAGACACTGTCACAGGGTCAGAGTGAGGGAGACACTGTCACAGTGTCAGAGTGAGGGAGACACTGTCACAGGGTCAGAGTGAGGGAACACTGTCACAGAGTCAGAGTGAGGGTCTCACTGTCACAGTGTCAGAGTAAGGGAGACACTGTCACAGAGTCAGAGAAAGGGAGACACTGTCACAGTGTCAGAGTGAGGGAGACACTGTCACAGGGTCAGAGTGAGGGTCTCACTGTCACAGGGTCAGAGTGAGGGAACACTGTGACAGAGTCAGAGTGAGGGAGACACTGTCACAGGGTCAGAGTGAGGGAGACACTGTCACAGTGTCAGAGTGAGGGAGACACTGTCACAGGGTCAGAGTGAGGGAACACTGTCACAGAGTCAGAGTGAGGGTCTCACTGTCACAGTGTCAGAGTAAGGGAGACACTGTCACAGAGTCAGAGTAAGGGAGACACTGTCACAGTTTCAGAGTGAGGGAGACACTGTCACAGGGTCAGAGTGAGGGTCTCAATGTCACAGGGTCAGAGTGAGGGAACACTGTCACAGAGTCAGAGTGAGGGAGACACTGTCACAGGGTCAGAGTGAGGGAGACACTGTCACAGTGTCAGAGTGAGGGAGACACTGTCACAGGGTCAGAGTGAGGGAACACTGTCACAGAGTCAGAGTGAGGGTCTCACTGTCACAGTGTCAGAGTAAGGGAGACACTGTCACAGAGTCAGAGAAAGGGAGACACTGTCACAGTGTCAGAGTGAGGGAGACACTGTCACAGGGTCAGAGTGAGGGTCTCACTGTCACAGTGTCAGAGTGAGGGTCTCAATGTCACAGGGTCAGAGTGAGGGGGACACTGTCACAGGGTCAGAGTGAGGGAGACACTGTCACAGTATCTGAGAGTGAGGGAGTCACTGTCACAGTGTCAGAGTGAGGGAGACAGTGTCACAGTGTCAGAGTGAGGGAGACACTGTCACAGTATCAGAGTGAGGGTCTCACTGTCACAGTGTCAGAGTGAGGGTCTCACTGTCACATTGTCAGAGTGAGGGAGACACTGTCACAGTGTCAGAGTGAGGGAGTCACTGTCACAGTGTCAGAGTGAGGGAGACACTGTCACAGTGTCAGAGTGAGGGAGTCACTGTCACAGTGTCAGAGTGAGGGAGACAGTGTCACAGTGTCAGAGTGAGGGTCTCACTGTCACAGTGTCAGAGTGAGGGTCTCACTGTCACAGTGTCAGAGCGAGGGTCTCACTGTCACAGGGTCAGAGTGAGGGAGACACTGTCACAATGTCAGAGTGAGGGAGACACTGTCACAGTGTCAGAGTGAGGGAGACACTGTCACAGAGTCAGAGTGAGGGAGACACTGTCACAGTGTCAGAGTGAGGGTCTCACTGTCACAGTGTCAGAGTGAGGGAGACACTGTCACAGAGTCAGAGTGAGGGAGTCACTGTCACAGAGTCAGAGTGAGGGAGACACTGTCACAGAGTCAGAGTGAGGGTCTCACTGTCACAGGGTCAGAGTGAGGGAGTCAGTGTCACAGTGTCAGTGTGAGGGAGACACTGTCACAGTGTCAGAGTGAGGGAGACACTGTCACAGTGTCAGAGTGAGGGTCTCACTGTCACAGTGTCAGAGTTAGGGAGTCACTGTCACAGTGTCAGAGTGAGGGTCTCACTGTCACAGTGTCAGTGTGAGGGAGACACTGTCACAGTGTCAGAGTGAGGGAGACACTGTCACAGTGTCAGAGTGAGGGTCTCACTGTCACAGGGTCAGAGTGAGGGTCTCACTGTCACAGAGTCAGAGTGAGGGTCTCACTGTCACAGTGTCAGAGTGAGGGAGACACTGTCACAGGTTCAGAGTGAGGGTCTCACTGTCACAGGGTCAGAGTGAGGGAACACTGTGACAGAGTCAGAGTGAGGGAGACACTGTCACAGGGTCAGAGTGAGGGAGACACTGTCACAGTGTCAGAGTGAGGGAGACACTGTCACAGGGTCAGAGTGAGGGAACACTGTCACAGAGTCAGAGTGAGGGTCTCACTGTCACAGTGTCAGAGTAAGGGAGACACTGTCACAGAGTCAGAGTAAGGGAGACACTGTCACAGTTTCAGAGTGAGGGAGACACTGTCACAGGGTCAGAGTGAGGGTCTCAATGTCACAGGGTCAGAGTGAGGGAACACTGTCACAGAGTCAGAGTGAGGGAGACACTGTCACAGGGTCAGAGTGAGGGAGACACTGTCACAGTGTCAGAGTGAGGGAGACACTGTCACAGGGTCAGAGTGAGGGAACACTGTCACAGAGTCAGAGTGAGGGTCTCACTGTCACAGTGTCAGAGTAAGGGAGACACTGTCACAGAGTCAGAGAAAGGGAGACACTGTCACAGTGTCAGAGTGAGGGAGACACTGTCACAGGGTCAGAGTGAGGGTCTCACTGTCACAGTGTCAGAGTGAGGGTCTCAATGTCACAGGGTCAGAGTGAGGGGGACACTGTCACAGGGTCAGAGTGAGGGAGACACTGTCACAGTATCTGAGAGTGAGGGAGTCACTGTCACAGTGTCAGAGTGAGGGAGACAGTGTCACAGTGTCAGAGTGAGGGAGACACTGTCACAGTATCAGAGTGAGGGTCTCACTGTCACAGTGTCAGAGTGAGGGTCTCACTGTCACAGTGTCAGAGTGAGGGAGACACTGTCACAGTGTCAGAGTGAGGGAGTCACTGTCACAGTGTCAGAGTGAGGGAGACACTGTCACAGTGTCAGAGTGAGGGAGTCACTGTCACAGTGTCAGAGTGAGGGAGACAGTGTCACAGTGTCAGAGTGAGGGTCTCACTGTCACAGTGTCAGAGTGAGGGTCTCACTGTCACAGTGTCAGAGCGAGGGTCTCACTGTCACAGGGTCAGAGTGAGGGAGACACTGTCACAATGTCAGAGTGAGGGAGACACTGTCACAGTGTCAGAGTGAGGGAGACACTGTCACAGAGTCAGAGTGAGGGAGACACTGTCACAGTGTCAGAGTGAGGGTCTCACTGTCACAGTGTCAGAGTGAGGGAGACACTGTCACAGAGTCAGAGTGAGGGAGTCACTGTCACAGAGTCAGAGTGAGGGAGACACTGTCACAGAGTCAGAGTGAGGGTCTCACTGTCACAGGGTCAGAGTGAGGGAGTCAGTGTCACAGTGTCAGTGTGAGGGAGACACTGTCACAGTGTCAGAGTGAGGGAGACACTGTCACAGTGTCAGAGTGAGGGTCTCACTGTCACAGTGTCAGAGTTAGGGAGTCACTGTCACAGTGTCAGAGTGAGGGTCTCACTGTCACAGTGTCAGTGTGAGGGAGACACTGTCACAGTGTCAGAGTGAGGGAGACACTGTCACAGGGTCAGAGTGAGGGTCTCACTGTCACAGACTCAGAGTGAGGGAGTCACTGTCACAGTGTCAGAGTGAGGGTCTCACTGTCACAGTGTCAGAGTGAGGGAGTCACTGTCACAGTGTCAGAGTGAGGGAGACACTGTCACAGTGTCAGAGTGAGGGAGACACTGTCACAGTGTCAGAGTGAGGGTCTCACTGTCACAGTGTCTGAGTGAGGGAGACACTGTCACAGTGTCAGAGTGAGGGAGACACTGTCACAGTGTCAGAGTGAGGGTCTCACTGTCACAGTGTCAGAGTGAGGGAGACACTGTCACAGTGTCAGAGTGAGGGAGACACTGTCACAGAGTCAGAGTGAGGGTCTCACTGTCACAGTGTCAGAGTGAGGGAGACACTGTCACAGGGTCAGAGTGAGGGTCTCACTGTCACAGAGTCAGAGTGAGGGAGACACTGTCACAGTGTCAGCGTGAGGGAGACACTGTCACAGTGTCAGAGTGAGGGTCTCACTGTCACAGTGTCAGAGTGAGGGTGTCACTGTCACAGAGTCAGAGTGAGGGTCTCACTGTCACAGAGTCAGAGTGAGGGTCTCACTGTCACAGGGTCAGAGTGAGGGAGACACTGTCACAGTGTCAGAGTGAGGGTCTCACTGTCACAGTGTCAGAGTGAGGGTCTCACTGTCACAGGGTCAGAGTGAGGGTCTCACTGTCACAGTGTCAGAGTGAGGCTGTCACTGTCACAGAGTCAGAGTGAGGGTCTCACTGTCACAGAGTCAGAGTGAGGGTCTCACTGTCACAGGGTCAGAGTGAGGGAGACACTGTCACAGTGTCAGTGTGAGGGTGTCACTGTCCAGAGTCAGAGTGAGGGTCTCACTGTCACAGGGTCAGAGTGAGGGTCTCACTGTCACAGGGTCAGAGTGAGGGAGACACTGTCACAGGGTCAGAGTGAGGGTCTCACTGTCACAGTGTCAGAGTGAGGGTCTCACTGTCACAGAGTCAGAGTGAGGGTCTCACTGTCACAGGGTCAGAGTGAGGGTCTCACTGTCACAGAGTCAGAGTGAGGGTCTCACTGTCACAGGGTCAGAGTGAGGGTCTCACTGTCACAGAGTCAGAGCGAGGGTCTCACTGTCACAGGGTCAGAGTGAGGGTCTCACTGTCACAGAGTCAGAGTGAGGGAGACACTGTCACAGGGTCAGAGTACGGGTCTCACTGTCACAGGGTCAGAGTGAGGGTCTCACTGTCACAGTGTCAGAGTGAGGGTCTCACTGTCACAGTGTCAGAGTGAGGGAACACTGTCACAGTGTCAGAGTGAGGGAGACACTGTCACAGTGTCAGAGTGAGGGAGACACTGTCACAGGGTCAGAGTGAGGGAGTCACTGTCACAGTGTCAGAGTGAGGGTCACACTGTCACAGGGTCAGAGTACGGGTCTCACTGTCACAGGGTCAGAGTGAGGGTCTCACTGTCACAGTGTCAGAGTGAGGGTCTCACTGTCACAGTGTCAGAGTGAGGGAACACTGTCACAGTGTCAGAGTGAGGGAGACACTTTCACAGTGTCAGAGTGAGGGAGTCACTGTCACAGGGTCAGAGTGAGGGAGACACTGTCACAGGGTCAGAGTGAGGGTCTCACTGTCACAGTGTCAGAGTGAGGGAGTCACTGTCACAGGGTCAGAGTGAGGGAGACACTGTCACAGGGTCAGAGTGAGGGAGACACTGTCACAGTGTCAGACTGAGGGTCTCACTGTCACAGTGTCAGAGTGAGGGAGACAGTGTCACAGTGTCAGAGTGAGGGTCACACTGTCACAGTGTCAGAGTGAGGGAGTCACTGTCACAGGGTCAGAGTGAGGGAGACACTGTCACAGAGTCAGAGTGAGGGAGTCACTGTCACAGGGTCAGAGTTAGGGAGACACTGTCACAGGGTCAGAGTGAGGGTCTCACTGTCACAGTATCAGAGTGAGGGTCTCACTGTCACAGGTTCAGAGTGAGGGTCTCACTGTTACAGGGTCAGAGTGAGGGAGACACTCACAGTGTCAGAGTGAGGGAGACACTGTCACAGGGTCAGAGTGAGGGAGACACTGTCACAATGTCAGAGTGAGGGAGACACTATCACAGTGTCAGAGTGAGGGTCTCACTGTCACAGGGTCAGAGTGAGGGAGACACTGTCACAGAGTCAGAGTGAGGGTCTCACTGTCACAGAGTCAGAGTGAGGGTCTAACTGTCACAGTGTCAGAGTGAGGGAACAGTGTCACAGTGTCAGAGTGAGGGAGACACTGTCACAGTGTCAGAGTGAGGGAGACACTGTCACAGAGTCAGAGTGAGGGAGACACTGTCACAGTGTCAGAGTGAGGGTCTCACTGTCACAGTGTCAGAGTGAGGGAGACACTGTCACAGAGTCAGAGTGAGGGAGTCACTGTCACAGAGTCAGAGTGAGGGAGACACTGTCACAGAGTCAGAGTGAGGGTCTCAATGTCACAGGGTCAGAGTGAGGGAGTCAGTGTCACAGTGTCAGTGTGAGGGAGACACTGTCACAGTGTCAGAGTGAGGGAGACACTGTCACAGTGTCAGAGTGAGGGTCTCACTGTCACAGTGTCAGAGTTAGGGAGTCACTGTCACAGTGTCAGAGTGAGGGTCTCACTGTCACAGTGTCAGTGTGAGGGAGACACTGTCACAGTGTCAGAGTGAGGGAGACACTGTCACAGGGTCAGAGTGAGGGTCTCAATGTCACAGGGTCAGAGTGAGGGAACACTGTCACAGAGTCAGAGTGAGGGAGACACTGTCACAGGGTCAGAGTGAGGGAGACACTGTCACAGTGTCAGAGTGAGGGAGACACTGTCACAGGGTCAGAGTGAGGGAACACTGTCACAGAGTCAGAGTGAGGGTCTCACTGTCACAGTGTCAGAGTAAGGGAGACACTGTCACAGAGTCAGAGAAAGGGAGACACTGTCACAGTGTCAGAGTGAGGGAGACACTGTCACAGGGTCAGAGTGAGGGTCTCACTGTCACAGGGTCAGAGTGAGGGAACACTGTGACAGAGTCAGAGTGAGGGAGACACTGTCACAGGGTCAGAGTGAGGGAGACACTGTCACAGTGTCAGAGTGAGGGAGACACTGTCACAGGGTCAGAGTGAGGGAACACTGTCACAGAGTCAGAGTGAGGGTCTCACTGTCACAGTGTCAGAGTAAGGGAGACACTGTCACAGAGTCAGAGTAAGGGAGACACTGTCACAGTTTCAGAGTGAGGGAGACACTGTCACAGGGTCAGAGTGAGGGTCTCAATGTCACAGGGTCAGAGTGAGGGAACACTGTCACAGAGTCAGAGTGAGGGAGACACTGTCACAGGGTCAGAGTGAGGGAGACACTGTCACAGTGTCAGAGTGAGGGAGACACTGTCACAGGGTCAGAGTGAGGGAACACTGTCACAGAGTCAGAGTGAGGGTCTCACTGTCACAGTGTCAGAGTAAGGGAGACACTGTCACAGAGTCAGAGAAAGGGAGACACTGTCACAGTGTCAGAGTGAGGGAGACACTGTCACAGGGTCAGAGTGAGGGTCTCACTGTCACAGTGTCAGAGTGAGGGTCTCAATGTCACAGGGTCAGAGTGAGGGGGACACTGTCACAGGGTCAGAGTGAGGGAGACACTGTCACAGTACCTGAGAGTGAGGGAGTCACTGTCACAGTGTCAGAGTGAGGGAGACAGTGTCACAGTGTCAGAGTGAGGGAGACACTGTCACAGTATCAGAGTGAGGGTCTCACTGTCACAGTGTCAGAGTGAGGGTCTCACTGTCACATTGTCAGAGTGAGGGAGACACTGTCACAGTGTCAGAGTGAGGGAGTCACTGTCACAGTGTCAGAGTGAGGGAGACACTGTCACAGTGTCAGAGTGAGGGAGTCACTGTCACAGTGTCAGAGTGAGGGAGACAGTGTCACAGTGTCAGAGTGAGGGTCTCACTGTCACAGTGTCAGAGTGAGGGTCTCACTGTCACAGTGTCAGAGCGAGGGTCTCACTGTCACAGGGTCAGAGTGAGGGAGACACTGTCACAATGTCAGAGTGAGGGAGACACTGTCACAGTGTCAGAGTGAGGGAGACACTGTCACAGAGTCAGAGTGAGGGAGACACTGTCACAGTGTCAGAGTGAGGGTCTCACTGTCACAGTGTCAGAGTGAGGGAGACACTGTCACAGAGTCAGAGTGAGGGAGTCACTGTCACAGAGTCAGAGTGAGGGAGACACTGTCACAGAGTCAGAGTGAGGGTCTCACTGTCACAGGGTCAGAGTGAGGGAGTCAGTGTCACAGTGTCAGTGTGAGGGAGACACTGTCACAGTGTCAGAGTGAGGGAGACACTGTCACAGTGTCAGAGTGAGGGTCTCACTGTCACAGTGTCAGAGTTAGGGAGTCACTGTCACAGTGTCAGAGTGAGGGTCTCACTGTCACAGTGTCAGTGTGAGGGAGACACTGTCACAGTGTCAGAGTGAGGGAGACACTGTCACAGTGTCAGAGTGAGGGTCTCACTGTCACAGGGTCAGAGTGAGGGTCTCACTGTCACAGAGTCAGAGTGAGGGTCTCACTGTCACAGTGTCAGAGTGAGGGAGACACTGTCACAGGTTCAGAGTGAGGGTCTCACTGTCACAGGGTCAGAGTGAGGGAACACTGTGACAGAGTCAGAGTGAGGGAGACACTGTCACAGGGTCAGAGTGAGGGAGACACTGTCACAGTGTCAGAGTGAGGGAGACACTGTCACAGGGTCAGAGTGAGGGAACACTGTCACAGAGTCAGAGTGAGGGTCTCACTGTCACAGTGTCAGAGTAAGGGAGACACTGTCACAGAGTCAGAGTAAGGGAGACACTGTCACAGTTTCAGAGTGAGGGAGACACTGTCACAGGGTCAGAGTGAGGGTCTCAATGTCACAGGGTCAGAGTGAGGGAACACTGTCACAGAGTCAGAGTGAGGGAGACACTGTCACAGGGTCAGAGTGAGGGAGACACTGTCACAGTGTCAGAGTGAGGGAGACACTGTCACAGGGTCAGAGTGAGGGAACACTGTCACAGAGTCAGAGTGAGGGTCTCACTGTCACAGTGTCAGAGTAAGGGAGACACTGTCACAGAGTCAGAGAAAGGGAGACACTGTCACAGTGTCAGAGTGAGGGAGACACTGTCACAGGGTCAGAGTGAGGGTCTCACTGTCACAGTGTCAGAGTGAGGGTCTCAATGTCACAGGGTCAGAGTGAGGGGGACACTGTCACAGGGTCAGAGTGAGGGAGACACTGTCACAGTATCTGAGAGTGAGGGAGTCACTGTCACAGTGTCAGAGTGAGGGAGACAGTGTCACAGTGTCAGAGTGAGGGAGACACTGTCACAGTATCAGAGTGAGGGTCTCACTGTCACAGTGTCAGAGTGAGGGTCTCACTGTCACAGTGTCAGAGTGAGGGAGACACTGTCACAGTGTCAGAGTGAGGGAGTCACTGTCACAGTGTCAGAGTGAGGGAGACACTGTCACAGTGTCAGAGTGAGGGAGTCACTGTCACAGTGTCAGAGTGAGGGAGACAGTGTCACAGTGTCAGAGTGAGGGTCTCACTGTCACAGTGTCAGAGTGAGGGTCTCACTGTCACAGTGTCAGAGCGAGGGTCTCACTGTCACAGGGTCAGAGTGAGGGAGACACTGTCACAATGTCAGAGTGAGGGAGACACTGTCACAGTGTCAGAGTGAGGGAGACACTGTCACAGAGTCAGAGTGAGGGAGACACTGTCACAGTGTCAGAGTGAGGGTCTCACTGTCACAGTGTCAGAGTGAGGGAGACACTGTCACAGAGTCAGAGTGAGGGAGTCACTGTCACAGAGTCAGAGTGAGGGAGACACTGTCACAGAGTCAGAGTGAGGGTCTCACTGTCACAGGGTCAGAGTGAGGGAGTCAGTGTCACAGTGTCAGTGTGAGGGAGACACTGTCACAGTGTCAGAGTGAGGGAGACACTGTCACAGTGTCAGAGTGAGGGTCTCACTGTCACAGTGTCAGAGTTAGGGAGTCACTGTCACAGTGTCAGAGTGAGGGTCTCACTGTCACAGTGTCAGTGTGAGGGAGACACTGTCACAGTGTCAGAGTGAGGGAGACACTGTCACAGGGTCAGAGTGAGGGTCTCACTGTCACAGACTCAGAGTGAGGGAGTCACTGTCACAGTGTCAGAGTGAGGGTCTCACTGTCACAGTGTCAGAGTGAGGGAGTCACTGTCACAGTGTCAGAGTGAGGGAGACACTGTCACAGTGTCAGAGTGAGGGAGACACTGTCACAGTGTCAGAGTGAGGGTCTCACTGTCACAGTGTCTGAGTGAGGGAGACACTGTCACAGTGTCAGAGTGAGGGAGACACTGTCACAGTGTCAGAGTGAGGGTCTCACTGTCACAGTGTCAGAGTGAGGGAGACACTGTCACAGTGTCAGAGTGAGGGAGACACTGTCACAGAGTCAGAGTGAGGGTCTCACTGTCACAGTGTCAGAGTGAGGGAGACACTGTCACAGGGTCAGAGTGAGGGTCTCACTGTCACAGAGTCAGAGTGAGGGAGACACTGTCACAGTGTCAGCGTGAGGGAGACACTGTCACAGTGTCAGAGTGAGGGTCTCACTGTCACAGTGTCAGAGTGAGGGTGTCACTGTCACAGAGTCAGAGTGAGGGTCTCACTGTCACAGAGTCAGAGTGAGGGTCTCACTGTCACAGGGTCAGAGTGAGGGAGACACTGTCACAGTGTCAGAGTGAGGGTCTCACTGTCACAGTGTCAGAGTGAGGGTCTCACTGTCACAGGGTCAGAGTGAGGGTCTCACTGTCACAGTGTCAGAGTGAGGCTGTCACTGTCACAGAGTCAGAGTGAGGGTCTCACTGTCACAGAGTCAGAGTGAGGGTCTCACTGTCACAGGGTCAGAGTGAGGGAGACACTGTCACAGTGTCAGTGTGAGGGTGTCACTGTCCAGAGTCAGAGTGAGGGTCTCACTGTCACAGGGTCAGAGTGAGGGTCTCACTGTCACAGGGTCAGAGTGAGGGAGACACTGTCACAGGGTCAGAGTGAGGGTCTCACTGTCACAGTGTCAGAGTGAGGGTCTCACTGTCACAGAGTCAGAGTGAGGGTCTCACTGTCACAGGGTCAGAGTGAGGGTCTCACTGTCACAGAGTCAGAGTGAGGGTCTCACTGTCACAGGGTCAGAGTGAGGGTCTCACTGTCACAGAGTCAGAGCGAGGGTCTCACTGTCACAGGGTCAGAGTGAGGGTCTCACTGTCACAGAGTCAGAGTGAGGGAGACACTGTCACAGGGTCAGAGTACGGGTCTCACTGTCACAGGGTCAGAGTGAGGGTCTCACTGTCACAGTGTCAGAGTGAGGGTCTCACTGTCACAGTGTCAGAGTGAGGGAACACTGTCACAGTGTCAGAGTGAGGGAGACACTGTCACAGTGTCAGAGTGAGGGAGACACTGTCACAGGGTCAGAGTGAGGGAGTCACTGTCACAGTGTCAGAGTGAGGGTCACACTGTCACAGGGTCAGAGTACGGGTCTCACTGTCACAGGGTCAGAGTGAGGGTCTCACTGTCACAGTGTCAGAGTGAGGGTCTCACTGTCACAGTGTCAGAGTGAGGGAACACTGTCACAGTGTCAGAGTGAGGGAGACACTTTCACAGTGTCAGAGTGAGGGAGTCACTGTCACAGGGTCAGAGTGAGGGAGACACTGTCACAGGGTCAGAGTGAGGGTCTCACTGTCACAGTGTCAGAGTGAGGGAGTCACTGTCACAGGGTCAGAGTGAGGGAGACACTGTCACAGGGTCAGAGTGAGGGAGACACTGTCACAGTGTCAGACTGAGGGTCTCACTGTCACAGTGTCAGAGTGAGGGAGACAGTGTCACAGTGTCAGAGTGAGGGTCACACTGTCACAGTGTCAGAGTGAGGGAGTCACTGTCACAGGGTCAGAGTGAGGGAGACACTGTCACAGAGTCAGAGTGAGGGAGTCACTGTCACAGGGTCAGAGTTAGGGAGACACTGTCACAGGGTCAGAGTGAGGGTCTCACTGTCACAGTATCAGAGTGAGGGTCTCACTGTCACAGGTTCAGAGTGAGGGTCTCACTGTTACAGGGTCAGAGTGAGGGAGACACTCACAGTGTCAGAGTGAGGGAGACACTGTCACAGGGTCAGAGTGAGGGAGACACTGTCACAATGTCAGAGTGAGGGAGACACTATCACAGTGTCAGAGTGAGGGTCTCACTGTCACAGGGTCAGAGTGAGGGAGACACTGTCACAGAGTCAGAGTGAGGGTCTCACTGTCACAGAGTCAGAGTGAGGGTCTAACTGTCACAGTGTCAGAGTGAGGGAACAGTGTCACAGTGTCAGAGTGAGGGAGACACTGTCACAGTGTCAGAGTGAGGGAGACACTGTCACAGAGTCAGAGTGAGGGAGACACTGTCACAGTGTCAGAGTGAGGGTCTCACTGTCACAGTGTCAGAGTGAGGGAGACACTGTCACAGAGTCAGAGTGAGGGAGTCACTGTCACAGAGTCAGAGTGAGGGAGACACTGTCACAGAGTCAGAGTGAGGGTCTCAATGTCACAGGGTCAGAGTGAGGGAGTCAGTGTCACAGTGTCAGTGTGAGGGAGACACTGTCACAGTGTCAGAGTGAGGGAGACACTGTCACAGTGTCAGAGTGAGGGTCTCACTGTCACAGTGTCAGAGTTAGGGAGTCACTGTCACAGTGTCAGAGTGAGGGTCTCACTGTCACAGTGTCAGTGTGAGGGAGACACTGTCACAGTGTCAGAGTGAGGGAGACACTGTCACAGGGTCAGAGTGAGGGTCTCACTGTCACAGACTCAGAGTGAGGGAGTCACTGTCACAGTGTCAGAGTGAGGGTCTCACTGTCACAGTGTCAGAGTGAGGGAGTCACTGTCACAGTGTCAGAGTGAGGGAGACAATGTCACAGTGTCAGAGTGAGGGAGACACTGTCACAGTGTCAGAGTGAGGGTCTCACTGTCACAGTGTCAGAGTGAGGGAGACACTGTCACAGTGTCAGAGTGAGGGAGACACTGTCACAGTGTCAGAGTGAGGGTCTCACTGTCACTGTGTCAGAGTGAGGGAGACACTGTCACAGTGTCAGAGTGAGGGAGACACTGTCACAGAGTCAGAGTGAGGGTCTCACTGTCACAGTGTCAGAGTGAGGGAGACACTGTCACAGGGTCAGAGTGAGGGTCTCACTGTCACAGAGTCAGAGTGAGGGAGACACTGTCACAGTGTCAGCGTGAGGGAGACACTGTCACAGTGTCAGAGTGAGGGTCTCACTGTCACAGTGTCAGAGTGAGGGTGTCACTGTCACAGAGTCAGAGTGAGGGTCTCACTGTCACAGAGTCAGAGTGAGGGTCTCACTGTCACAGGGTCAGAGTGAGGGAGACACTGTCACAGTGTCAGAGTGAGGGTCTCACTGTCACAGTGTCAGAGTGAGGGTCTCACTGTCACAGGGTCAGAGTGAGGGTCTCACTGTCACAGTGTCAGAGTGAGGCTGTCACTGTCACAGAGTCAGAGTGAGGGTCTCACTGTCACAGAGTCAGAGTGAGGGTCTCACTGTCACAGGGTCAGAGTGAGGGAGACACTGTCACAGTGTCAGTATGAGGGTGTCACTGTCCAAAGTCAGAGTGAGGGTCTCACTGTCACAGGGTCAGAGTGAGGGTCTCACTGTCACAGGGTCAGAGTGAGGGAGACACTGTCACAGGGTCAGAGTGAGGGTCTCACTGTCACAGTGTCAGAGTGAGGGTCTCACTGTCACAGAGTCAGAGTGAGGGTCTCACTGTCACAGGGTCAGAGTGAGGGTCTCACTGTCACAGAGTCAGAGTGAGGGTCTCACTGTCACAGGGTCAGAGTGAGGGTCTCACTGTCACAGAGTCAGAGCGAGGGTCTCACTGTCACAGGGTCAGAGTGAGGGTCTCACTGTCACAGAGTCAGAGTGAGGGAGACACTGTCACAGGGTCAGAGTACGGGTCTCACTGTCACAGGGTCAGAGTGAGGGTCTCACTGTCACAGTGTCAGAGTGAGGGTCTGACTGTCACAGTGTCAGAGTGAGGGAACACTGTCACAGTGTCAGAGTGAGGGAGACACTGTCACAGTGTCAGAGTGAGGGAGACACTGTCACAGGGTCAGAGTGAGGGAGTCACTGTCACAGTGTCAGAGTGAGGGTCTCACTGTCACAGGGTCAGAGTGAGGGTCTCACTGTCACAGTGTCAGAGTGAGGGTCTCACTGTCACAGTGTCAGAGTGAGGGAACACTGTCACAGGGTCAGAGTGAGGGAGACACTTTCACAGTGTCAGAGTGAGGGAGTCACTGTCACAGGGTCAGAGTGAGGGAGACACTGTCACAGGGTCAGAGTGAGGGTCTCACTGTCACAGTGTCAGAGTGAGGGAGTCACTGTCACAGGGTCAGAGTGAGGGAGACACTGTCACAGGGTCAGAGTGAGGGAGACACTGTCACAGTGTCAGACTGAGGGTCTCACTGTCACAGTGTCAGAGTGAGGGAGACAGTGTCACAGTGTCAGAGTGAGGGTCACACTGTCACAGTGTCAGAGTGAGGGAGTCACTGTCACAGGGTCAGAGTGAGGGAGACACTGTCACAGAGTCAGAGTGAGGGAGTCACTGTCACAGGGTCAGAGTTAGGGAGACACTGTCACAGGGTCAGAGTGAGGGTCTCACTGTCACAGTATCAGAGTGAGGGTCTCACTGTCACAGGTTCAGAGTGAGGGTCTCACTGTTACAGGGTCAGAGTGAGGGAGACACTCACAGTGTCAGAGTGAGGGAGACACTGTCACAGGGTCAGAGTGAGGGAGACACTGTCACAATGTCAGAGTGAGGGAGACACTATCACAGTGTCAGAGTGAGGGTCTCACTGTCACAGGGTCAGAGTGAGGGAGACACTGTCACAGAGTCAGAGTGAGGGTCTCACTGTCACAGAGTCAGAGTGAGGGTCTCACTGTCACAGTGTCAGAGTGAGGGAACACTGTCACAGTGTCAGAGTGAGGGAGACACTGTCACAATGTCAGAGTGAGGGAGACACTATCACAGTGTCAGAGTGAGGGTCTCACTGTCACAGGGTCAGAGTGAGGGAGACACTGTCACAGAGTCAGAGTGAGGGTCTCACTGTCACAGAGTCAGAGTGAGGGTCTAACTGTCACAGTGTCAGAGTGAGGGAACAGTGTCACAGTGTCAGAGTGAGGGAGACACTGTCACAGTGTCAGAGTGAGGGAGACACTGTCACAGAGTCAGAGTGAGGGAGACACTGTCACAGTGTCAGAGTGAGGGTCTCACTGTCACAGTGTCAGAGTGAGGGAGACACTGTCACAGAGTCAGAGTGAGGGAGTCACTGTCACAGAGTCAGAGTGAGGGAGACACTGTCACAGAGTCAGAGTGAGGGTCTCAATGTCACAGGGTCAGAGTGAGGGAGTCAGTGTCACAGTGTCAGTGTGAGGGAGACACTGTCACAGTGTCAGAGTGAGGGAGACACTGTCACAGTGTCAGAGTGAGGGTCTCACTGTCACAGTGTCAGAGTTAGGGAGTCACTGTCACAGTGTCAGAGTGAGGGTCTCACTGTCACAGTGTCAGTGTGAGGGAGACACTGTCACAGTGTCAGAGTGAGGGAGACACTGTCACAGGGTCAGAGTGAGGGTCTCACTGTCACAGACTCAGAGTGAGGGAGTCACTGTCACAGTGTCAGAGTGAGGGTCTCACTGTCACAGTGTCAGAGTGAGGGAGTCACTGTCACAGTGTCAGAGTGAGGGAGACAATGTCACAGTGTCAGAGTGAGGGAGACACTGTCACAGTGTCAGAGTGAGGGTCTCACTGTCACAGTGTCAGAGTGAGGGAGACACTGTCACAGTGTCAGAGTGAGGGAGACACTGTCACAGTGTCAGAGTGAGGGTCTCACTGTCACTGTGTCAGAGTGAGGGAGACACTGTCACAGTGTCAGAGTGAGGGAGACACTGTCACAGAGTCAGAGTGAGGGTCTCACTGTCACAGTGTCAGAGTGAGGGAGACACTGTCACAGGGTCAGAGTGAGGGTCTCACTGTCACAGAGTCAGAGTGAGGGAGACACTGTCACAGTGTCAGCGTGAGGGAGACACTGTCACAGTGTCAGAGTGAGGGTCTCACTGTCACAGTGTCAGAGTGAGGGTGTCACTGTCACAGAGTCAGAGTGAGGGTCTCACTGTCACAGAGTCAGAGTGAGGGTCTCACTGTCACAGGGTCAGAGTGAGGGAGACACTGTCACAGTGTCAGAGTGAGGGTCTCACTGTCACAGTGTCAGAGTGAGGGTCTCACTGTCACAGGGTCAGAGTGAGGGTCTCACTGTCACAGTGTCAGAGTGAGGCTGTCACTGTCACAGAGTCAGAGTGAGGGTCTCACTGTCACAGAGTCAGAGTGAGGGTCTCACTGTCACAGGGTCAGAGTGAGGGAGACACTGTCACAGTGTCAGTATGAGGGTGTCACTGTCCAAAGTCAGAGTGAGGGTCTCACTGTCACAGGGTCAGAGTGAGGGTCTCACTGTCACAGGGTCAGAGTGAGGGAGACACTGTCACAGGGTCAGAGTGAGGGTCTCACTGTCACAGTGTCAGAGTGAGGGTCTCACTGTCACAGAGTCAGAGTGAGGGTCTCACTGTCACAGGGTCAGAGTGAGGGTCTCACTGTCACAGAGTCAGAGTGAGGGTCTCACTGTCACAGGGTCAGAGTGAGGGTCTCACTGTCACAGAGTCAGAGCGAGGGTCTCACTGTCACAGGGTCAGAGTGAGGGTCTCACTGTCACAGAGTCAGAGTGAGGGAGACACTGTCACAGGGTCAGAGTACGGGTCTCACTGTCACAGGGTCAGAGTGAGGGTCTCACTGTCACAGTGTCAGAGTGAGGGTCTGACTGTCACAGTGTCAGAGTGAGGGAACACTGTCACAGTGTCAGAGTGAGGGAGACACTGTCACAGTGTCAGAGTGAGGGAGACACTGTCACAGGGTCAGAGTGAGGGAGTCACTGTCACAGTGTCAGAGTGAGGGTCTCACTGTCACAGGGTCAGAGTGAGGGTCTCAGTGTCACAGTGTCAGAGTGAGGGTCTCACTGTCACAGTGTCAGAGTGAGGGAACACTGTCACAGGGTCAGAGTGAGGGAGACACTTTCACAGTGTCAGAGTGAGGGAGTCACTGTCACAGGGTCAGAGTGAGGGAGACACTGTCACAGGGTCAGAGTGAGGGTCTCACTGTCACAGTGTCAGAGTGAGGGAGTCACTGTCACAGGGTCAGAGTGAGGGAGACACTGTCACAGGGTCAGAGTGAGGGAGACACTGTCACAGTGTCAGACTGAGGGTCTCACTGTCACAGTGTCAGAGTGAGGGAGACAGTGTCACAGTGTCAGAGTGAGGGTCACACTGTCACAGTGTCAGAGTGAGGGAGTCACTGTCACAGGGTCAGAGTGAGGGAGACACTGTCACAGAGTCAGAGTGAGGGAGTCACTGTCACAGGGTCAGAGTTAGGGAGACACTGTCACAGGGTCAGAGTGAGGGTCTCACTGTCACAGTATCAGAGTGAGGGTCTCACTGTCACAGGTTCAGAGTGAGGGTCTCACTGTTACAGGGTCAGAGTGAGGGAGACACTCACAGTGTCAGAGTGAGGGAGACACTGTCACAGGGTCAGAGTGAGGGAGACACTGTCACAATGTCAGAGTGAGGGAGACACTATCACAGTGTCAGAGTGAGGGTCTCACTGTCACAGGGTCAGAGTGAGGGAGACACTGTCACAGAGTCAGAGTGAGGGTCTCACTGTCACAGAGTCAGAGTGAGGGTCTCACTGTCACAGTGTCAGAGTGAGGGAACACTGTCACAGTGTCAGAGTGAGGGAGACACTGTCACAGAGTCAGAGTGAGGGAGACACTGTCACAGAGTCAGAGTGAGGGAGACACTGTCACAGTGTCAGAGTGAGGGTCTCACTGTCACAGTGTCAGAGTGAGGGAGACACTGTCACAGAGTCAGAGTGAGGGAGTCACTGTCACAGAGTCAGAGTGAGGGAGACACTGTCACAGAGTCAGAGTGAGGGTCTCACTGTCACAGGGTCAGAGTGAGGGAGTCAGTGTCACAGTGTCAGTGTGAGGGAGACACTGTCACAGTGTCAGAGTGAGGGAGACACTGTCACAGTGTCAGAGTGAGGGAACACTGTCACAGTGTCAGAGTGAGGGAGACACTGTCACAGAGTCAGAGTGAGGGAGACACTGTCACAGTGTCAGAGTGAGGGTCTCACTGTCACAGTGTCAGAGTGAGGGAGACACTGTCACAGAGTCAGAGTGAGGGAGTCACTGTCACAGAGTCAGAGTGAGGGAGACACTGTCACAGAGTCAGAGTGAGGGTCTCACTGTCACAGGGTCAGAGTGAGGGAGTCAGTGTCACAGTGTCAGTGTGAGGGAGACACTGTCACAGTGTCAGAGTGAGGGAGACACTGTCACAGTGTCAGAGTGAGGGTCTCACTGTCACAGTGTCAGAGTTAGGGAGTCACTGTCACAGGGTCAGAGTGAGGGTCTCACTGTCACAGTGTCAGTGTGAGGGAGACACTGTCACAGTGTCAGAGTGAGGGAGACACTGTCACAGTGTCAGAGTGAGGGAGACACTTTCACAGTGTCAGAGTGAGGGAGTCACTGTCACAGGGTCAGAGTGAGGGAGACACTGTCACAGGGTCAGAGTGAGGGTCTCACTGTCACAGTGTCAGAGTGAGGGAGTCACTGTCACAGGGTCAGAGTGAGGGAGACACTGTCACAGGGTCAGAGTGAGGGAGACACTGTCACAGTATCAGACTGAGGGTCTCACTGTCACAGTGTCAGAGTGAGGGAGACAGTGTCACAGTGTCAGAGTGAGGGTCACACTGTCACAGTGTCAGAGTGAGGGTCTCACTGTCACAGTGTCAGAGTTAGGGAGTCACTGTCACAGTGTCAGAGTGAGGGTCTCACTGTCACAGTGTCAGTGTGAGGGAGACACTGTCACAGTGTCAGAGTGAGGGAGACACTGTCACAGTGTCAGAGTGAGGGAGACACTTTCACAGTGTCAGAGTGAGGGAGTCACTGTCACAGGGTCAGAGTGAGGGAGACACTGTCACAGGGTCAGAGTGAGGGTCTCACTGTCACAGTGTCAGAGTGAGGGAGTCACTGTCACAGGGTCAGAGTGAGGGAGACACTGTCACAGGGTCAGAGTGAGGGAGACACTGTCACAGTGTCAGACTGAGGGTCTCACTGTCACAGTGTCAGAGTGAGGGAGACAGTGTCACAGTGTCAGAGTGAGGGTCACACTGTCACAGGGTCAGAGTGAGGGAGTCACTGTCACAGGGTCAGAGTGAGGGAGACACTGTCACAGAGTCAGAGTGAGGGAGTCACTGTCACAGGGTCAGAGTTAGGGAGACACTGTCACAGGGTCAGAGTGAGGGTCTCACTGTCACAGTATCAGAGTGAGGGTCTCACTGTCACAGGTTCAGAGTGAGGGTCTCACTGTTACAGGGTCAGAGTGAGGGAGACACTCACAGTGTCAGAGTGAGGGAGACACTGTCACAGGGTCAGAGTGAGGGAGACACTGTCACAATGTCAGAGTGAGGGAGACACTATCACAGTGTCAGAGTGAGGGTCTCACTGTCACAGGGTCAGAGTGAGGGAGACACTGTCACAGAGTCAGAGTGAGGGTCTCACTGTCACAGAGTCAGAGTGAGGGTCTCACTGTCACAGTGTCAGAGTGAGGGAACACTGTCACAGTGTCAGAGTGAGGGAGACACTGTCACAGAGTCAGAGTGAGGGAGACACTGTCACAGAGTCAGAGTGAGGGAGACACTGTCACAGTGTCAGAGTGAGGGTCTCACTGTCACAGTGTCAGAGTGAGGGAGACACTGTCACAGAGTCAGAGTGAGGGAGTCACTGTCACAGAGTCAGAGTGAGGGAGACACTGTCACAGAGTCAGAGTGAGGGTCTCACTGTCACAGGGTCAGAGTGAGGGAGTCAGTGTCACAGTGTCAGTGTGAGGGAGACACTGTCACAGTGTCAGAGTGAGGGAGACACTGTCACAGTGTCAGAGTGAGGGAACACTGTCACAGTGTCAGAGTGAGGGAGACACTGTCACAGAGTCAGAGTGAGGGAGACACTGTCACAGTGTCAGAGTGAGGGTCTTAGTGTCACAGTGTCAGAGTGAGGGTCTCACTGTCACAGAGTCAGAGTGAGGGAGTCACTGTCACAGAGTCAGAGTGAGGGAGACACTGTCACAGAGTCAGAGTGAGGGTCTCACTGTCACAGGGTCAGAGTGAGGGAGTCAGTGTCACAGTGTCAGTGTGAGGGAGACAATGTCACAGTGTCAGAGTGAGGGAGACACTGTCACAGTGTCAGAGTGAGGGTCTCACTGTCACAGTGTCAGAGTTAGGGAGTCACTGTCACAGTGTCAGAGTGAGGGTCTCACTGTCACAGTGTCAGTGTGAGGGAGACACTGTCACAGTGTCAGAGTGAGGGAGACACTGTCACAGTGTCAGAGTGAGGGTCTCACTGTCACAGTGTCAGAGTGAGGGAGACACTGTCACAGTGTCAGAGTGAGGGAGACACTGTCACAGAGTCAGAGTGAGGGTCTCACTGTCACAGTGTCAGAGTGAGGGAGACACTGTCACAGGGTCAGAGTGAGGGTCTCACTGTCACAGAGTCAGAGTGAGGGAGACACTGTCACAGGGTCAGAGTGAGGGTCTCACTGTCACAGACTCAGAGTGAGGGAGTCACTGTCACAGTGTCAGAGTGAGGGTCTCACTGTCACAGTGTCAGAGTGAGGGAGTCACTGTCACAGTGTCAGAGTGAGGGAGACACTGTCACAGTGTCAGAGTGAGGGAGACACTGTCACAGTGTCAGAGTGAGGGTCTCACTGTCACAGTGTCAGAGTGAGGGAGACACTGTCACAGTGTCAGAGTGAGGGAGACACTGTCACAGTGTCAGAGTGAGGGTCTCACTGTCACAGTGTCAGAGTGAGGGAGACACTGTCACAGTGTCAGAGTGAGGGAGACACTGTGACAGAGTCAGAGTGAGGGTCTCACTGTCACAGTGTCAGAGTGAGGGAGACACTGTCACAGGGTCAGAGTGAGGGTCTCACTGTCACAGAGTCAGAGTGAGGGAGACACTGTCACAGGGTCAGCGTGAGGGAGACACTGTCACAGTGTCAGAGTGAGGGAGACACTGTCACAGTGTCAGCGTGAGGGAGACACTGTCACAGTGTCAGAGTGAGGGTCTCACTGTCACAGTGTCAGAGTGAGGGTCTCACTGTCACAGTGTCAGAGTGAGGGTGTCACTGTCACAGAGTCAGAGTGAGGGTCTCACTGTCACAGAGTCAGAGTGAGGGTCTCACTGTCACAGGGTCAGAGTGAGGGAGACACTGTCACAGTGTCAGAGTGAGGGTCTCACTGTCACAGTGTCAGAGTGAGGGTCTCACTGTCACAGGGTCAGAGTGAGGGTCTCACTGTCACAGTGTCAGAGTGAGGGAGACACTGTCACAGTGTCAGAGTGAGGGAGACACTGTCACAGGGTCAGTGTGAGGGTGTCACTGTCACAGGGTCAGAGTGAGGGAGACACTGTCACAGTGTCAGTGTGAGGGTGTCACTGTCCAGAGTCAGAGTGAGGGTCTCACTGTCACAGGGTCAGAGTGAGGGTCTCACTGTCACAGGGTCAGAGTGAGGGAGTCACTGTCACAGAGTCAGAGTGAGGGTCTCACTGTCACAGAGTCAGAGTGAGGGTCTCACTGTCACAGGGTCAGAGTGAGGGAGACACTGTCACAGTGTCAGTGTGAGGGAGACACTGTCCAGAGTCAGAGTGAGGGTCTCACTGTCACAGAGTCAGAGTGAGGGTCTCACTGTCACAGGGTCAGAGTGAGGGAGTCACTGTCACAGTGTCAGAGTGAGGGTGTCACTGTCCAGACTCAGAGTGAGGGTCTCACTGTCACATGGTCAGAGTGAGGGTCTCACTGTCACAGGGTCAGAGTGAGGGAGACACTGTCACAGGGTCAGAGTGAGGGTCTCACTGTCACAGTGTCAGAGTGAGGGTCTCACTGTCACAGAGTCAGAGTGAGGGTCTCACTGTCACAGGGTCAGAGTGAGGGTCTCACTGTCACAGAGTCAGAGTGAGGGTCTCACTGTCACAGGGTCAGAGTGAGGGTCTCACTGTCACAGAGTCAGAGCGAGGGTCTCACTGTCACAGGGTCAGAGTGAGGGTCTCACTGTCACAGAGTCAGAGTGAGGGAGACACTGTCACAGGGTCAGAGTACGGGTCTCACTGTCACAGGGTCAGAGTGAGGGTCTCACTGTCACAGTGTCAGAGTGAGGGTCTCACTGTCACAGTGTCAGAGTGAGGGAACACTGTCACAGTGTCAGAGTGAGGGAGACACTGTCACAGTGTCAGAGTGAGGGAGACACTGTCACAGGGTCAGAGTGAGGGAGTCACTGTCACAGTGTCAGAGTGAGGGTCACACTGTCACAGGGTCAGAGTACGGGTCTCACTGTCACAGGGTCAGAGTGAGGGTCTCACTGTCACAGTGTCAGAGTGAGGGTCTCACTGTCACAGTGTCAGAGTGAGGGAACACTGTCACAGTGTCAGAGTGAGGGAGACACTTTCACAGTGTCAGAGTGAGGGAGTCACTGTCACAGGGTCAGAGTGAGGGAGACACTGTCACAGGGTCAGAGTGAGGGTCTCACTGTCACAGTGTCAGAGTGAGGGAGTCACTGTCACAGGGTCAGAGTGAGGGAGACACTGTCACAGGGTCAGAGAGAGGGAGACACTGTCACAGTGTCAGACTGAGGGTCTCACTGTCACAGTGTCAGAGTGAGGGAGACAGTGTCACAGTGTCAGAGTGAGGGTCACACTGTCACAGTGTCAGAGTGAGGGAGTCACTGTCACAGGGTCAGAGTGAGGGAGACACTGTCACAGAGTCAGAGTGAGGGAGTCACTGTCACAGGGTCAGATTTAGGGAGACACTGTCACAGGGTTAGAGTGAGGGTCTCACTGTCACAGTATCAGAGTGAGGGTCTCACTGTCACAGGTTCAGAGTGAGGGTCTCACTGTTACAGGGTCAGAGTGAGGGAGACACTCACAGTGTCAGAGTGAGGGAGACACTGTCACAATGTCAGAGTGAGGGAGACACTATCACAGTGTCAGAGTGAGGGTCTCACTGTCACAGGGTCAGAGTGAGGGAGACACTGTCACAGAGTCAGAGTGAGGGTCTCACTGTCACAGAGTCAGAGTGAGGGTCTCACTGTCACAGTGTCAGAGTGAGGGAACACTGTCACAGTGTCAGAGTGAGGCTCTCACTGTCACAGGGTCAGAGTGAGGGTCTTACTGTCACAGGGTCAGAGTGAGGGAGACACTGTCACAGTGTCAGAGTGAGGGTCTCACTGTCACAGGGTCAGAGTGAGGGAGACACTGTCACAGTGTCAGAGTGCGGGAGACACTGTCACAGGGTCAGAGTGAGGGTCTCACTGTCACAGGGTCAGAGTGAGGGTCTCACTGTCACAGTGTCAGAGTGAGGGAGACACTGTCACAGTGTCAGAGTGAGGGAGACACTGTCACAGGGTCAGAGTGAGGGTCTCACTGTCACAGGGTCAGAGTGAGGGTCTCACTGTCACAGAGTCAGAGTGCGGGAGACACTGTCACTGAGCCAGAGTGAGTGTCTCACTGTCACAGTGTCAGAGTGAGGGTCTCATTGTCACAGGGTCAGAGTGAGGGAGACACTGTCACAGTGTCAGAGTGAGGGTCTCACTGTCACAGAGTCAGAGTGAGGGAGACACTGTCACAGAGTCAGAGTGAGGGAGACACTGTCACAGTGTCAGAGTGAGGGTCTCACTGTCACAGAGTCAGAGTGAGGGAGACACTGTCACAGAGTCAGAGTGAGGGAGACACTGTCACAGTGTCAGAGTGAGGGTCCCTCTGTCACAGGGTCAGAGTGAGGGAGACACTGTCACAGAATCAGAGTGAGGGTCTCACTGTCACAGTGTCAGAGTGAGGGAGACACTGTCACAGAGTCAGAGTGAGGGTCTCACTGTCACAGAGTCAGAGTGAGGGTCTCACTGTCACAGTGTCAGAGTGAGGGAGACACTGTCACTGAGTCAGAGTGAGGGTCTCACTGTCACAGAGTCAGAGTGAGGGAGACACTGTCACAGAGTCAGAGTGAGGGTCTCACTGTCACAGAGTCAGAGTGAGGGTCTCACTGTCACAGTGTCAGAGTGAGGGAGACACTGTCACAGGGCCAGAGTGAGGGACTCACTGTCACAGAGTCAGAGTGAGGGTCTCACTGTCACAGTGTCAGAGTGAGGGAGAGACTGTCACTGAGTTAGAGTGAGGGAGACACTGTCACAGTGTCAGAGTGAGGGAGACACTGTCACAGTGTCAGAGTCAGGGAAACACTGTCACAGTGTCAGAGTGAGGGTCTTAGTGTCACAGTGTCAGAGTGAGGGTCTCACTGTCACTGAGTTAGAGTGAGGGAGACACTGTCACAGAGTCAGAGTGAGGGAGACGCTGTCACAGTGTCAGAGTGAGGGTCTCACTGTCACAGGGTCAGAGTGAGGGTCTCACTGTCACTGAGTTAGAGTGAGGGAGACACTGTCACAGAGTCAGAGTGAGGGAGACGCTGTCACAGTGTCAGAGTGAGGGTCTCACTGTCACAGTGTCAGAGTGAGGGAGACACTGTCACTGAGTTAGAGTGAGGGAGACACTGTCACAGTGTCAGAGTGAGGGAGACACTGTCACAGTGTCAGAGTCAGGGAAACACTGTCACAGTGTCAGAGTGAGGGTCTTAGTGTCACAGTGTCAGAGTGAGGGTCTCACTGTCACAGAGTCAGAGTGAGGGAGACACTGTCGCAGAGTCAGAGTGAGGGAGACGCTGTCACAGTGTCAGAGTGAGGGTCTCACTGTCACAGGGTCAGAGTGAGGGTCTCACTGTCACAGAGTCAGAGTGAGGGTCTCACTGTCACAGTGTCAGAGTGAGGGAGACACTGTCACCGGTTCAGAGTGAGGGTCTCACTGTCACAGAGTCAGAGTGAGGGTCTCACTGTCACAGGGTCAGAGTGAGGGAACACTGTCACAGAGTCAGAGTGAGGGAGACACTGTCACAGTGTCAGAGTGAGGGAGACACTGTCACAGGGTCAGAGTGAGGGAACACTGTCAGAGAGTCAGAGTGAGGGTCTCACTGTCACAGTGTCAGAGTAAAGGAGACACTGTCACAGAGTCAGAGTAAGGGAGACACTGTCACAGTTTCAGAGTGAGGGAGACACTGTCACAGGGTCAGAGTGAGGGTCTCAATGTCACAGGGTCAGAGTGAGGGGGACACTGTCACAGGGTCAGAGTGAGGGAGACACTGTCACAGTGTCTGAGAGTGAGGGAGTCACTGTCACAGTGTCAGAGTGAGGGAGACAGTGTCACAGTGTCAGAGTGAGGGAGACACTGTCACAGTGTCAGAGTGAGGGTCTCACTGTCACAGTGTCAGAGTGAGGGTCTCACTGTCACAGTGTCAGAGTGAGGGAGACACTGTCACAGTGTCAGAGTGAGGGAGTCACTGTCACAGTGTCAGAGTGAGGGAGACACTGTCACAGTGTCAGAGTGAGGGAGTCACTGTCACAGTGTCAGAGTGAGGGAGACAGTGTCACAGTGTCAGAGTGAGGGTCTCACTGTCACAGTGTCAGAGTGAGGGAGACACTGTCACAGTGTCAGAGTGAGGGTCTCACTGTCACAGTGTCAGAGTGAGGGTCTCACTGTCACAGTGTCAGAGCGAGGGTCTCACTGTCACAGTGTCAGAGTGAGGGTCTCACTGTCACAGGGTCAGAGTGAGGGAGACACTGTCACAATGTCAGAGTGAGGGAGACACTGTCACAGTGTCAGAGTGAGGGAGACACTGTCACAGTGTCAGAGTGAGGGAGACACTGTCACAGAGTCAGAGTGAGGGAGACACTGTCACAGTGTCAGAGTGAGGGTCTCACTGTCACAGTGGCAGAGTGAGGGAGACACTGTCACAGAGTCAGAGTGAGGGAGTCACTGTCACAGAGTCAGAGTGAGGGAGACACTGTCACAGAGTCAGAGTGAGGGTCTCACTGTCACAGGGTCAGAGTGAGGGAGTCAGTGTCACAGTGTCAGTGTGAGGGAGACACTGTCACAGTGTCAGAGTGAGGGAGACACTGTCACAGTGTCAGAGTGAGGGTCTCACTGTCACAGTGTCAGAGTTAGGGAGTCACTGTCACAGTGTCAGAGTGAGGGTCTCACTGTCACAGTGTCAGTGTGAGGGAGACACTGTCACAGTGTCAGAGTGAGGGAGACACTGTCACAGGGTCAGAGTGAGGGTCTCACTGTCACAGACTCAGAGTGAGGGAGTCACTGTCACAGTGTCAGAGTGAGGGTCTCACTGTCACAGTGTCAGAGTGAGGGAGTCACTGTCACAGTGTCAGAGTGAGGGAGACACTGTCACAGTGTCAGAGTGAGGGAGACACTGTCACAGTGTCAGAGTGAGGGTCTCACTGTCACAGTGTCAGAGTGAGGGAGACACTGTCACAGTGTCAGAGTGAGGGAGACACTGTCACAGGGTCAGAGTGAGGGTCTCACTGTCACAGAGTCAGAGTGCGGGAGACACTGTCACTGAGCCAGAGTGAGTGTCTCACTGTCACAGTGTCAGAGTGAGGGTCTCATTGTCACAGGGTCAGAGTGAGGGAGACACTGTCACAGAGTCAGAGTGAGGGAGACACTGTCACAGTGTCAGAGTGAGGGTCCCTCTGTCACAGGGTCAGAGTGAGGGAGACACTGTCACAGAATCAGAGTGAGGGTCTCACTGTCACAGTGTCAGAGTGAGGGAGACACTGTCACAGAGTCAGAGTGAGGGTCTCACTGTCACAGAGTCAGAGTGAGGGTCTCACTGTCACAGTGTCAGAGTGAGGGAGACACTGTCACAGTGTCAGAGTGAGGGAGACACTGTCACAGGGTCAGTGTGAGGGTGTCACTGTCACAGGGTCAGAGTGAGGGAGACACTGTCACAGTGTCAGTGTGAGGGTGTCACTGTCCAGAGTCAGAGTGAGGGTCTCACTGTCACAGGGTCAGAGTGAGGGTCTCACTGTCACAGGGTCAGAGTGAGGGAGTCACTGTCACAGAGTCAGAGTGAGGGTCTCACTGTCACAGAGTCAGAGTGAGGGTCTCACTGTCACAGGGTCAGAGTGAGGGAGACACTGTCACAGTGTCAGTGTGAGGGAGACACTGTCCAGAGTCAGAGTGAGGGTCTCACTGTCACAGAGTCAGAGTGAGGGTCTCACTGTCACAGGGTCAGAGTGAGGGAGTCACTGTCACAGTGTCAGAGTGAGGGTGTCACTGTCCAGACTCAGAGTGAGGGTCTCACTGTCACATGGTCAGAGTGAGGGTCTCACTGTCACAGGGTCAGAGTGAGGGAGACACTGTCACAGGGTCAGAGTGAGGGTCTCACTGTCACAGTGTCAGAGTGAGGGTCTCACTGTCACAGAGTCAGAGTGAGGGTCTCACTGTCACAGGGTCAGAGTGAGGGTCTCACTGTCACAGAGTCAGAGTGAGGGTCTCACTGTCACAGGGTCAGAGTGAGGGTCTCACTGTCACAGAGTCAGAGCGAGGGTCTCACTGTCACAGGGTCAGAGTGAGGGTCTCACTGTCACAGAGTCAGAGTGAGGGAGACACTGTCACAGGGTCAGAGTACGGGTCTCACTGTCACAGGGTCAGAGTGAGGGTCTCACTGTCACAGTGTCAGAGTGAGGGTCTCACTGTCACAGTGTCAGAGTGAGGGAACACTGTCACAGTGTCAGAGTGAGGGAGACACTGTCACAGTGTCAGAGTGAGGGAGACACTGTCACAGGGTCAGAGTGAGGGAGTCACTGTCACAGTGTCAGAGTGAGGGTCACACTGTCACAGGGTCAGAGTACGGGTCTCACTGTCACAGGGTCAGAGTGAGGGTCTCACTGTCACAGTGTCAGAGTGAGGGTCTCACTGTCACAGTGTCAGAGTGAGGGAACACTGTCACAGTGTCAGAGTGAGGGAGACACTTTCACAGTGTCAGAGTGAGGGAGTCACTGTCACAGGGTCAGAGTGAGGGAGACACTGTCACAGGGTCAGAGTGAGGGTCTCACTGTCACAGTGTCAGAGTGAGGGAGTCACTGTCACAGGGTCAGAGTGAGGGAGACACTGTCACAGGGTCAGAGAGAGGGAGACACTGTCACAGTGTCAGACTGAGGGTCTCACTGTCACAGTGTCAGAGTGAGGGAGACAGTGTCACAGTGTCAGAGTGAGGGTCACACTGTCACAGTGTCAGAGTGAGGGAGTCACTGTCACAGGGTCAGAGTGAGGGAGACACTGTCACAGAGTCAGAGTGAGGGAGTCACTGTCACAGGGTCAGATTTAGGGAGACACTGTCACAGGGTTAGAGTGAGGGTCTCACTGTCACAGTATCAGAGTGAGGGTCTCACTGTCACAGGTTCAGAGTGAGGGTCTCACTGTTACAGGGTCAGAGTGAGGGAGACACTCACAGTGTCAGAGTGAGGGAGACACTGTCACAATGTCAGAGTGAGGGAGACACTATCACAGTGTCAGAGTGAGGGTCTCACTGTCACAGGGTCAGAGTGAGGGAGACACTGTCACAGAGTCAGAGTGAGGGTCTCACTGTCACAGAGTCAGAGTGAGGGTCTCACTGTCACAGTGTCAGAGTGAGGGAACACTGTCACAGTGTCAGAGTGAGGCTCTCACTGTCACAGGGTCAGAGTGAGGGTCTTACTGTCACAGGGTCAGAGTGAGGGAGACACTGTCACAGTGTCAGAGTGAGGGTCTCACTGTCACAGGGTCAGAGTGAGGGAGACACTGTCACAGTGTCAGAGTGCGGGAGACACTGTCACAGGGTCAGAGTGAGGGTCTCACTGTCACAGGGTCAGAGTGAGGGTCTCACTGTCACAGTGTCAGAGTGAGGGAGACACTGTCACAGTGTCAGAGTGAGGGAGACACTGTCACAGGGTCAGAGTGAGGGTCTCACTGTCACAGGGTCAGAGTGAGGGTCTCACTGTCACAGAGTCAGAGTGCGGGAGACACTGTCACTGAGCCAGAGTGAGTGTCTCACTGTCACAGTGTCAGAGTGAGGGTCTCATTGTCACAGGGTCAGAGTGAGGGAGACACTGTCACAGAGTCAGAGTGAGGGAGACACTGTCACAGTGTCAGAGTGAGGGTCCCTCTGTCACAGGGTCAGAGTGAGGGAGACACTGTCACAGAATCAGAGTGAGGGTCTCACTGTCACAGTGTCAGAGTGAGGGAGACACTGTCACAGAGTCAGAGTGAGGGTCTCACTGTCACAGAGTCAGAGTGAGGGTCTCACTGTCACAGTGTCAGAGTGAGGGAGACACTGTCACTGAGTCAGAGTGAGGGTCTCACTGTCACAGAGTCAGAGTGAGGGAGACACTGTCACAGAGTCAGAGTGAGGGTCTCACTGTCACAGAGTCAGAGTGAGGGTCTCACTGTCACAGTGTCAGAGTGAGGGAGACACTGTCACAGGGCCAGAGTGAGGGACTCACTGTCACAGAGTCAGAGTGAGGGTCTCACTGTCACAGTGTCAGAGTGAGGGAGACACTGTCACTGAGTTAGAGTGAGGGAGACACTGTCACAGTGTCAGAGTGAGGGAGACACTGTCACAGTGTCAGAGTCAGGGAAACACTGTCACAGTGTCAGAGTGAGGGTCTTAGTGTCACAGTGTCAGAGTGAGGGTCTCACTGTCACTGAGTTAGAGTGAGGGAGACACTGTCACAGAGTCAGAGTGAGGGAGACGCTGTCACAGTGTCAGAGTGAGGGTCTCACTGTCACAGGGTCAGAGTGAGGGTCTCACTGTCACTGAGTTAGAGTGAGGGAGACACTGTCACAGAGTCAGAGTGAGGGAGACGCTGTCACAGTGTCAGAGTGAGGGTCTCACTGTCACAGTGTCAGAGTGAGGGAGACACTGTCACTGAGTTAGAGTGAGGGAGACACTGTCACAGTGTCAGAGTGAGGGAGACACTGTCACAGTGTCAGAGTCAGGGAAACACTGTCACAGTGTCAGAGTGAGGGTCTTAGTGTCACAGTGTCAGAGTGAGGGTCTCACTGTCACAGAGTCAGAGTGAGGGAGACACTGTCGCAGAGTCAGAGTGAGGGAGACGCTGTCACAGTGTCAGAGTGAGGGTCTCACTGTCACAGGGTCAGAGTGAGGGTCTCACTGTCACAGAGTCAGAGTGAGGGTCTCACTGTCACAGTGTCAGAGTGAGGGAGACACTGTCACCGGTTCAGAGTGAGGGTCTCACTGTCACAGAGTCAGAGTGAGGGTCTCACTGTCACAGGGTCAGAGTGAGGGAACACTGTCACAGAGTCAGAGTGAGGGAGACACTGTCACAGTGTCAGAGTGAGGGAGACACTGTCACAGGGTCAGAGTGAGGGAACACTGTCAGAGAGTCAGAGTGAGGGTCTCACTGTCACAGTGTCAGAGTAAAGGAGACACTGTCACAGAGTCAGAGTAAGGGAGACACTGTCACAGTTTCAGAGTGAGGGAGACACTGTCACAGGGTCAGAGTGAGGGTCTCAATGTCACAGGGTCAGAGTGAGGGGGACACTGTCACAGGGTCAGAGTGAGGGAGACACTGTCACAGTGTCTGAGAGTGAGGGAGTCACTGTCACAGTGTCAGAGTGAGGGAGACAGTGTCACAGTGTCAGAGTGAGGGAGACACTGTCACAGTGTCAGAGTGAGGGTCTCACTGTCACAGTGTCAGAGTGAGGGTCTCACTGTCACAGTGTCAGAGTGAGGGAGACACTGTCACAGTGTCAGAGTGAGGGAGTCACTGTCACAGTGTCAGAGTGAGGGAGACACTGTCACAGTGTCAGAGTGAGGGAGTCACTGTCACAGTGTCAGAGTGAGGGAGACAGTGTCACAGTGTCAGAGTGAGGGTCTCACTGTCACAGTGTCAGAGTGAGGGAGACACTGTCACAGTGTCAGAGTGAGGGTCTCACTGTCACAGTGTCAGAGTGAGGGTCTCACTGTCACAGTGTCAGAGCGAGGGTCTCACTGTCACAGTGTCAGAGTGAGGGTCTCACTGTCACAGGGTCAGAGTGAGGGAGACACTGTCACAATGTCAGAGTGAGGGAGACACTGTCACAGTGTCAGAGTGAGGGAGACACTGTCACAGTGTCAGAGTGAGGGAGACACTGTCACAGAGTCAGAGTGAGGGAGACACTGTCACAGTGTCAGAGTGAGGGTCTCACTGTCACAGTGGCAGAGTGAGGGAGACACTGTCACAGAGTCAGAGTGAGGGAGTCACTGTCACAGAGTCAGAGTGAGGGAGACACTGTCACAGAGTCAGAGTGAGGGTCTCACTGTCACAGGGTCAGAGTGAGGGAGTCAGTGTCACAGTGTCAGTGTGAGGGAGACACTGTCACAGTGTCAGAGTGAGGGAGACACTGTCACAGTGTCAGAGTGAGGGTCTCACTGTCACAGTGTCAGAGTTAGGGAGTCACTGTCACAGTGTCAGAGTGAGGGTCTCACTGTCACAGTGTCAGTGTGAGGGAGACACTGTCACAGTGTCAGAGTGAGGGAGACACTGTCACAGGGTCAGAGTGAGGGTCTCACTGTCACAGACTCAGAGTGAGGGAGTCACTGTCACAGTGTCAGAGTGAGGGTCTCACTGTCACAGTGTCAGAGTGAGGGAGTCACTGTCACAGTGTCAGAGTGAGGGAGACACTGTCACAGTGTCAGAGTGAGGGAGACACTGTCACAGTGTCAGAGTGAGGGTCTCACTGTCACAGTGTCAGAGTGAGGGAGACACTGTCACAGTGTCAGAGTGAGGGAGACACTGTCACAGGGTCAGAGTGAGGGTCTCACTGTCACAGAGTCAGAGTGCGGGAGACACTGTCACTGAGCCAGAGTGAGTGTCTCACTGTCACAGTGTCAGAGTGAGGGTCTCATTGTCACAGGGTCAGAGTGAGGGAGACACTGTCACAGAGTCAGAGTGAGGGAGACACTGTCACAGTGTCAGAGTGAGGGTCCCTCTGTCACAGGGTCAGAGTGAGGGAGACACTGTCACAGAATCAGAGTGAGGGTCTCACTGTCACAGTGTCAGAGTGAGGGAGACACTGTCACAGAGTCAGAGTGAGGGTCTCACTGTCACAGAGTCAGAGTGAGGGTCTCACTGTCACAGTGTCAGAGTGAGGGAGACACTGTCACTGAGTCAGAGTGAGGGTCTCACTGTCACAGAGTCAGAGTGAGGGAGACACTGTCACAGAGTCAGAGTGAGGGTCTCACTGTCACAGAGTCAGAGTGAGGGTCTCACTGTCACAGTGTCAGAGTGAGGGAGACACTGTCACAGGGCCAGAGTGTGGGACTCACTGTCACAGAGTCAGAGTGAGGGTCTCACTGTCACAGTGTCAGAGTGAGGGAGACACTGTCACTGAGTTAGAGTGAGGGAGACACTGTCACAGTGTCAGAGTTAGGGAGTCACTGTCACAGTGTCAGAGTGAGGGTCTCACTGTCACAGTGTCAGTGTGAGGGAGACACTGTCACAGTGTCAGAGTGAGGGAGACACTGTCACAGGGTCAGAGTGAGGGTCTCACTGTCACAGACTCAGAGTGAGGGAGTCACTGTCACAGTGTCAGAGTGAGGGTCTCACTGTCACAGTGTCAGAGTGAGGGAGTCACTGTCACAGTGTCAGAGTGAGGGAGACACTGTCACAGTGTCAGAGTGAGGGAGACACTGTCACAGTGTCAGAGTGAGGGTCTCACTGTCACAGTGTCAGAGTGAGGGAGACACTGTCACAGTGTCAGAGTGAGGGAGACACTGTCACAGGGTCAGAGTGAGGGTCTCACTGTCACAGAGTCAGAGTGCGGGAGACACTGTCACTGAGCCAGAGTGAGTGTCTCACTGTCACAGTGTCAGAGTGAGGGTCTCATTGTCACAGGGTCAGAGTGAGGGAGACACTGTCACAGAGTCAGAGTGAGGGAGACACTGTCACAGTGTCAGAGTGAGGGTCCCTCTGTCACAGGGTCAGAGTGAGGGAGACACTGTCACAGAATCAGAGTGAGGGTCTCACTGTCACAGTGTCAGAGTGAGGGAGACACTGTCACAGAGTCAGAGTGAGGGTCTCACTGTCACAGAGTCAGAGTGAGGGTCTCACTGTCACAGTGTCAGAGTGAGGGAGACACTGTCACAGGGCCAGAGTGAGGGACTCACTGTCACAGAGTCAGAGTGAGGGTCTCACTGTCACAGTGTCAGAGTGAGGGAGACACTGTCACTGAGTTAGAGTGAGGGAGACACTGTCACAGTGTCAGAGTGAGGGAGACACTGTCACAGTGTCAGAGTGAGGGTCTTAGTGTCACAGTGTCAGAGTGAGGGTCTCACTGTCACTGAGTTAGAGTGAGGGAGACACTGTCACAGAGTCAGAGTGAGGGAGACGCTGTCACAGTGTCAGAGTGAGGGTCTCACTGTCACAGGGTCAGAGTGAGGGTCTCACTGTCACTGAGTTAGAGTGAGGGAGACACTGTCACAGAGTCAGAGTGAGGGAGACGCTGTCACAGTGTCAGAGTGAGGGTCTCACTGTCACAGTGTCAGAGTGAGGGAGACACTGTCACTGAGTTAGAGTGAGGGAGACACTGTCACAGTGTCAGAGTGAGGGAGACACTGTCACAGTGTCAGAGTCAGGGAAACACTGTCACAGTGTCAGAGTGAGGGTCTTAGTGTCACAGTGTCAGAGTGAGGGTCTCACTGTCACAGAGTCAGAGTGAGGGAGACACTGTCGCAGAGTCAGAGTGAGGGAGACGCTGTCACAGTGTCAGAGTGAGGGTCTCACTGTCACAGGGTCAGAGTGAGGGTCTCACTGTCACAGAGTCAGAGTGAGGGTCTCACTGTCACAGTGTCAGAGTGAGGGAGACACTGTCACAGGTTCAGAGTGAGGGTCTCACTGTCACAGAGTCAGAGTGAGGGTCTCACTGTCACAGGGTCAGAGTGAGGGAACACTGTCACAGAGTCAGAGTGAGGGAGACACTGTCACAGTGTCAGAGTGAGGGAGACACTGTCACAGGGTCAGAGTGAGGGAACACTGTCACAGAGTCAGAGTGAGGGTCTCACTGTCACAGGGTCAGAGTAAGGGAGACACTGTCACAGAGTCAGAGTAAGGGAGACACTGTCACAGTTTCAGAGTGAGGGAGACACTGTCACAGGGTCAGAGTGAGGGTCTCAATGTCACAGGGTCAGAGTGAGGGGGACACTGTCACAGGGTCAGAGTGAGGGAGACACTGTCACAGTGTCTGAGAGTGAGGGAGTCACTGTCACAGTGTCAGAGTGAGGGAGACAGTGTCACAGTGTCAGAGTGAGGGAGACACTGTCACAGTGTCAGAGTGAGGGTCTCACTGTCACAGTGTCAGAGTGAGGGTCTCACTGTCACAGTGTCAGAGTGAGGGAGACACTGTCACAGTGTCAGAGTGAGGGAGTCACTGTCACAGTGTCAGAGTGAGGGAGACACTGTCACAGTGTCAGAGTGAGGGAGTCACTGTCACAGTGTCAGAGTGAGGGAGACAGTGTCACAGTGTCAGAGTGAGGGTCTCACTGCCACAGTGTCAGAGTGAGGGAGACACTGTCACAGTGTCAGAGTGAGGGTCTCACTGTCACAGTGTCAGAGTGAGGGTCTCACTGTCACAGTGTCAGAGCGAGGGTCTCACTGTCACAGTGTCAGAGTGAGGGTCTCACTGTCACAGGGTCAGAGTGAGGGAGACACTGTCACAATGTCAGAGTGAGGGAGACACTGTCACAGTGTCAGAGTGAGGGAGACACTGTCACAGTGTCAGAGTGAGGGAGACACTGTCACAGAGTCAGAGTGAGGGAGACACTGTCACAGTGTCAGAGTGAGGGTCTCACTGTCACAGTGGCAGAGTGAGGGAGACACTGTCACAGAGTCAGAGTGAGGGAGTCACTGTCACAGAGTCAGAGTGAGGGAGACACTGTCACAGAGTCAGAGTGAGGGTCTCACTGTCACAGGGTCAGAGTGAGGGAGTCACTGTCACAGTGTCAGAGTGAGGGTCTCACTGTCACAGTGTCAGAGTGAGGGAGACACTGTCACAGTGTCAGAGTGAGGGAGTCACTGTCACAGTGTCAGAGTGAGGGAGACAGTGTCACAGTGTCAGAGTGAGGGTCTCACTGCCACAGTGTCAGAGTGAGGGAGACACTGTCACAGTGTCAGAGTGAGGGTCTCACTGTCACAGTGTCAGAGTGAGGGTCTCACTGTCACAGTGTCAGAGCGAGGGTCTCACTGTCACAGTGTCAGAGTGAGGGTCTCACTGTCACAGGGTCAGAGTGAGGGAGACACTGTCACAATGTCAGAGTGAGGGAGACACTGTCACAGTGTCAGAGTGAGGGAGACACTGTCACAGTGTCAGAGTGAGGGAGACACTGTCACAGTGGCAGAGTGAGGGAGACACTGTCACAGAGTCAGAGTGAGGGAGTCACTGTCACAGAGTCAGAGTGAGGGAGACACTGTCACAGAGTCAGAGTGAGGGTCTCACTGTCACAGGGTCAGAGTGAGGGAGTCAGTGTCACAGTGTCAGTGTGAGGGAGACACTGTCACAGTGTCAGAGTGAGGGAGACACTGTCACAGTGTCAGAGTGAGGGTCTCACTGTCACAGTGTCAGAGTTAGGGAGTCACTGTCACAGTGTCAGAGTGAGGGTCTCACTGTCACAGTGTCAGTGTGAGGGAGACACTGTCACAGTGTCAGAGTGAGGGAGACACTGTCACAGGGTCAGAGTGAGGGTCTCACTGTCACAGACTCAGAGTGAGGGAGTCACTGTCACAGTGTCAGAGTGAGGGTCTCACTGTCACAGTGTCAGAGTGAGGGAGTCACTGTCACAGTGTCAGAGTGAGGGAGACACTGTCACAGTGTCAGAGTGAGGGAGACACTGTCACAGTGTCAGAGTGAGGGTCTCACTGTCACAGTGTCAGAGTGAGGGAGACACTGTCACAGTGTCAGAGTGAGGGAGACACTGTCACAGGGTCAGAGTGAGGGTCTCACTGTCACAGAGTCAGAGTGCGGGAGACACTGTCACTGAGCCAGAGTGAGTGTCTCACTGTCACAGTGTCAGAGTGAGGGTCTCATTGTCACAGGGTCAGAGTGAGGGAGACACTGTCACAGAGTCAGAGTGAGGGAGACACTGTCACAGTGTCAGAGTGAGGGTCCCTCTGTCACAGGGTCAGAGTGAGGGAGACACTGTCACAGAATCAGAGTGAGGGTCTCACTGTCACAGTGTCAGAGTGAGGGAGACACTGTCACAGAGTCAGAGTGAGGGTCTCACTGTCACAGAGTCAGAGTGAGGGTCTCACTGTCACAGTGTCAGAGTGAGGGAGACACTGTCACTGAGTCAGAGTGAGGGTCTCACTGTCACAGAGTCAGAGTGAGGGAGACACTGTCACAGAGTCAGAGTGAGGGTCTCACTGTCACAGAGTCAGAGTGAGGGTCTCACTGTCACAGTGTCAGAGTGAGGGAGACACTGTCACAGGGCCAGAGTGAGGGACTCACTGTCACAGAGTCAGAGTGAGGGTCTCACTGTCACAGTGTCAGAGTGAGGGAGACACTGTCACTGAGTTAGAGTGAGGGAGACACTGTGACAGTGTCAGAGTGAGGGAGACACTGTCACAGTGTCAGAGTGAGGGTCTTAGTGTCACAGTGTCAGAGTGAGGGTCTCACTGTCACTGAGTTAGAGTGAGGGAGACACTGTCACAGAGTCAGAGTGAGGGAGACGCTGTCACAGTGTCAGAGTGAGGGTCTCACTGTCACAGGGTCAGAGTGAGGGTCTCACTGTCACTGAGTTAGAGTGAGGGAGACACTGTCACAGAGTCAGAGTGAGGGAGACGCTGTCACAGTGTCAGAGTGAGGGTCTCACTGTCACAGTGTCAGAGTGAGGGAGACACTGTCACTGAGTTAGAGTGAGGGAGACACTGTCACAGTGTCAGAGTGAGGGAGACACTGTCACAGTGTCAGAGTCAGGGAAACACTGTCACAGTGTCAGAGTGAGGGTCTTAGTGTCACAGTGTCAGAGTGAGGGTCTCACTGTCACAGAGTCAGAGTGAGGGAGACACTGTCGCAGAGTCAGAGTGAGGGAGACGCTGTCACAGTGTCAGAGTGAGGGTCTCACTGTCACAGGGTCAGAGTGAGGGTCTCACTGTCACAGAGTCAGAGTGAGGGTCTCACTGTCACAGTGTCAGAGTGAGGGAGACACTGTCACAGGTTCAGAGTGAGGGTCTCACTGTCACAGAGTCAGAGTGAGGGTCTCACTGTCACAGGGTCAGAGTGAGGGAACACTGTCACAGAGTCAGAGTGAGGGAGACACTGTCACAGTGTCAGAGTGAGGGAGACACTGTCACAGGGTCAGAGTGAGGGAACACTGTCACAGAGTCAGAGTGAGGGTCTCACTGTCACAGGGTCAGAGTAAGGGAGACACTGTCACAGAGTCAGAGTAAGGGAGACACTGTCACAGTTTCAGAGTGAGGGAGACACTGTCACAGGGTCAGAGTGAGGGTCTCAATGTCACAGGGTCAGAGTGAGGGGGACACTGTCACAGGGTCAGAGTGAGGGAGACACTGTCACAGTGTCTGAGAGTGAGGGAGTCACTGTCACAGTGTCAGAGTGAGGGAGACAGTGTCACAGTGTCAGAGTGAGGGAGACACTGTCACAGTGTCAGAGTGAGGGTCTCACTGTCACAGTGTCAGAGTGAGGGTCTCACTGTCACAGTGTCAGAGTGAGGGAGACACTGTCACAGTGTCAGAGTGAGGGAGTCACTGTCACAGTGTCAGAGTGAGGGAGACACTGTCACAGTGTCAGAGTGAGGGAGTCACTGTCACAGTGTCAGAGTGAGGGAGACAGTGTCACAGTGTCAGAGTGAGGGTCTCACTGCCACAGTGTCAGAGTGAGGGAGACACTGTCACAGTGTCAGAGTGAGGGTCTCACTGTCACAGTGTCAGAGTGAGGGTCTCACTGTCACAGTGTCAGAGCGAGGGTCTCACTGTCACAGTGTCAGAGTGAGGGTCTCACTGTCACAGGGTCAGAGTGAGGGAGACACTGTCACAATGTCAGAGTGAGGGAGACACTGTCACAGTGTCAGAGTGAGGGAGACACTGTCACAGAGTCAGAGTGAGGGAGACACTGTCACAGTGTCAGAGTGAGGGTCTCACTGTCACAGTGGCAGAGTGAGGGAGACACTGTCACAGAGTCAGAGTGAGGGAGTCACTGTCACAGAGTCAGAGTGAGGGAGACACTGTCACAGAGTCAGAGTGAGGGTCTCACTGTCACAGGGTCAGAGTGAGGGAGTCAGTGTCACAGTGTCAGTGTGAGGGAGACACTGTCACAGTGTCAGAGTGAGGGAGACACTGTCACAGTGTCAGAGTGAGGGTCTCACTGTCACAGTGTCAGAGTTAGGGAGTCACTGTCACAGTGTCAGAGTGAGGGTCTCACTGTCACAGTGTCAGTGTGAGGGAGACACTGTCACAGTGTCAGAGTGAGGGAGACACTGTCACAGGGTCAGAGTGAGGGTCTCACTGTCACAGACTCAGAGTGAGGGAGTCACTGTCACAGTGTCAGAGTGAGGGTCTCACTGTCACAGTGTCAGAGTGAGGGAGTCACTGTCACAGTGTCAGAGTGAGGGAGACACTGTCACAGTGTCAGAGTGAGGGAGACACTGTCACAGTGTCAGAGTGAGGGTTTCACTGTCACAGTGTCAGAGTGAGGGAGACACTGTCACAGTGTCAGAGTGAGGGAGACACTGTCACAGTGTCAGAGTGAGGGTCTCACTGTCACAGTGTCAGAGTGAGGGAGACACTGTCACAGTGTCAGAGTGAGGGAGACACTGTCACAGAGTCAGAGTGAGGGTCTCACTGTCACAGTGTCAGAGTGAGGGAGACACTGTCACAGGGTCAGAGTGAGGGTCTCACTGTCACAGAGTCAGAGTGAGGGTCTCACTGTCACAGGGTCAGAGTGAGGGGGACACTGTCACAGGGTCAGAGTGAGGGAGACACTGTCACAGTGTCTGAGAGTGAGGGAGTCACTGTCACAGTGTCAGAGTGAGGGAGACAGTGTCACAGTGTCAGAGTGAGGGAGACACTGTCACAGTGTCAGAGTGAGGGTCTCACTGTCACAGAGTCAGAGTGAGGGTCTCACTGTCACAGGGTCAGAGTGAGGGTCTCACTGTCACAGAGTCAGAGTGAGGGTCTCACTGTCACAGTGTCAGAGTGAGGGAGACACTGTTACTGAGTTAGAGTGAGGGAGACACTGTCACAGTGTCAGAGTGAGGGAGACACTGTCACAGTGTCAGCGTGAGGGAGACACTGTCACAGTGTCAGAGTGAGGGTCTCACTGTCACAGTGTCAGAGTGAGGGTGTCACTGTCACAGAGTCAGAGTGAGGGTCTCACTGTCACAGAGTCAGAGTGAGGGTCTCACTGTCACAGGGTCAGAGTGAGGGAGACACTGTCACAGTGTCAGAGTGAGGGTCTCACTGTCACAGTGTCAGAGTGAGGGTCTCACTGTCACAGGGTCAGAGTGAGGGTCTCACTGTCACAGTGTCAGAGTGAGGCTGTCACTGTCACAGAGTCAGAGTGAGGGTCTCACTGTCACAGAGTCAGAGTGAGGGTCTCACTGTCACAGGGTCAGAGTGAGGGAGACACTGTCACAGTGTCAGTGTGAGGGTGTCACTGTCCAGAGTCAGAGTGAGGGTCTCACTGTCACAGGGTCAGAGTGAGGGTCTCACTGTCACAGGGTCAGAGTGAGGGAGACACTGTCACAGGGTCAGAGTGAGGGTCTCACTGTCACAGAGTCAGAGTGAGGGTCTCACTGTCACAGGGTCAGAGTGAGGGTCTCACTGTCACAGAGTCAGAGTGAGGGTCTCACTGTCACAGGGTAAGAGTGAGGGTCTCACTGTCACAGAGTCAGAGGGAGGGTCTCACTGTCACAGGGTCAGAGTGAGGGTCTCACTGTCACAGGGTCAGAGTTAGGGAGACACTGTCACAGAGTCAGAGTGAGGGTCTCACTGTCACAGGGTCAGAGTGAGGGAGACACTTTCACAGGGTCAGAGTGAGGGTCTCACTGTCACAGGGTCAGAGTTAGGGAGACACTGTCACAGGGTCAGAGTGAGGGTCTCACTGTCACAGGGTCAGAGTGAGGGAGACACTATCACAGTGTCAGAGTGAGGGTCTCACTGTCACAGGGTCAGAGTGAGGGAGACACTGTCACAGAGTCAGAGTGAGGGAGACACTGTCACAGAGTCAGAGTGAGGGTCTCACTGTCACAGTGTCAGAGTGAGGGTCTCACTGTCACAGGGTCAGAGTGAGGGAGACACTGTCACAGTGTCTGAGAGTGAGGGAGTCACTGTCACAGTGTCAGAGTGAGGGAGACATTGTCACAGTGTCAGAGTGAGGGTCTCACTGTCACAGTGTCAGAGTGAGGGTCTCACTGTCACAGTGTCAGAGTGAGGGAGACACTGTCACAGTGTCAGAGTGAGGGAGTCACTGTCACAGTGTCAGAGTGAGGGAGACACTGTCACAGTGTCAGAGTGAGGGAGTCACTGTCACAGTGTCAGAGTGAGGGAGACAGTGTCACAGTGTCAGAGTGAGGGTCTCACTGCCACAGTGTCAGAGTGAGGGAGACACTGTCACAGAGTCGGAGTGAGGGTCTCACTGTCATAGTGTCAGAGTGAGGGTCTCACTGTCACAGTGTCAGAGTGAGGGAGACACTGTCACAGGTTCAGAGTGAGGGTCTCACTGTCACAGAGTCAGAGTGAGGGTCTCACTGTCACAGGGTCAGAGTGAGGGAACACTGTCACAGAGTCAGAGTGAGGGAGACACTGTCACAGGGTCAGAGTGAGGGAGACACTGTCACAGTGTCAGAGTGAGGGAGACATTGTCACAGTGTCAGAGTGAGGGAGACACTGTCACAGGGTCAGAGTGAGGGAACACTGTCACAGAGTCAGAGTGAGGGTCTCACTGTCACAGTGTCAGAGTAAGGGAGACACTGTCACAGAGTCAGAGTAAGGGAGACACTGTCACAGTTTCAGAGTGAGGGAGACACTGTCACAGGGTCAGAGTGAGGGTCTCAATGTCACAGGGTCAGAGTGAGGGGGACACTGTCACAGGGTCAGAGTGAGGGAGACACTGTCACAGTGTCTGAGAGTGAGGGAGTCACTGTCACAGTGTCAGAGTGAGGGAGACAGTGTCACAGTGTCAGAGTGAGGGAGACACTGTCACAGTGTCAGAGTGAGGGTCTCACTGTCACAGTGTCAGAGTGAGGGAGACACTGTCACAGTGTCAGAGTGAGGGAGTCACTGTCACAGTGTCAGAGTGAGGGAGACACTGTCACAGTGTCAGAGTGAGGGAGTCACTGTCACAGTGTCAGAGTGAGGGAGACAGTGTCACAGTGTCAGAGTGAGGGTCTCACTGCCACAGTGTCAGAGTGAGGGAGACACTGTCACAGTGTCAGAGTGAGGGTCTCACTGTCACAGTGTCAGAGCGAGGGTCTCACTGTCACAGTGTCAGAGTGAGGGTCTCACTGTCACAGGGTCAGAGTGAGGGAGACACTGTCACAATGTCAGAGTGAGGGAGACACTGTCACAGTGTCAGAGTGAGGGAGACACTGTCACAGAGTCAGCGTGAGGGAGACACTGTCACAGTGTCAGAGTGAGGGTCTCACTGTCACAGTGTCAGAGTGAGGGAGACACTGTCACAGAGTCAGAGTGAGGGAGTCACTGTCACAGAGTCAGAGTGAGGGAGACACTGTCACAGAGTCAGAGTGAGGGTCTCACTGTCACAGGGTTAGAGTGAGGGAGTCAGTGTCACAGTGTCAGTGTGAGGGAGACACTGTCACAGTGTCAGAGTGAGGGAGACACTGTCACAGTGTCAGAGTGAGGGTCTCACTGTCACAGTGTCAGAGTTAGGGAGTCACTGTCACAGTGTCAGAGTGAGGGTCTCACTGTCACAGTGTCAGTGTGAGGGAGACACTGTCACAGTGTCAGAGTGAGGGAGACACTGTCACAGGGTCAGAGTGAGGGTCTCACTGTCACAGACTCAGAGTGAGGGAGTCACTGTCACAGTGTCAGAGTGAGGGTCTCACTGTCACAGTGTCAGAGTGAGGGAGTCACTGTCACAGTGTCAGAGTGAGGGAGACACTGTCACAGTGTCAGAGTGAGGGAGACACTGTCACAGTGTCAGAGTGAGGGTCTCACTGTCACAGTGTCAGAGTGAGGGAGACACTGTCACAGTGTCAGAGTGAGGGTCTCACTGTCACAGTGTCAGAGTGAGGGAGACACTGTCACAGTGTCAGAGTGAGGGAGACACTGTCACAGAGTCAGAGTGAGGGTCTCACTGTCACAGTGTCAGAGTGAGGGAGACACTGTCACAGGGTCAGAGTGAGGGTCTCACTGTCACAGAGTCAGAGTGAGGGAGACACTGTCACAGTGTCAGCGTGAGGGAGACACTGTCACAGTGTCAGAGTGAGGGTCTCACTGTCACAGTGTCAGAGTGAGGGTCTCACTGTCACAGTGTCAGAGTGAGGGTGTCACTGTCACAGAGTCAGAGTGAGGGTCTCACTGTCACAGAGTCAGAGTGAGGGTCTCACTGTCACAGTGTCAGAGTGAGGGTCTCACTGTCACAGGGTCAGAGTGAGGGTCTCACTGTCACAGTGTCAGAGTGAGGCTGTCACTGTCACAGAGTCAGAGTGAGGGTCTCACTGTCACAGAGTCAGAGTGAGGGTCTCACTGTCACAGGGTCAGAGTGAGGGAGACACTGTCACAGTGTCAGTGTGAGGGTGTCACTGTCCAGAGTCAGAGTGAGGGTCTCACTGTCACAGGGTCAGAGTGAGGGTCTCACTGTCACAGGGTCAGAGTGAGGGAGACACTGTCACAGGGTCAGAGTGAGGGTCTCACTGTCACAATGTCAGAGTGAGGGTCTCACTGTCACAGAGTCAGAGTGAGGGTCTCACTGTCACAGGGTCAGAGTGAGGGTCTCACTGTCACAGAGTCAGAGTGAGGGTCTCACTGTCACAGGGTCAGAGTGAGGGTCTCACTGTCACAGAGTCAGAGCGAGGGTCTCACTGTCACAGGGTCAGAGTGAGGGTCTCACTGTCACAGGGTCAGAGTTAGGGAGACACTGTCACAGAGTCAGAGTGAGGGTCTCACTGTCACAGGGTCAGAGTGAGGGAGACACTTTCACAGGGTCAGAGTGAGGGTCTCACTGTCACAGGGTCAGAGTTAGGGAGACACTGTCACAGAGTCAGAGTGAGGGTCTCACTGTCACAGGGTCAGAGTGAGGGAGACACTGTCACAATGTCAGAGTGAGGGAGACACTATCACAGTGTCAGAGTGAGGGTCTCACTGTCACAGGGTCAGAGTGAGGGAGACACTGTCACAGAGTCAGAGTGAGGGTCTCACTGTCACAGAGTCAGAGTGAGGGTCTCACTGTCACAGTGTCAGAGTGAGGGTCTCACTGTCACAGGGTCAGAGTGAGGGAGACACTGTCACAGTGTCTGAGAGTGAGGGAGTCACTGTCACAGTGTCAGAGTGAGGGAGACAGTGTCACAGTGTCAGAGTGAGGGAGACACTGTCACAGTGTCAGAGTGAGGGTCTCACTGTCACAGTGTCAGAGTGAGGGAGACACTGTCACAGTGTCAGAGTGAGGGAGTCACTGTCACAGTGTCAGAGTGAGGGAGACACTGTCACAGAGTCAGAGTGAGGGTCTCACTGTCACAGTGTCAGAGTGAGGGAGACACTGTCACAGTGTCAGAGTGAGGGTCTCACTGTCACAGTGTCAGAGTGAGGGAGACACTGTCACAGTGTCAGAGTGAGGGAGTCACTGTCACAGTGTCAGAGTGAGGGAAACACTGTCACAGAGTCAGAGTGAGGGTCTCACTGTCACAGTGTCAGAGTGAGGGAGACACTGTCACAGGGTCAGAGTGAGGGTCTCACTGTCACAGAGTCAGAGTGAGGGAGACACTGTCACAGTGTCAGCGTGAGGGAGACACTGTCACAGTGTCAGAGTGAGGGTCTCACTGTCACAGTGTCAGAGTGAGGGTCTCACTGTCACAGTGTCAGAGTGAGGGTGTCACTGTCACAGTGTCAGAGTGAGGGTCTCACTGCCACAGTGTCAGAGTGAGGGAGACACTGTCACAGTGTCAGAGTGAGGGTCTCACTGTCACATTGTCAGAGTGAGGGTCTCACTGTCACAGTGTCAGAGCGAGGGTCTCACTGTCACAGTGTCAGAGTGAGGGTCTCACTGTCACAGGGTCAGAGTGAGGGAGACACTGTCACAATGTCAGAGTGAGGGAGACACTGTCACAGTGTCAGAGTGAGGGAGACACTGTCACAGTGTCAGAGTGAGGGTCTCACTGTCACAGTGTCAGAGTGAGGGAGACACTGTCACAGAGTCAGAGTGAGGGAGTCACTGTCACAGAGTCAGAGTGAGGGAGACACTGTCACAGAGTCAGAGTGAGGGTCTCACTGTCACAGGGTCAGAGTGAGGGAGTCAGTGTCACAGTGTCAGTGTGAGGGAGACACTGTCACAGTGTCAGAGTGAGGGAGACACTGTCACAGTGTCAGAGTGAGGGTCTCACTGTCACAGTGTCAGAGTTAGGGAGTCACTGTCACAGTGTCAGAGTGAGGGTCTCACTGTCACAGAGTCAGAGTGAGGGAGACACTGTCACAGTGTCAGAGTGAGGGTCTCACTGTCACAGAGTCAGAGTGAGGGAGACACTGTCACAGTGTCAGAGTGAGGGTCACAGTGTCAGAGTGAGGGTCTCACTGTCACAGTGTCAGAGTGAGGGTCTCACTGTCACAGTGTCAGAGTGAGGGTGTCACTGTCAGAGAGTCAGAGTGAGGGTCTCACTGTCACAGAGTCAGAGTGAGGGTCTCACTGTCACAGGGTCAGAGTGAGGGAGACACTGTCACAGTGTCAGAGTGAGGGTCTCACTGTCACAGTGTCAGAGTGAGGGTCTCACTGTCACAGGGTCAGAGTGAGGGTCTCACTGTCACAGTGTCAGAGTGAGGGTGTCACTGTCACAGAGTCAGAGTGAGGGTCTCACTGTCACAGAGTCAGAGTGAGGGTCTCACTGTCACAGGGTCAGAGTGAGGGAGACACTGTCACAGGGTCAGAGTGAGGGTCTCACTGTCACAGAGTCAGAGTGAGGGAGAGACTGTCACAGGGTCAGAGTGAGGGTCTCACTGTCACAGGGTCAGAGTGAGGGAGACACTGTCACAGAGTCAGAGTGAGGGAGACACTGTCACAGTGTCAGAGTGAGGGTCTCACTGTCACAGGGTCAGAGTGAGGGAGACACCGTCACAGGGTCAGAGTGAGGGAGTCACTGTCACAGAGTCAGAGTGAGGGAGACACTGTCACAGGGTCAGAGTGAGGGAGACACCGTCACAGGGTCAGAGTGAGGGAGACACTGTCACAGAGTCAGAGTGAGGGAGACACTGTCACAGTGTCAGAGTGAGGGAGACACTGTCACAGAGTCAGAGTGAGGGAGACACTGTCACAATGTCAGAGTGAGGGAGACACTATCACAGAGTCAGAGTGAGGGAGTCACTGTCACAGTGTCAGAGTGAGGGAGACACTGTCACAGTGTCAGAGTGAGGGAGACACTGTCACAGAGTCAGAGTGAGGGTCTCACTGTCACAGTGTCAGAGTGAGGGTCTCACTGTCACAGGGTCAGAGTGAGGGAGACACCGTCACAGTGTCAGAGTGAGGGTCTCACTGTCACAGAGTCAGAGTGAGGGTCTCACTGTCACAGGGTCAGAGTGAGGGTCTCACTGTCACAGGGTCAGAGTGAGGGAGTCACTGTCACAGTGTCAGAGTGAGGGAGACACTGTCACAACGTCAGAGTGAGGGTCTCACTGTCACATTGTCAGAGTCAGGGAAACACTGTCACAGGGTCAGAGTGAGGGTCTCACTGTCACAGAGTCAGAGTGAGGGAGACACTGTCACAACGTCAGAGTGAGGGTCTCACTGTCACAGTGTCAGAGTGAGGGAACACTGTCACAGTGTCAGAGTGAGGGAGACACTGTCACAGAGTCAGAGTGAGGGTCTCACTGTCACAGGGTCAGAGTGAGGGTCTCACTGTCACAGTGTCAGAGTGAGGGTCACACTGTCACAGGGTCAGAGTACGGGTCTCACTGTCACAGTGTCAGAGTGAGGGAGACACTGTCACAGTGTCAGAGTGAGGGAGACACTGTCACAGGGTCAGAGTGAGGGAGTCACTGTCACAGTGTCAGAGTGAGGGTCACACTGTCACAGGGTCAGAGTACGGGTCTCACTGTCAAAGGGTCAGAGTGAGGGTCTCACTGTCACAGTGTCAGAGTGAGGGAGACACTGTCACAGGGTCAGAGTGAGGGTCTCACTGTCACAGGATCAGAGTGACGGAGACACTGTCACAGTGTCAGAGTGAGGGAGACACTGTCACAGTGTCAGAGTGAGGGTCTCACTGTCACAATGTCAGAGTGAGGGAGACACTGTCACAGTGTCAGAGTGAGGGTCTCACTGTCACAGTGTCAGAGTGAGGGTCTCACTGTCACAATGTCAGAGTGAGGGAGACACTGTCACAGTGTCAGAGTGAGGGTCACACTGTCACAGGTTCAGAGTACGGGTCTCACTGTCACAGGGTCAGAGTGAGGGAGACACTGTCACAGTGTCAGAGTGAGGGTCTCACTGTCACAGTGTCAGAGTGAGGGTCTCACTGTCACAGTGTCAGAGTGAGGGAACACTGTCACAGTGTCAGAGTGAGGGAGACACTGTCACAGTGTCAGAGTGAGGGAGACACTGTCACAGGGTCAGAGTGAAGGAGTCACTGTCACAGTGTCAGAGTGAGGGTCACACTGTCACAGGGTCAGAGTACGGGTCTCACTGTCACAGGGTCAGAGTGAGGGTCTCACTGTCACAGTGTCAGAGTGAGGGTCTCACTGTCACAGTGTCAGAGTGAGGGAACACTGTCACAGTGTCAGAGTGAGGGAGACACTTTCACAGTGTCAGAGTGAGGGAGTCACTGTCACAGGGTCAGAGTGAGGGAGACACTGTCACAGGGTCAGAGTGAGGGTCTCACTGTCACAGTGTCAGAGTGAGGGAGTCACTGTCACAGGGTCAGAGTGAGGGAGACACTGTCACAGGGTCAGAGTGAGGGAGACACTGTCACAGTGTCAGACTGAGGGTCTCACTGTCACAGTGTCAGAGTGAGGGAGACAGTGTCACAGTGTCAGAGTGAGGGTCACACTGTCACAGTGTCAGAGTGAGGGAGTCACTGTCACAGGGTCAGAGTGAGGGAGTCACTGTCACAGGGTCAGAGTTAGGGAGACACTGTCACAGGGTCAGAGTGAGGGTCTCACTGTCACAGTATCAGAGTGAGGGTCTCACTGTCACAGGTTCAGAGTGAGGGTCTCACTGTTACAGGGTCAGAGTGAGGGAGACACTCACAGTGTCAGAGTGAGGGAGACACTGTCACAGGGTCAGAGTGAGGGAGACACTGTCACAATGTCAGAGTGAGGGAGACACTATCACAGTGTCAGAGTGAGGGTCTCACTGTCACAGGGTCAGAGTGAGGGAGACACTGTCACAGAGTCAGAGTGAGGGTTTCATTGTCACAGAGAGTGAGGGTCTCACTGTCACAGTGTCAGAGTGAGGGAACACTGTCACAGTGTCAGAGTGAGGCTCTCACTGTCACAGGGTCAGAGTGAGGGTGACACTGTCACAGGGTCAGAGTGAGGGAGACACTGTCACAGTGTCAGAGTGAGGGTCTCACTGTCACAGGGTCAGAGTGAGGGAGACACTGTCACAGTGTCAGAGTGAGGGTCTCACTGTCACAGGGTCAGAGTGAGGGAGACACTGTCACAGTGTCAGAGTGAGGGAGACACTGTCACAGGGTCAGAGTGAGGGTCTCACTGTCACAGTGTCAGAGTGCGGGTCTCACTGTCACAGGGTCAGAGTGACGGTCTCACTGTCACAGAGTCAGAGTGCGGGAGACACTGTCACTGAGTCAGAGTGAGGGAGACACTGTCACAGAGTCAGAGTGAGGGTCCCTCTGTCACAGGGTCAGAGTGAGGGTCTCACTGTCACAGTGTCAGAGTGAGGGAGACACTTTCACAGAGTCAGAGTGAGGGAGACACTGTCACAGTGTCAGAGTGAGGGAGACACTGTCACAGAGTCAGAGTGAGGGTCCCTCTGTCACAGGGTCAGAGTGAGGGTCTCACTGTCACAGTGTCAGAGTGAGGGAGACACTTTCACAGAGTCAGAGTGAGGGAGACACTGTCACAGTGTCAGAGTGAGGGAGACACTGTCACAGAGTCAGAGTGAGGGAGACACTGTCACAATGTCAGAGTGAGGGAGACACTATCACAGAGTCAGAGTGAGGGAGTCACTGTCACAGTGTCAGAGTGAGGGAGACACTGTCACAGAGTCAGAGTGAGGGTCTCACTGTCACAGGGTCAGAGTGAGGGTCTCACTGTCACAGGGTCAGAGTGAGGGAGACACCGTCACAGTGTCAGAGTGAGGGTCTCACTGTCACAGAGTCAGAGTGAGGGTCTCACTGTCACAGGGTCAGAGTGAGGGTCTCACTGTCACAGGGTCAGAGTGAGGGAGTCACTGTCACAGTGTCAGAGTGAGGGAGACACTGTCACAGAGTCAGAGTGAGGGAGACACCGTCACAGTGTCAGAGTGAGGGTCTCACTGTCACAGAGTCAGAGTGAGGGTCTCACTGTCACAGGGTCAGAGTGAGGGTCTCACTGTCACAGGGTCAGAGTGAGGGTCTCACTGTCACAGTGTCAGAGTGAGGGTCTCACTGTCACATTGTCAGAGTCAGGGAAACACTGTCACAGGGTCAGAGTGAGGGTCTCACTGTCACAGAGTCAGAGTGAGGGAGACACTGTCACAACGTCAGAGTGAGGGTCTCACTGTCACAGTGTCAGAGTGAGGGAACACTGTCACAGTGTCAGAGTGAGGGAGACACTGTCACAGAGTCAGAGTGAGGGTCTCACTGTCACAGGGTCAGAGTGAGGGTCTCACTGTCACAGTGTCAGAGTGAGGGTCACACTGTCACAGGGTCAGAGTACGGGTCTCACTGTCACAGTGTCAGAGTGAGGGAGACACTGTCACAGTGTCAGAGTGAGGGAGACACTGTCACAGGGTCAGAGTGAGGGAGTCACTGTCACAGTGTCAGAGTGAGGGTCACACTGTCACAGGGTCAGAGTACGGGTCTCACTGTCAAAGGGTCAGAGTGAGGGTCTCACTGTCACAGTGTCAGAGTGAGGGAGACACTGTCACAGTGTCAGAGTGAGGGAGACACTGTCACAGTGTCAGAGTGAGGGTCTCACTGTCACAATGTCAGAGTGAGGGAGACACTGTCACAGTGTCAGAGTGAGGGTCTCACTGTCACAGTGTCAGAGTGAGGGTCTCACTGTCACAATGTCAGAGTGAGGGAGACACTGTCACAGTGTCAGAGTGAGGGTCACACTGTCACAGGTTCAGAGTACGGGTCTCACTGTCACAGGGTCAGAGTGAGGGAGACACTGTCACAGTGTCAGAGTGAGGGTCTCACTGTCACAGTGTCAGAGTGAGGGTCTCACTGTCACAGTGTCAGAGTGAGGGAACACTGTCACAGTGTCAGAGTGAGGGAGACACTGTCACAGTGTCAGAGTGAGGGAGACACTGTCACAGGGTCAGAGTGAGGGAGTCACTGTCACAGTGTCAGAGTGAGGGTCACACTGTCACAGGGTCAGAGTACGGGTCTCACTGTCACAGGGTCAGAGTGAGGGTCTCACTGTCACAGTGTCAGAGTGAGGGTCTCACTGTCACAGTGTCAGAGTGAGGGAACACTGTCACAGTGTCAGAGTGAGGGAGACACTTTCACAGTGTCAGAGTGAGGGAGTCACTGTCACAGGGTCAGAGTGAGGGAGACACTGTCACAGGGTCAGAGTGAGGGTCTCACTGTCACAGTGTCAGAGTGAGGGAGTCACTGTCACAGGGTCAGAGTGAGGGAGACACTGTCACAGGGTCAGAGTGAGGGAGACACTGTCACAGTGTCAGACTGAGGGTCTCACTGTCACAGTGTCAGAGTGAGGGAGACAGTGTCACAGTGTCAGAGTGAGGGTCACACTGTCACAGTGTCAGAGTGAGGGAACACTGTCACAGTGTCAGAGTGAGGGAGACACTGTCACAGAGTCAGAGTGAGGGTCTCACTGTCACATTGTCAGAGTCAGGGAAACACTGTCACAGGGTCAGAGTGAGGGTCTCACTGTCACAGAGTCAGAGTGAGGGAGACACTGTCACAACGTCAGAGTGAGGGTCTCACTGTCACAGTGTCAGAGTGAGGGAACACTGTCACAGTGTCAGAGTGAGGGAGACACTGTCACAGAGTCAGAGTGAGGGTCTCACTGTCACAGGGTCAGAGTGAGGGTCTCACTGTCACAGTGTCAGAGTGAGGGTCACACTGTCACAGGGTCAGAGTACGGGTCTCACTGTCACAGTGTCAGAGTGAGGGAGACACTGTCACAGTGTCAGAGTGAGGGAGACACTGTCACAGGGTCAGAGTGAGGGAGTCACTGTCACAGTGTCAGAGTGAGGGTCACACTGTCACAGGGTCAGAGTACGGGTCTCACTGTCAAAGGGTCAGAGTGAGGGTCTCACTGTCACAGTGTCAGAGTGAGGGAGACACTGTCACAGTGTCAGAGTGAGGGAGACACTGTCACAGTGTCAGAGTGAGGGTCTCACTGTCACAATGTCAGAGTGAGGGAGACACTGTCACAGTGTCAGAGTGAGGGTCTCACTGTCACAGTGTCAGAGTGAGGGTCTCACTGTCACAATGTCAGAGTGAGGGAGACACTGTCACAGTGTCAGAGTGAGGGTCACACTGTCACAGGTTCAGAGTACGGGTCTCACTGTCACAGGGTCAGAGTGAGGGAGACACTGTCACAGTGTCAGAGTGAGGGTCTCACTGTCACAGTGTCAGAGTGAGGGTCTCACTGTCACAGTGTCAGAGTGAGGGAACACTGTCACAGTGTCAGAGTGAGGGAGACACTGTCACAGTGTCAGAGTGAGGGAGACACTGTCACAGGGTCAGAGTGAGGGAGTCACTGTCACAGTGTCAGAGTGAGGGTCACACTGTCACAGGGTCAGAGTACGGGTCTCACTGTCACAGGGTCAGAGTGAGGGTCTCACTGTCACAGTGTCAGAGTGAGGGTCTCACTGTCACAGTGTCAGAGTGAGGGAACACTGTCACAGTGTCAGAGTGAGGGAGACACTTTCACAGTGTCAGAGTGAGGGAGTCACTGTCACAGGGTCAGAGTGAGGGAGACACTGTCACAGGGTCAGAGTGAGGGTCTCACTGTCACAGTGTCAGAGTGAGGGAGTCACTGTCACAGGGTCAGAGTGAGGGAGACACTGTCACAGGGTCAGAGTGAGGGAGACACTGTCACAGTGTCAGACTGAGGGTCTCACTGTCACAGTGTCAGAGTGAGGGAGACAGTGTCACAGTGTCAGAGTGAGGGTCACACTGTCACAGTGTCAGAGTGAGGGAGTCACTGTCACAGGGTCAGAGTGAGGAGGTCACTGTCACAGCGTCAGAGTTAGGGAGACACTGTCACAGGGTCAGAGTGAGGGTCTCACTGTCACAGTATCAGAGTGAGGGTCTCACTGTCACAGGTTCAGAGTGAGGGTCTCACTGTTACAGGGTCAGAGTGAGGGAGACACTCACAGTGTCAGGGTGAGGGAGACACTGTCACAGGGTCAGAGTGAGGGAGACACTGTCACAATGTCAGAGTGAGGGAGACACTATCACAGTGTCAGAGTGAGGGTCTCACTGTCACAGGGTCAGAGTGAGGGAGACACTGTCACAGAGTCAGAGTGAGGGTCTCACTGTCACAGAGTCAGAGTGAGGGTCTCACTGTCACAGTGTCAGAGGGAGGGAACACTGTCACAGTGTCAGAGTGAGGCTCTCACTGTCACAGGGTCAGAGTGAGGGTGACACTGTCACAGGGTCAGAGTGAGGGAGACACTGTCACAGTGTCAGAGTGAGGGTCTCACTGTCACAGGGTCAGAGTGAGGGAGACACTGTCACAGTGTCAGAGTGAGGGTCTCACTGTCACAGGGTCAGAGTGAGGGAGACACTGTCACAGTGTCAGAGTGAGGGAGACACTGTCACAGGGTCAGAGTGAGGGTCTCACTGTCACAGTGTCAGAGTGAGGGTCTCACTGTCACAGGGTCAGAGTGACGGTCTCACTGTCACAGAGTCAGAGTGCGGGAGACACTGTCACTGAGTCAGAGTGAGGGAGACACTGTCACAGTGTCAGAGTGAGGGAGTCACTGTCACAGTGTCAGAGTGAGGGAGACAGTGTCACAGTGTCAGAGTGAGGGTCTCACTGCCACAGTGTCAGAGTGAGGGAGACACTGTCACAGTGTCAGAGTGAGGGTCTCACTGTCACAGTGTCAGAGTGAGGGTCTCACTGTCACAGTGTCAGAGCGAGGGTCTCACTGTCACAGTGTCAGAGTGAGGGTCTCACTGTCACAGGGTCAGAGTGAGGGAGACACTGTCACAATGTCAGAGTGAGGGAGACACTGTCACAGTGTCAGAGTGAGGGAGACACTGTCACAGAGTCAGAGTGAGGGAGACACTGTCACAGTGTCAGAGTGAGGGTCTCACTGTCACAGGGTCAGAGTGAGGGAGACACTGTCACAGAGTCAGAGTGAGGGAGTCACTGTCACAGAGTCTGAGTGAGGGAGACACTGTCACAGAGTCAGAGTGAGGGTCTCACTGTCACAGGGTCAGAGTGAGGGAGTCAGTGTCACAGTGTCAGTGTGAGGGAGACACTGTCACAGTGTCAGAGTGAGGGAGACACTGTCACAGTGTCAGAGTGAGGGTCTCACTGTCACAGTGTCAGAGTTAGGGAGTCACTGTCACAGTGTCAGAGTGAGGGTCTCACTGTCACAGTGTCAGTGTGAGGGACACACTGTCACAGTGTCAGAGTGAGGGAGACACTGTCACAGGGTCGGAGTGAGGGTCTCACTGTCACAGACTCAGAGTGAGGGAGTCACTGTCACAGTGTCAGAGTGAGGGTCTCACTGTCACAGTGTCAGAGTTAGGGAGTCACTGTCACAGTATCAGAGTGAGGGAGACACTGTCACAGTGTCAGAGTGAGGGAGACACTGTCACAGTGTCAGAGTGAGGGTCTCACTGTCACAGTGTCAGAGTGAGGGAGACACTGTCACAGTGTCAGAGTGAGGGAGACACTGTCACAGTGTCAGAGTGAGGGTCTCACTGTCACAGTGTCAGAGTGAGGGAGACACTGTCACAGTGTCAGAGTGAGGGAGACACTGTCACAGAGTCAGAGTGAGGGTCTCACTGTCACAGTGTCAGAGTGAGGGAGACACTGTCACAGGGTCAGAGTGAGGGTCTCACTGTCACAGAGTCAGAGTGAGGGAGACACTGTCACAGTGTCAGCGTAAGGGAGACACTGTCACAGTGTCAGAGTGAGGGTCTCACTGTCACAGTGTCAGAGTGAGGGTCTCACTGTGACAGAGTCAGAGTGAGGGTCTCACTGTCACAGAGTCAGAGTGAGGGTCTCACTGTCACAGGGTCAGAGTGAGGGAGACACTGTCACAGTGTCAGAGTGAGGGTCTCACTGTCACAGTGTCAGAGTGAGGGTCTCACTGTCACAGGGTCAGAGTGAGGGTCTCACTGTCACAGTGTCAGAGTGAGGCTGTCACTGTCACAGAGTCAGAGTGAGGGTCTCACTGTCACAGAGTCAGAGTGAGGGTCTCACTGTCACAGGGTCAGAGTGAGGGAGACACTGTCACAGTGTCAGTGTGAGGGTGTCACTGTCCAGAGTCAGAGTGAGGGTCTCACTGTCACAGGGTCAGAGTGAGGGTCTCACTGTCACAGTGTCCGAGTGAGGGTCTCACTGTCACAGAGTCAGAGTGAGGGTCTCACTGTCACAGGGTCAGAGTGAGGGTCTCACTGTCACAGAGTCAGAGTGAGGGTCTCACTGTCACAGGGTCAGAGTGAGGGTCTCACTGTCACAGAGTCAGAGCGAGGGTCTCACTGTCACAGGGTCAGAGTGAGGGTCTCACTGTCACAGGGTCAGAGTTAGGGAGACACTGTCATAGAGTCAGAGTGAGGGTCTCACTGTCACAGGGTCAGAGTGAGGGAGACACTTTCACAGGGTCAGAGTGAGGGTCTCACTGTCACAGGGTCAGAGTTAGAGAGACACTGTCACAGAGTCAGAGTGAGGGTCTCACTGTCACAGGGTCAGAGTGAGGGAGACACTGTCACAATGTCAGAGTGAGGGAGACACTATCACAGTGTCAGAGTGAGGGTCTCACTGTCACAGGGTCAGAGTGAGGGAGACACTGTCACAGAGTCAGAGTGAGGGTCTCACTGTCACAGTGTCAGAGTGAGGGTCTCACTGTCACAGGGTCAGAGTGAGGGAGACACTGTCACAGTGTCTGAGAGTGAGGGAGTCACTGTCACAGTGTCAGAGTGAGGGAGACAGTGTCACAGTGTCAGAGTGAGGGAGACACTGTCACAGTGTCGGAGTGAGGGTCTCACTGTCACAGTGTCAGAGTGAGGGTCTCACTGTCACAGTGTCAGAGTGAGGGAGACACTGTCACAGTGTCAGAGTGAGGGAGTCACTGTCACAGTGTCAGAGTGAGGGAGACACTGTCACAGTGTCAGAGTGAGGGAGTCACTGTCACAGTGTCAGAGTGAGGGAGACAGTGTCACAGTGTCAGAGTGAGGGTCTCACTGCCACAGTGTCAGAGTGAGGGTCTCACTGTCACAGTGTCAGAGTGAGGGTCTCACTGTCACAGTGTCAGAGCGAGGGTCTCACTGTCACAGTGTCAGAGTGAGGGTCTCACTGTCACAGGGTCAGAGTGAGGGAGACACTGTCACAATGTCAGAGTGAGGGAGACACTGTCACAGTGTCAGAGTGAGGGAGACACTGTCACAGTGTCAGAGTGAGGGAGACACTGTCACAGAGTCAGAGTGAGGGAGACACTGTCACAGTGTCAGAGTGAGGGTCTCACTGTCACAGTGTCAGAGTGAGGGAGACACTGTCACAGAGTCAGAGTGAGGGAGTCACTGTCACAGAGTCAGAGTGAGGGAGACACTGTCACAGAGTCAGAGTGAGGGTCTCACTGTCACAGGGTCAGAGTGAGGGAGTCAGTGTCACAGTGTCAGTGTGAGGGAGACACTGTCACAGTGTCAGAGTGAGGGAGACACTGTCACAGTGTCAGAGTGAGGGTCTCACTGTCACAGTGTCAGAGTTAGGGAGTCACTGTCACAGTGTCAGAGTGAGGGTCTCACTGTCACAGTGTCAGTGTGAGGGAGACACTGTCACAGTGTCAGAGTGAGGGAGACACTGTCACAGGGTCAGAGTGAGGGTCTCACTGTCACAGACTCAGAGTGAGGGAGTCACTGTCACAGTGTCAGAGTGAGGGTCTCACTGTCACAGTGTCAGAGTTAGGGAGTCACTGTCACAGTGTCAGAGTGAGGGAGACACTGTCACAGTGTCAGAGTGAGGGTCTCACTGTCACAGTGTCAGAGTGAGGGAGACACTGTCACAGTGTCAGAGTGAGGGAGACACTGTCACAGTGTCAGAGTGAGGGTCTCACTGTCACAGTGTCAGAGTGAGGGAGACACTGTCACAGTGTCAGAGTGAGGGAGACACTGTCACAGAGTCAGAGTGAGGGTCTCACTGTCACAGTGTCAGAGTGAGGGAGAAACTGTCACAGGGTCAGAGTGAGGGTCTCACTGTCACAGTGTCAGAGTGAGGGAGACACTGTCACAGTGTCAGAGTGAGGGAGACACTGTCACAGTGTCAGAGTGAGGGTCTCACTGTCACAGTGTCAGAGTGAGGGAGACACTGTCACAGTGTCAGAGTGAGGGAGACACTGTCACAGTGTCAGAGTGAGGGTCTCACTGTCACAGTGTCAGAGTGAGGGAGACACTGTCACAGTGTCAGAGTGAGGGAGACACTGTCACAGAGTCAGAGTGAGGGTCTCACTGTCACAGTGTCAGAGTGAGGGAGAAACTGTCACAGGGTCAGAGTGAGGGTCTCACTGTCACAGTGTCAGAGTGAGGGAGACACTGTCACAGTGTCAGAGTGAGGGTCTCACTGTCACAGTGTCAGAGTGAGGGAGACACTGTCACAGTGTCAGAGTGAGGGAGACACTGTCACAGAGTCAGAGTGAGGGTCTCACTGTCACAGTGTCAGAGTGAGGGAGAAACTGTCACAGTGTCAGAGTGAGGGTCTCACTGTCACAGTGTCAGCGTGAGGGAGACACTGTCACAGTGTCAGAGTGAGGGTCTCACTGTCACAGTGTCAGAGTGAGGGTCTCACTGTCACAGTGTCAGAGTGAGGGTGTCACTGTCACAGAGTCAGAGTGAGGGTCTCACTGTCACAGTGTCAGAGTGAGGGTCTCACTGTCACAGTGTCAGAGTGAGGGTCTCACTGTCACAGTGTCAGAGTGAGGGAGACACTGTCACAGTGTCAGAGTGAGGGTCTCACTGTCACAGTGTCAGAGTGAGGGTCTCACTGTCACAGTGTCAGAGTGAGGCTGTCACTGTCACAGGGTCAGAGTGAGGGTCTCACTGTCACAGAGTCAGAGTGAGGGTCTCACTGTCACAGGGTCAGAGTGAGGGAGACACTGTCACAGGGTCAGAGTGAGGGTCTCACTGTCACAGAGTCAGAGTGAGGGTCTCACTGTCACAGGGTCAGAGCGAGGGTCTCACTGTCACAGAGTCAGAGTGAGGGTCTCACTGTCACAGGGTCAGAGTGAGGGTCTCACTGTCACAGAGTCAGAGCGAGGGTCTCACTGTCACAGAGTCAGAGTGAGGGTCTCACTGTCACAGGGTCAGAGTGAGGGAGACACTTTCACAGGGTCAGAGTGAGGGTCTCACTGTCACAGGGTCAGAGTTAGGGAGACACTGTCACAGAGTCAGAGTGAGGGTCTCACTGTCACAGGGTCAGAGTGAGGGAGACACTGTCACAATGTCAGAGTGAGGGAGACACTATCACAGTGTCAGAGTGAGGGTCTCACTGTCACAGGGTCAGAGTGAGGGAGACACTATCACAGTGTCAGAGTGAGGGTCTCACTGTCACAGGGTCAGAGTGAGGGAGACACTGTCACAGAGTCAGAGTGAGGGTCTCACTGTCACAGAGTCAGAGTGAGGGTCTCACTGTCACAGTGTCAGAGTGAGGGTCTCACTGTCACAGGGTCAGAGTGAGGGTCTTACTGTCACAGGGTCAGAGTGAGGGAGACACTGTCACAGTGTCAGAGTGAGGGTCTCACTGTCACAGGGTCAGAGTGAGGGAGACACTGTCACAGTGTCAGAGTGAGGGTCTCACTGTCAAAGGGTCAGAGTGAGGGAGACACTGTCACAGTGTCAGAGTGAGGGAGACACTGTCACAGGGTCAGAGTGAGGGTCTCACTGTCACAGTGTCAGAGTGAGGGTCTCACTGTCACAGGGTCAGAGTGAGGGTCTCACTGTCACAGAGTCAGAGTGAGGGAGACACTGTCAGAGGGTCAGAGTGAGGGTCTCACTGTCACAGAGTCAGAGTGAGGGAGACACTGTCACAGAGTCAGAGTGAGGGAGACACTGTCACAGGGTCAGAGTGAGGGTCTCACTGTCACAGAGTCAGAGTGAGGGAGACACTGTCACAGGGTCAGAGTGAGGGTCTCACTGTCACAGAATCAGAGTGAGGGTCTCACTGTCACAGTGTCAGAGTGAGGGAGACACTGTCACAGGGTCAGAGTGAGGGTCTCACTGTCACAGAGTCAGAGTGAGGGAGACACTGTCACAGAGTCAGAGTGAGGGTCTCACTGTCACAGAGTCAGAGTGAGGGTCTCACTGTCACAGTGTCAGAGTGAGGGAGACACTGTCACAGGGTCAGAGTGAGGGAGACACTATCACAGAGTCAGAGTGAGGGTCTCACTGTCACAGTGTCAGAGTGAGGGAACACTGTCACAGAGTCAGAGTGAGGGTCTCACTGTCACAGTGTCAGAGTGAGGGTCTCGCTGTCACTGAGTTAGAGTGAGGGAGACACTGTCACAGAGTCAGAGTGAGGGTCTCACTGTCACAGGGTCAGAGTGAGGGAGACACTGTCACAGTGTCAGAGTGAGGGAGACACTGTCACAGTGTCAGAGTCAGGGAATCACTGTCACAGTGTCAGAGTGAGGGAGACACTGTCACAGTTTCAGAGTGAGGGTCTCAGTGTCACTGAGTCAGAGTGAGGGAGACACTGTCACAGAGTCAGAGTGAGGGTCTCACTGTCACAGTGTCAGAGTGAGGGAACACTGTCACAGAGTCAGAGTGAGGGTCTCACTGTCACAGTGTCAGAGTGAGGGTCTCGCTGTCACTGAGTTAGAGTGAGGGAGACACTGTCACAGAGTCAGAGTGAGGGTCTCACTGTCACAGGGTCAGAGTGAGGGAGACACTGTCACAGTGTCAGAGTGAGGGAGACACTGTCACAGTGTCAGAGTCAGGGAAACACTGTCACAGTGTCAGAGTGAGGGAACACTGTCACAGTGTCAGAGTGAGGGTCTCACTGTCACTGAGTTAGAGTGAGGGAGAGACTGTCACAGTGTCAGAGTGAGGGTCTCACTGTCACAGAGTCAGAGTGAGGGTCTCACTGTCACAGAGTCAGTGTGAGGGAGACACTGTCGCAGAGTCAGAGTGAGGGAGACACTGTCACAGTGTCAGAGTGAGGGTCTCACTGTCACAGGGTCAGAGTGAGGGTCTCACTGTCACAGAGTCAGAGTGAGGGAGACACTGTCGCAGAGTCAAAGTGAGGGAGACGCTGTCACAGTGTCAGAGTGAGGGAGACACTGTCACAGGGTCAGAGTGAGGGTCTCACTGTCACAGAGTCAGAGTGAGGGTCTCACTGTTACAGTGTCAGAGTGAGGGAACACTGTCACAGAGTCAGAGTGAGGGAGACACTGTCACAGGGTCAGAGTGAGGGAGACACTGTCACAGTGTCAGAGTGAGGGAGACACTGTCACAGTGTCAGAGTGAGGGTCTCACTGTCACAGGATCAGAGTGAGGGTCTCACTGTCACAGGGTCAGAGTGAGGGTCTCACTGTCACAGAGTCAGAGCGAGGGTCTCACTGTCACAGGGTCAGAGTGAGGGTCTCACTGTCACAGGGTCAGAGTGAGGGAGACACTGTCACAGAGTCAGAGTGAGGGAGACACTGTCACAGGGTCAGAGTGAGGGTCTCACTGTCACAGAGTCAGAGTGAGGGAGTCACTGTCACAGTGTCAGAGTGAGGGAGACACTGTCACAGGGTCAGAGTGAGGGTCTCACTGTCACAGTGTCAGAGTGAGGGAGACACTGTCACAGGGTCAGAGTGAGGGTCTCACTGTCACAGTGTCAGTGTGAGGGAGACACTGTCACACAATCAGAGTGAGGGAGTCAGTGTCACAGTGTCAGTGTGAGGGAGACACTGTCACAGTGTCAGAGTGAGGGAGACACTGTCACAGTGTCAGAGTGAGGGTCTCACTGTCACAGTGTCAGAGTTAGGGAGTCACTGTCACAGTGTCAGAGTGAGGGTCTCACTGTCACAGTGTCAGTGTGAGGGAGACACTGTCACAGTGTCAGAGTGAGGGAGACACTGTCACAGGGTCAGAGTGAGGGTCTCACTGTCACAGACTCAGAGTGAGGGAGTCACTGTCACAGTGTCAGAGTGAGGGTCTCACTGTCACAGTGTCAGAGTTAGGGAGTCACTGTCACAGTGTCAGAGTGAGGGAGACACTGTCACAGTGTCAGAGTGAGGGAGACACTGTCACAGTGTCAGAGTGAGGGTCTCACTGTCACAGTGTCAGAGTGAGGGAGACACTGTCACAGTGTCAGAGTGAGGGAGACACTGTCACAGAGTCAGAGTGAGGGTCTCACTGTCACAGTGTCAGAGTGAGGGAGACACTGTCACAGTGTAAGAGTGAGGAAGACACTGTCACAGAGTCAGAGTGAGGGTCTCACTGTCACAGTGTCAGAGTGAGGGAGACACTGTCACAGGGTCAGAGTGAGGGTCTCACTGTCACAGAGTCAGAGTGAGGCAGACACTGTCACAGTGTCAGCGTGAGGGTCTCACTGTCACAGGGTCAGAGTGAGGGTCTCACTGTCACAGAGTCAGAGCGAGGGTCTCACTGTCACAGGGTCAGAGTGAGGGTCTCACTGTCACAGGGTCAGAGTTAGGGAGACACTGTCACAGAGTCAGAGTGAGGGTCTCACTGTCACAGGGTCAGAGTGAGGGAGACACTGTCACAGGGTCAGAGTGAGGGTCTCACTGTCACAGTGTCAGTGTGAGGGTGTCACTGTCCAGAGTCAGAGTGAGGGTCTCACTGTCACAGGGTCAGAGTGAGGGTCTCACTGTCACAGGGTCAGAGTGAGGGAGACACTGTCACAGGGTCAGAGTGAGGGTCTCACTGTCACAGTGTCAGAGTGAGGGTCTCACTGTCACAGAGTCAGAGTGAGGGTCTCACTGTCACAGGGTCAGAGTGAGGGTCTCACTGTCACAGAGTCAGAGTGAGGGTCTCACTGTCACAGGGTCAGAGTGAGGGTCTCACTGTCACAGAGTCAGAGCGAGGGTCTCACTGTCACAGGGTCAGAGTGAGGGTCTCACTGTCACAGGGTCAGAGTTAGGGAGACACTGTCACAGAGTCAGTGTGAGGGTCTCACTGTCACAGGGTCAGAGTGAGGGAGACACTGTCACAGTGTCAGAGTGAGGGTCTCACTGTCACAGGGTCAGAGTGAGGGAGACACTGTCACAGAGTCAGAGTGAGGGTCTCACTGTCACAGAGTCAGAGTGAGGGTCTCACTGTCACAGTGTCAGAGTGAGGGTCTCACTGTCACAGGGTCAGAGTGAGGGTCTTACTGTCACAGGGTCAGAGTGAGGGTCTCACTGTCACAGAGTCAGAGTGAGGGAGACACTGTCACAGGGTCAGAGTGAGGGTCTCACTGTCACAGAGTCACAGTGAGGGAGACACTGTCACAGAGTCAGAGTGAGGGTCTCACTGTCACAGAGTCAGAGTGAGGGTCTCACTGTCACAGTGTCAGAGTGAGGGAGACACTGTCACAGGGTCAGAGTGAGGGAGACACTGTCACAGAGTCAGAGTGAGGGTCTCACTGTCACAGTGTCAGAGTGAGGGAACACTGTCACAGAGTCAGAGTGAGGGTCTCACTGTCACAGTGTCAGAGTGAGGGTCTCACTGTCACTGAGTTAGAGTGAGGGAGACACTATCACAGAGTCAGAGTGAGGGTCTCACTGTCACAGGGTCAGAGTGAGGGAGACACTGTCACAGTGTCAGAGTGAGGGAGACACTGTCACAGTGTCAGAGTCAGGGAAACACTGTCACAGTGTCAGAGTGAGGGAACACTGTCACAGTGCCAGAGTGAGGGTCTCAGTGTCACAGTGTCAGAGTGAGGGTCTCACTGTCACTGAGTTAGAGTGAGGGAGACACTGTCACAGTGTCAGAGTGAGGGTCTCACTGTCACAGAGTCAGAGTGAGGGTCTCACTGTCACAGAGTCAGTGTGAGGGAGACACTGTCGCAGAGTCAGAGTGAGGGAGACACTGTCACAGTGTCAGAGTGAGGGTCTCACTGTCACAGGGTCAGAGTGAGGGTCTCACTGTCACAGAGTCAGAGTGAGGGAGACACTGTCGCAGAGTCAGAGTGAGGGAGACGCTGTCACAGTGTCAGAGTGAGGGAGACACTGTCACAGGGTCAGAGTGAGGGTCTCACTGTCACAGAGTCAGAGTGAGGGTCTCACTGTTACAGTGTCAGAGTGAGGGAACACTGTCACAGAGTCAGAGTGAGGGAGACACTGTCACAGGGTCAGAGTGAGAGAGACACTGTCACAGTGTCAGAGTGAGGGAGACACTGTCACAGTGTCAGAGTGAGGGTCTCACTGTCACAGGATCAGAGTGAGGGTCTCACTGTCACAGGGTCAGAGTGAGGGTCTCACTGTCACAGAGTCAGAGCGAGGGTCTCACTGTCACAGGGTCAGAGTGAGGGTCTCACTGTCACAGGGTCAGAGTGAGGGAGACACTGTCACAGAGTCAGAGTGAGGGTCTCACTGTCACAGGGTCAGAGTGAGGGTCTCACTGTCAGTGTCAGAGTGAGGGAGACACTGTCACAGGGTCAGAGTGAGGGAGACACTGTCACAGAGTCAGAGTGAGGGTCTCACTGTCACAGGGTCAGAGTGAGGGAAACACTGTCACAGTGTAAGAGTGAGGGAGACACTGTCACAGGGTCAGAGTGAGGGTCTCACTGTCACAGAGTCAGAGTGAGGGAGACACTGTCACAGTGTCAGAGTGAGGGTCTCACTGTCACAGGGTCAGAGTGAGGGTCTCACTGTCACTGGGTCAGAGTGAGGGTGTCACTGTCACAGAGTCAGAGTGAGGGTATCACTGTCACAGAGTCAGAGTGAGGGAGACACTGTCACAGGGTCAGAGTGAGGGTCTCACTGTCACAGAGTCAGAGTGAGGGAGACACTGTCACAGTGTCAGAGTGAGGGAGACACTGTCACAGGGTCAGAGGGAGGTTCTCACTGTCACAGTGTCAGAGTGAGGGTATCACTGTCACAGAGTCAGAGTGAGGGTCTCACTGTCACAGGGTCAGAGTGAGGGAGACACTGTCACAGTGTCAGTGTGAGGTTGTCACTGTCCAGAGTCAGAGTTAGGGTCTCACTGTCACAGGGTCAGAGTGAGGGTCTCACTGTCACAGGGTCAGAGTGAGGGAGACACTGTCACAGGGTCAGAGTGAGGGTCTCACTGTCACAGGGTCAGAGTGAGGGAGACACTGTCACAGGGTCAGAGTGAGGGAGTCACTGTCACAGTGTCAGAGTGAGGGTCTCACTGTCACAGAGTCAGAGTGAGGGAGACACTGTCACAGTGTCAGAGTGAGGGTCTCACTGTCACAGTGTCAGAGTGAGGGTCTCACTGTCCAGAGTCAGAGTTAGGGTCTCACTGTCACAGGGTCAGAGTGAGGGTCTCACTGTCACAGGGTCAGAGTGAGGGAGACACTGTCACAGGGTCAGAGTGAGGGTCTCACTGTCACAGGGTCAGAGTGAGGGAGACACTGTCACAGGGTCAGAGTGAGGGAGTCACTGTCACAGTGTCAGAGTGAGGGTCTCACTGTCACAGAGTCAGAGTGAGGGAGACACTGTCACAGTGTCAGAGTGAGGGTCTCACTGTCACAGGGTCAGAGTGAGGGTCTCACTGTCACAGAGTCAGAGTGAGGGACTCACTGTCACAGGGTCAGAGTGAGGGTCTCACTGTCACAGAGTCAGAGCGAGGGTCTCACTGTCACAGGGTCAGAGTGAGGGTCTCACTGTCACAGGGTCAGAGTTAGGGAGACACTGTCACAGAGTCAGAGTGAGGGTCACACTGTCACAGGGTCAGAGTGGGGGAGACACTGTCACAGAGTCAGAGTGAGGGAGACACTGTCACAGTGTCAGAGTGAGGGAGACACTGTCACAGGGTCAGAGTGAGGGAGACACTATCACAGTGTCAGAGTGAGGGTCTCACTGTCACAGGGTCAGAGTGAGGGAGACACTGTCACAGAGTCAGAGTGAGGGTCTCACTGTCACAGAGTCAGAGTGAGGGTCTCACTGTCACAGTGTCAGAGTGAGGGTCTCACTGTCACAGGGTCAGAGTGAGGGTCTTACTGTCACAGGGTCAGAGTGAGGGAGACACTGTCACTGTGTCAGAGTGAGGGTCTCACTGTCACAGGGTCAGAGTGAGGGAGACACTGTCACAGTGTCAGAGTGAGGGTCTCACTGTCACAGGGTCAGAGTGAGGGAGACACTGTCACAGTGTCAGAGTGAGGGAGACACTGTCACAGGGTCAGAGTGAGGGTCCAACTGTCACAGTGTCAGAGTGAGGGTCTCACTGTCACAGAGTCAGAGTGAGGGAGACACTGTCACAGGGTCAGAGTGAGGGTCTCACTGTCACAGAGTCAGAGTGAGGGAGACACTGTCACAGGGTCAGAGTGAGGGTCTCACTGTCACAGAGTCAGAGTGAGGGAGACACTGTCACAGAGTCAGAGTGAGGGAGACACTGTCACAGTGTCAGAGTGAGGGTCTCACTGTCACAGAATCAGAGTGAGGGTCTCACTGTCACAGAGTCAGAGTGAGGGAGACACTGTCACAGAGTCAGAGTGAGGGTCTCACTGTCACAGAATCAGAGTGAGGGTCTCACTGTCACAGAGTCAGAGTGAGGGTCTCACTGTCACAGAGTCAGAGTGAGGGTCTCACTGTCACAGTGTCAGAGTGAGGGAGACACTGTCACAGGGTCAGAGTGAGGGTCTCACTGTCACAGAGTCAGAGTGAGGGAGACACTGTCACAGGGTCAGAGTGAGGGAGACACTGTCACAGAGTCAGAGTGAGGGTCTCACTGTCACAGAATCAGAGTGAGGGTCTCACTGTCACAGTGTCAGAGTGAGGGAGACACTGTCATAGAGTCAGAGTGAGGGAGACACTGTCACAGTGTCAGAGTGAGGGAGACACTGTCACAGGGTCAGAGTGAGGGTCTCACTGTCACAGTGTCAGAGTGAGGGAGACACTGTCACAGGGTCAGAGTGAGGGTCTCACTGTCACAGAGTCAGAGTGAGGGAGACACTGTCACAGAGTCAGAGTGAGGGTCTCACTGTCACAGAGTCAGAGTGAGGGTCTCACTGTCACAGTGTCAGAGTGAGGGAGACACTGTCACAGGGTCAGAGTGAGGGTCTCACTGTCACAGAGTCAGAGTGAGGGTCTCACTGTCACTGAGTTAGAGTGAGGGAGACACTGTCACAGTGTCAGAGTGAGGGAACACTGTCACAGAGTCAGAGTGAGGGTCTCACTGTCACAGTGTCAGAGTGAGGGTCTCACTGTCACTGAGTTAGAGTGAGGGAGACACTGTCACAGTGTCAGAGTCAGGGAAACACTGTCACAGTGTCAGAGTGAGGGAACACTGTCACAGTGTCAGAGTGAGGGTCTCAGTGTCACAGTGTCAGAGTGAGGGTCTCACTGTCACTGAGTTAGAGTGAGGGACACACTGTCACAGTGTCAGAGTGAGGGTCTCACTGTCACAGAGTCAGAGTGAGGGAGACACTGTCGCAGAGTCAGAGTGAGGGAGACGCTGTCACAGTGTCAGAGTGAGGGAGACACTGTCACAGAGTCAGAGTGAGGGTCTCACTGTCACAGAGTCAGAGTGAGGGTCTCACTGTCACAGTGTCAGAGTGAGGGAGACACTGTCACAGGGTCAGAGTGAGGGAGACACTGTCACAGAGTCAGAGTGAGGGTCTCACTGTCACAGTGTCAGAGTGAGGGAACACTGTCACAGAGTCAGAGTGAGGGTCTCACTGTCACAGTGTCAGAGTGAGGGTCTCACTGTCACTGAGTTAGAGTGAGGGAGACACTATCACAGAGTCAGAGTGAGGGTCTCACTGTCACAGGGTCAGAGTGAGGGAGACACTGTCACAGTGTCAGAGTGAGGGAGACACTGTCACAGTGTCAGAGTCAGGGAAACACTGTCACAGTGTCAGAGTGAGGGAACACTGTCACAGTGCCAGAGTGAGGGTCTCAGTGTCACAGTGTCAGAGTGAGGGTCTCACTGTCACTGAGTTAGAGTGAGGGAGACACTGTCACAGTGTCAGAGTGAGGGTCTCACTGTCACAGAGTCAGAGTGAGGGTCTCACTGTCACAGAGTCAGTGTGAGGGAGACACTGTCGCAGAGTCAGAGTGAGGGAGACACTGTCACAGTGTCAGAGTGAGGGTCTCACTGTCACAGGGTCAGAGTGAGGGTCTCACTGTCACAGAGTCAGAGTGAGGGAGACACTGTCGCAGAGTCAGAGTGAGGGAGACGCTGTCACAGTGTCAGAGTGAGGGAGACACTGTCACAGGGTCAGAGTGAGGGTCTCACTGTCACAGAGTCAGAGTGAGGGTCTCACTGTTACAGTGTCAGAGTGAGGGAACACTGTCACAGAGTCAGAGTGAGGGAGACACTGTCACAGGGTCAGAGTGAGAGAGACACTGTCACAGTGTCAGAGTGAGGGAGACACTGTCACAGTGTCAGAGTGAGGGTCTCACTGTCACAGGATCAGAGTGAGGGTCTCACTGTCACAGGGTCAGAGTGAGGGTCTCACTGTCACAGAGTCAGAGCGAGGGTCTCACTGTCACAGGGTCAGAGTGAGGGTCTCACTGTCACAGGGTCAGAGTGAGGGAGACACTGTCACAGAGTCAGAGTGAGGGTCTCACTGTCACAGGGTCAGAGTGAGGGTCTCACTGTCAGTGTCAGAGTGAGGGAGACACTGTCACAGGGTCAGAGTGAGGGAGACACTGTCACAGAGTCAGAGTGAGGGTCTCACTGTCACAGGGTCAGAGTGAGGGAAACACTGTCACAGTGTAAGAGTGAGGGAGACACTGTCACAGGGTCAGAGTGAGGGTCTCACTGTCACAGAGTCAGAGTGAGGGAGACACTGTCACAGTGTCAGAGTGAGGGTCTCACTGTCACAGGGTCAGAGTGAGGGTCTCACTGTCACTGGGTCAGAGTGAGGGTGTCACTGTCACAGAGTCAGAGTGAGGGTATCACTGTCACAGAGTCAGAGTGAGGGAGACACTGTCACAGGGTCAGAGTGAGGGTCTCACTGTCACAGAGTCAGAGTGAGGGAGACACTGTCACAGTGTCAGAGTGAGGGAGACACTGTCACAGGGTCAGAGGGAGGTTCTCACTGTCACAGTGTCAGAGTGAGGGTATCACTGTCACAGAGTCAGAGTGAGGGTCTCACTGTCACAGGGTCAGAGTGAGGGAGACACTGTCACAGTGTCAGTGTGAGGTTGTCACTGTCCAGAGTCAGAGTTAGGGTCTCACTGTCACAGGGTCAGAGTGAGGGTCTCACTGTCACAGGGTCAGAGTGAGGGAGACACTGTCACAGGGTCAGAGTGAGGGTCTCACTGTCACAGGGTCAGAGTGAGGGAGACACTGTCACAGGGTCAGAGTGAGGGAGTCACTGTCACAGTGTCAGAGTGAGGGTCTCACTGTCACAGAGTCAGAGTGAGGGAGACACTGTCACAGTGTCAGAGTGAGGGTCTCACTGTCACAGTGTCAGAGTGAGGGTCTCACTGTCCAGAGTCAGAGTTAGGGTCTCACTGTCACAGGGTCAGAGTGAGGGTCTCACTGTCACAGGGTCAGAGTGAGGGAGACACTGTCACAGGGTCAGAGTGAGGGTCTCACTGTCACAGGGTCAGAGTGAGGGAGACACTGTCACAGGGTCAGAGTGAGGGAGTCACTGTCACAGTGTCAGAGTGAGGGTCTCACTGTCACAGAGTCAGAGTGAGGGAGACACTGTCACAGTGTCAGAGTGAGGGTCTCACTGTCACAGGGTCAGAGTGAGGGTCTCACTGTCACAGAGTCAGAGTGAGGGACTCACTGTCACAGGGTCAGAGTGAGGGTCTCACTGTCACAGAGTCAGAGCGAGGGTCTCACTGTCACAGGGTCAGAGTGAGGGTCTCACTGTCACAGGGTCAGAGTTAGGGAGACACTGTCACAGAGTCAGAGTGAGGGTCACACTGTCACAGGGTCAGAGTGGGGGAGACACTGTCACAGAGTCAGAGTGAGGGAGACACTGTCACAGTGTCAGAGTGAGGGAGACACTGTCACAGGGTCAGAGTGAGGGAGACACTATCACAGTGTCAGAGTGAGGGTCTCACTGTCACAGGGTCAGAGTGAGGGAGACACTGTCACAGAGTCAGAGTGAGGGTCTCACTGTCACAGAGTCAGAGTGAGGGTCTCACTGTCACAGTGTCAGAGTGAGGGTCTCACTGTCACAGGGTCAGAGTGAGGGTCTTACTGTCACAGGGTCAGAGTGAGGGAGACACTGTCACTGTGTCAGAGTGAGGGTCTCACTGTCACAGGGTCAGAGTGAGGGAGACACTGTCACAGTGTCAGAGTGAGGGTCTCACTGTCACAGGGTCAGAGTGAGGGAGACACTGTCACAGTGTCAGAGTGAGGGAGACACTGTCACAGGGTCAGAGTGAGGGTCCAACTGTCACAGTGTCAGAGTGAGGGTCTCACTGTCACAGAGTCAGAGTGAGGGAGACACTGTCACAGGGTCAGAGTGAGGGTCTCACTGTCACAGAGTCAGAGTGAGGGAGACACTGTCACAGGGTCAGAGTGAGGGTCTCACTGTCACAGAGTCAGAGTGAGGGAGACACTGTCACAGAGTCAGAGTGAGGGAGACACTGTCACAGTGTCAGAGTGAGGGTCTCACTGTCACAGAATCAGAGTGAGGGTCTCACTGTCACAGAGTCAGAGTGAGGGAGACACTGTCACAGAGTCAGAGTGAGGGTCTCACTGTCACAGAATCAGAGTGAGGGTCTCACTGTCACAGAGTCAGAGTGAGGGTCTCACTGTCACAGAGTCAGAGTGAGGGTCTCACTGTCACAGTGTCAGAGTGAGGGAGACACTGTCACAGGGTCAGAGTGAGGGTCTCACTGTCACAGAGTCAGAGTGAGGGAGACACTGTCACAGGGTCAGAGTGAGGGAGACACTGTCACAGAGTCAGAGTGAGGGTCTCACTGTCACAGAATCAGAGTGAGGGTCTCACTGTCACAGTGTCAGAGTGAGGGAGACACTGTCATAGAGTCAGAGTGAGGGAGACACTGTCACAGTGTCAGAGTGAGGGAGACACTGTCACAGGGTCAGAGTGAGGGTCTCACTGTCACAGTGTCAGAGTGAGGGAGACACTGTCACAGGGTCAGAGTGAGGGTCTCACTGTCACAGAGTCAGAGTGAGGGAGACACTGTCACAGAGTCAGAGTGAGGGTCTCACTGTCACAGAGTCAGAGTGAGGGTCTCACTGTCACAGTGTCAGAGTGAGGGAGACACTGTCACAGGGTCAGAGTGAGGGTCTCACTGTCACAGAGTCAGAGTGAGGGTCTCACTGTCACTGAGTTAGAGTGAGGGAGACACTGTCACAGTGTCAGAGTGAGGGAACACTGTCACAGAGTCAGAGTGAGGGTCTCACTGTCACAGTGTCAGAGTGAGGGTCTCACTGTCACTGAGTTAGAGTGAGGGAGACACTGTCACAGTGTCAGAGTCAGGGAAACACTGTCACAGTGTCAGAGTGAGGGAACACTGTCACAGTGTCAGAGTGAGGGTCTCAGTGTCACAGTGTCAGAGTGAGGGTCTCACTGTCACTGAGTTAGAGTGAGGGACACACTGTCACAGTGTCAGAGTGAGGGTCTCACTGTCACAGAGTCAGAGTGAGGGAGACACTGTCGCAGAGTCAGAGTGAGGGAGACGCTGTCACAGTGTCAGAGTGAGGGAGACACTGTCACAGGGTCAGAGTGAGGGTCTCACTGTCACAGAGTCAGAGTGAGGGTCTCACTGTCACAGTGTCAGAGTGAGGGAACACTGTCACAGAGTCAGAGTGAGGGAGACACTGTCACAGGGTCAGAGTGAGGGAGACACTGTCACAGTGTCAGAGTGAGGGTCTCACTGTCACAGTGTCAGAGTGAGGGTCTCACTGTCACAGAGTCAGAGTGAGGGAGACACTGTCACAGAGTCAGAGTGAGGGAGACACTGTCACAGGGTCAGAGTGAGGGTCTCACTGTCACAGGGTCAGAGTGAGGGGGACACTGTCACAGGGTCAGTGTGAGGGAGACACTGTCACAGTGTCTGAGAGTGAGGGAGTCACTGTCACAGTTTCAGAGTGAGGGAGACAGTGTCACAGTGTCAGAGTGAGGGAGACACTGTCACAGTGTCAGAGTGAGGGTCTCACTGTCACAGTGTCAGAGTGAGGGAGACACTGTCACAGTGTCAGAGTGAGGGAGTCACTGTCACAGTGTCAGAGTGAGGGAGACACTGTCACAGTGTCAGAGTGAGGGAGTCACTGTCACAGTGTCAGAGTGAGGGTCTCACTGCCACAGTGTCAGAGTGAGGGAGACACTGTCACAGTGTCAGATTGAGGTTCTCACTGTCACAGTGTCAGAGTGAGGGAGACACTGTCACAGTGTCAGAGTGAGGGAGTCACTGTCACAGTGTCAGAGTAAGGGAGACACTGTCACAGAGTCAGAGTGAGGGAGACACTGTCACAGAGTCAGAGTGAGGGAGACATTGTCACAGTGTCAGAGTGAGGGTCTCACTGTCACAGGGTCAGAGTGAGGGTCTCACTGTCACAGTGTCAGACTGAGGATCTCACTGTCACAGAGTCAGAGCGAGGGTCTCACTGTCACAGGGTCAGAGTGAGGGTGTCACTGTCACAGGGTCAGAGTGAGGGAGACACTGTCACAGAGTCAGAGTGAGGGTCTCACTGTCACAGTGTCAGAGTAAGGGTCTCACTGTCACTGAGTCAGAGTGAGGGTCTCACTGTCACAGGGTCAGAGTGAGGGAAACACTGTCACAGTGTCAGAGTGAGGGAGACACTGTCACAGGGTCAGAGTGAGGGTCTCACTGTCACAGAGTCAGAGTGAGGGAGACACTGTCACAGTGTCAGAGTGAGGGTCTCACTGTCACAGTGTCAGAGTGAGGGTCTCACTGTCACAGGGTCAGAGTGAGGGTCTCACTGTCACTGGGTCAGAGTGAGGGTGTCACTGTCACAGAGTCAGAGTGAGGGTCTCACTGTCACAGAGTCAGAGTGAGGGTCTCACTGTCACAGGGTCAGAGTGAGGGAGACACTGTCACAGTGTCACTGTGAGGTTGTCACTGTCCAGAGTCAGAGTGAGGGTCTCACTGTCACAGGGTCAGAGTGAGGGAGACACTGTCACAGGGTCAGAGTGAGGGTCTCACTGTCACAGTGTCAGAGTGAGGGTCTCACTGTCACAGAGTCAGAGTGAGGGAGACACTGTCACAGGGTCAGAGTGAGGGAGTCACTGTCACAGTGTCAGAGTGAGGGTCTCACTGTCACAGAGTCAGAGTGAGGGAGACACTGTCACAGTGTCAGAGTGAGGGTCTCACTGTCACAGGGTCAGAGTGAGGGTCTCACTGTCACAGAGTCAGAGTGAGGGTCTCACTATCACAGGGTCAGAGTGAGGGTCTCACTGTCACAGAGTCAGAGCGAGGGTCTCACTGTCGCAGGGTCAGACTGAGGGTCTCACTGTCACAGGGTCAGAGTTAGGGAGACACTGTCACAGAGTCAGAGTGAGGGTCTCACTGTCACAGGGTCAGAGTGAGGGAGACACTGTCACAATGGCAGAGTGAGGGAGACACTATCACAGTGTCAGAGTGAGGGTCTCACTGTCACAGGGTCAGAGTGAGGGAGACACTGTCACAGAGTCAGAGTGAGGGTCTCACTGTCACAGAGTCAGAGTGAGGGTCTCACTGTCACAGGGTCAGAGTGAGGGTCTTACTGTCACAGGGTCAGAGTGAGGGAGACACTGTCACAGTGTCAGAGTGAGGGTCTCACTGTCACAGGGTCAGAGTGAGGGAGACACTGTCACAGTGTCAGAGTGAGGGTCTCACTGTCACAGGGTCAGAGTGAGGGAGACACTGTCACAGTGTCAGAGTGAGGGAGACACTGTCACAGGGTCAGAGTGAGGGTCTCACTGTCACAGTGTCAGAGTGAGGGTCTCACTGTCACAGAGTCAGAGTGAGGGAGACACTGTCACAGGGTCAGAGTGAGGGTCTTACTGTCACAGAGTCAGAGTGAGGGAGACACTGTCACAGGGTCAGAGTGAGGGTCTCACTGTCACAGAGTCAGAGTGAGGGAGACACTGTCACAGAGTCAGAGTGAGGGTCTCACTGTCACAGAGTCAGAGTGAGGGTCTCACTGTCACAGTGTCAGTGTGAGGGAGACACTGTCACAGGGTCAGAGTGAGGGTCTCACTGTCACAGAGTCAGAGTGAGGGTCTCACTGTCACAGTGTCAGAGTGAGGGAACACTGTCACAGAGTCAGAGTGAGGGTCTCACTGTCACAGTGTCAGAGTGAGGGTCTCACTGTCACTGAGTTAGAGTGAGGGAGACACTGTCACAGTGTCAGAGTGAGGGAACACTGTCACAGAGTCAGAGTGAGGGTCTCACTGTCGCAGTGTCAGAGTGAGGGTCTCACTGTCACTGAGTTAGAGTGAGGGAGACACTGTCACAGTGTCAGAGTCAGGGAAACACTGTCACAGTGTCAGAGTGAGGGAACACTGTCACAGTGTCAGAGTGAGGGTCTCAGTGTCACGGTGTCAGAGTGAGGGTCTCACTGTCACTGAGTTAGAGTGAGGGAGACACTGTCACAGTGTCAGAGTGAGGGTCTCACTGTCACAGAGTCAGAGTGAGGGAGACACTGTCGCAGAGTCAAAGTGAGGGAGACGCTGTCACAGTGTCAGAGTGAGGGAGACACTGTCACAGGGTCAGAGTGAGGGTCTCACTGTCACAGAGTCAGAGTGAGGGTCTCACTGTCACAGTGTCAGAGTGAGGGACACTGTCACAGAGTCAGAGTGAGGGAGACACTGTCACAGGGTCAGAGTGAGGGAGACACTGTCACAGTGTCAGAGTGAGGGAGACACTGTCACAGTGTCAGAGTGAGGGTCTCACTGTCACAGTGTCAGAGTGAGGGTCTCACTGTCACAGAGTCAGAGTGAGGGAGACACTGTCACAGAGTCAGAGTGAGGGAGACACTGTCACAGGGTCAGAGTGAGGGTCTCACTGTCACAGGGTCAGAGTGAGGGGGACACTGTCACAGGGTCAGTGTGAGGGAGACACTGTCACAGTGTCTGAGAGTGAGGGAGTCACTGTCACAGTGTCAGAGTGAGGGAGACAGTGTCACAGTGTCAGAGTGAGGGAGACACTGTCACAGTGTCAGAGTGAGGGTCTCACTGTCACAGTGTCAGAGTGAGGGAGACACTGTCACAGTGTCAGAGTGAGGGAGTCACTGTCACAGTGTCAGAGTGAGGGAGACACTGTCACAGTGTCAGAGTGAGGGAGTCACTGTCACAGTGTCAGAGTGAGGGTCTCACTGCCACAGTGTCAGAGTGAGGGAGACACTGTCACAGTGTCAGAGTGAGGGTCTCACTGTCACAGTGTCAGAGCGAGGGTCTCACTGTCACAGTGTCAGAGTCAGGGTCTCACTGTCACAGGGTCAGAGTGAGGGAGACACTGTCACAATGTCAGAGTGAGGGAGACACTGTCACAGTGTCAGAGTGAGGGAGACACTGTTACAGTGTCAGAGTGAGGGAGACACTGTCACAGTGTCAGAGTGAGGGTCTCACTGTCACAGAGTCAGAGTGAGGGAGACACTGTCACAGGGTCAGAGTGAGGGAGACACTGTCACAGAGTCAGAGTGAGGGAGACACTGTCACAGGGTCAGAGTGAGGGAGACACTGTCACAGGGTCAGAGTGAGGGTCTCACTGTCACAGGGTCAGAGTGAGGGAGACACTGTCACAGAGTCAGAGTGAGGGTCTCACTGTCACAGGGTCAGAGTGAGGGAAACACTGTCACAGTGTAAGAGTGAGGGAGACACTGTCACAGGGTCAGAGTGAGGGTCTCACTGTCACAGAGTCAGAGTGAGGGAGACACTGTCACAGTGTCAGAGTGAGGGTCTCACTGTCACAGTGTCAGAGTGAGGGTCTCACTGTCACAGGGTCAGAGTGAGGGTCTCACTGTCACTGGGTCAGAGTGAGGGTGTCACTGTCACAGAGTCAGAGTGAGGGTCTACTGTCACAGAGTCAGAGTGAGGGTCTCACTGTCACAGGGTCAGAGTGAGGGAGACACTGTCACAGTGTCAGTGTGAGGGTGTCACTGTCCAGAGTCAGAGTGAGGGTCTCACTGTCTCAGGGTCAGAGTGAGGGTCTCACTGTCACAGGGTCAGAGTGAGGGAGACACTGTCACAGGGTCAGAGTGAGGGTCTCACTGTCACAGTGTCAGAGTGAGGGTCTCACTGTCACAGAGTCAGAGTGAGGGAGACACTGTCACAGTGTCAGAGTGAGGGTCTCACTGTCACAGGGTCAGAGTGAGGGTCTCACTGTCACAGAGTCAGAGTGAGGGTCTCACTGTCACAGGGTCAGAGTGAGGGTCTCACTGTCACAGAGTCAGAGCGAGGGTCTCACTGTCACAGGGTCAGAGTGAGGGTCTCACTGTCACAGGGTCAGAGTTAGGGAGACACTGTCACAGAGTCAGAGTGAGGGTCTCACTGTCACAGGGTCAGAGTGAGGGAGACACTGTCACAATGTCAGAGTGAGGGTCTCACTGTCACAGGGTCAGAGTGAGGGAGACACTGTCACAGAGTCAGAGTGAGGGTCTCACTGTCACAGAGTCAGAGTGAGGGTCTCACTGTCACAGTGTCAGAGTGAGGGTCTCACTGTCACAGGGTCAGAGTGAGGGTCTTACTGTCACAGGGTCAGAGTGAGGGAGACACTGTCACTGTGTCAGAGTGAGGGTCTCACTGTCACAGGGTCAGAGTGAGGGAGACACTGTCACAGTGTCAGAGTGAGGGTCTCACTGTCACAGGGTCAGAGTGAGGGAGACACTGTCACAGTGTCAGAGTGAGGGAGACACTGTCACAGGGTCAGAGTGAGTGTCTCACTGTCACAGTGTCAGAGTGAGGGTCTCACTGTCACAGAGTCAGAGTGAGGGAGACACTGTCACAGGGTCAGAGTGAGGGTCTCACTGTCACAGGGTCAGAGTGAGGGAGACACTGTCACAGGGTCAGAGTGAGTGTCTCACTGTCACAGTGTCAGAGTGAGGGTCTCACTGTCACAGAGTCAGAGTGAGGGAGACACTGTCACAGGGTCAGAGTGAGGGTCTCACTGTCACAGAGTCAGAGTGAGGGAGACACTGTCACAGAGTCAGAGTGAGGGAGACACTGTCACAGGGTCAGAGTGAGGGTCTCACTGTCACAGAGTCAGAGTGAGGGAGACACTGTCACAGTGTCAGAGTGAGGGTCTCACTGTCACAGAATCAGAGTGAGGGTCTCACTGTCACAGTGTCAGAGTGAGGGAGACACTGTCACAGAGTCAGAGTGAGGGTCTCACTGTCACAGTGTCAGAGTGAGGGAGACACTGTCACAGTGTCAGAGTGAGGGTCTCACTGTCACAGAATCAGAGTGAGGGAGACACTGTCACAGTGTCAGAGTGAGGGAGACACTGTCACAGGGTCAGAGTGAGGGTCTCACTGTCACAGAGTCAGAGTGAGGGAGACACTGTCACAGGGTCAGAGTGAGGGAGACACTGTCACAGAGTCAGAGTGAGGGTCTCACTGTCACAGAGTCAGAGTGAGGGTCTCACTGTCACAGAGTCAGAGTGAGGGAGACACTGTCACAGGGTCAGAGTGAGGGAGACACTGTCACAGAATCAGAGTGAGGGTCTCACTGTCACAGTGTCAGATTGAGGGAGACACTGTCACAGAGTCAGAGTGAGGGAGACAATGTCACAGTGTCAGAGTGAGGGAGACACTGTCACAGGGTCAGAGTGAGGGTCTCACTGTCACAGTGTCAGAGTGAGGGAGACACTGTCACAGGGTCAGAGTGAGGGTCTCACTGTCACAGAGTCAGAGTGAGGGAGACACTGTCACAGGGTCAGAGTGAGGGTCTCACTGTCACAGAGTCAGAGTGAGGGAGACACTGTCACAGAGTCAGAGTGAGGGAGACACTGTCACAGGGTCAGAGTGAGGGGGACACTGTCACAGGGTCAGTGTGAGGGAGACACTGTCACAGTGTCTGAGAGTGAGGGAGTCACTGTCACAGTGTCAGAGTGAGGGAGACAGTGTCACAGTGTCAGAGTGAGGGAGACACTGTCACAGTGTCAGAGTGAGGGTCTCACTGTCACAGTGTCAGAGTGAGGGAGACACTGTCACAGTGTCAGAGTGAGGGAGTCACTGTCACAGTGTCAGAGTGAGGGAGACACTGTCACAGTGTCAGAGTGAGGGAGTCACTGTCACAGTGTCAGAGTGAGGGTCTCACTGCCACAGTGTCAGAGTGAGGGAGACACTGTCACAGTGTCAGAGTGAGGGTCTCACTGTCACAGTGTCAGAGCGAGGGTCTCACTGTCACAGTGTCAGAGTCAGGGTCTCACTGTCACAGGGTCAGAGTGAGGGAGACACTGTCACAATGTCAGAGTGAGGGAGACACTGTCACAGTGTCAGAGTGAGGGAGACACTGTTACAGTGTCAGAGTGAGGGAGACACTGTCACAGTGTCAGAGTGAGGGTCTCACTGTCACATAGTCAGAGTGAGGGAGACACTGTCACAGGGTCAGAGTGAGGGAGACACTGTCACAGAGTCAGAGTGAGGGAGACACTGTCACAGGGTCAGAGTGAGGGAGACACTGTCACAGGGTCAGAGTGAGGGTCTCACTGTCACAGGGTCAGAGTGAGGGAGACACTGTCACAGAGTCAGAGTGAGGGTCTCACTGTCACAGGGTCAGAGTGAGGGAAACACTGTCACAGTGTAAGAGTGAGGGAGACACTGTCACAGGGTCAGAGTGAGGGTCTCACTGTCACAGAGTCAGAGTGAGGGAGACACTGTCACAGTGTCAGAGTGAGGGTCTCACTGTCACAGTGTCAGAGTGAGGGTCTCACTGTCACAGGGTCAGAGTGAGGGTCTCACTGTCACTGGGTCAGAGTGAGGGTGTCACTGTCACAGAGTCAGAGTGAGGGTCTCACTGTCACAGAGTCAGAGTGAGGGTCTCACTGTCACAGGGTCAGAGTGAGGGAGACACTGTCACAGTGTCAGTGTGAGGGTGTCACTGTCCAGAGTCAGAGTGAGGGTCTCACTGTCTCAGGGTCAGAGTGAGGGTCTCACTGTCACAGGGTCAGAGTGAGGGAGACACTGTCACAGGGTCAGAGTGAGGGTCTCACTGTCACAGTGTCAGAGTGAGGGTCTCACTGTCACAGAGCCAGAGTGAGGGAGACACTGTCACAGGGTCAGAGTGAGGGAGTCACTGTCACAGTGTCAGAGTGAGGGTCTCACTGTCACAGAGTCAGAGTGAGGGAGACACTGTCACAGTGTCAGAGTGAGGGTCTCACTGTCACAGGGTCAGAGTGAGGGTCTCACTGTCACAGAGTCAGAGTGAGGGTCTCACTGTCACAGGGTCAGAGTGAGGGTCTCACTGTCACAGAGTCAGAGCGAGGGTCTCACTGTCACAGGGTCAGAGTGAGGGTCTCACTGTCACAGGGTCAGAGTTAGGGAGACACTGTCACAGAGTCAGAGTGAGGGTCTCACTGTCACAGGGTCAGAGTGAGGGAGACACTGTCACAATGTCAGAGTGAGGGAGACACTATCACAGTGTCAGAATGAGGGTCTCACTGTCACAGGGTCAGAGTGAGGGAGACACTGTCACAGAGTCAGAGTGAGGGTCTCACTGTCACAGAGTCAGAGTGAGGGTCTCACTGTCACAGTGTCAGAGTGAGGGTCTCACTGTCACAGGGTCAGAGTGAGGGTCTTACTGTCACAGGGTCAGAGTGAGGGAGACACTGTCACTGTGTCAGAGTGAGGGTCTCACTGTCACAGGGTCAGAGTGAGGGAGACACTGTCACAGTGTCAGAGTGAGGGTCTCACTGTCACAGGGTCAGAGTGAGGGAGACACTGTCACAGTGTCAGAGTGAGGGAGACACTGTCACAGGGTCAGAGTGAGTGTCTCACTGTCACAGTGTCAGAGTGAGGGTCTCACTGTCACAGAGTCAGAGTGAGGGAGACACTGTCACAGGGTCAGAGTGAGGGTCTCACTGTCACAGGGTCAGAGTGAGGGAGACACTGTCACAGGGTCAGAGTGAGTGTCTCACTGTCACAGTGTCAGAGTGAGGGTCTCACTGTCACAGAGTCAGAGTGAGGGAAACACTGTCACAGGGTCAGAGTGAGGGTCTCACTGTCACAGAGTCAGAGTGAGGGAGACACTGTCACAGAGTCAGAGTGAGGGAGACACTGTCACAGGGTCAGAGTGAGGGTCTCACTGTCACAGAGTCAGAGTGAGGGAGACACTGTCACAGTGTCAGAGTGAGGGTCTCACTGTCACAGAATCAGAGTGAGGGTCTCACTGTCACAGTGTCAGAGTGAGGGAGACACTGTCACAGAGTCAGAGTGAGGGAGACACTGTCACAGTGTCAGAGTGAGGGAGACACTGTCACAGGGTCAGAGTGAGGGTCTCACTGTCACAGAGTCAGAGTGAGGGAGACACTGTCACAGGGTCAGAGTGAGGGAGACACTGTCACAGAGTCAGAGTGAGGGTCTCACTGTCACAGAATCAGAGTGAGGGTCTCACTGTCACAGTGTCAGATTGAGGGAGACACTGTCACAGAGTCAGAGTGAGGGAGACACTGTCACAGTGTCAGAGTGAGGGAGACACTGTCACAGGGTCAGAGTGAGGGTCTCACTGTCACAGTGTCAGAGTGAGGGAGACACTGTCACAGGGTCAGAGTGAGGGTCTCACTGTCACAGAGTCAGAGTGAGGGAGACACTGTCACAGGGTCAGAGTGAGGGTCTCACTGTCACAGAGTCAGAGTGAGGGAGACACTGTCACAGAGTCAGAGTGAGGGAGACACTGTCACAGGGTCAGAGTGAGGGTCTCACTGTCACAGAGTCAGAGTGAGGGAGACACTGTCACAGTGTCAGAGTGAGGGTCTCACTGTCACAGAATCAGAGTGAGGGTCTCACTGTCACAGTGTCAGAGTGAGGGAGACACTGTCACAGGGTCAGAGTGAGGGAGACACTGTCACAGGGTCAGAGTGAGGGTCTCACTGTCACAGAGTCAGAGTGAGGGAGACACTGTCACAGGGTCAGAGTGAGGGAGACACTGTCACAGAGTCAGAGTGAGGGTCTCACTGTCACAGAATCAGAGTGAGGGTCTCACTGTCACAGTGTCAGATTGAGGGAGACACTGTCACAGAGTCAGAGTGAGGGAGACACTGTCACAGTGTCAGAGTGAGGGAGACACTGTCACAGGGTCAGAGTGAGGGTCTCACTGTCACAGTGTCAGAGTGAGGGAGACACTGTCACAGGGTCAGAGTGAGGGTCTCACTGTCACAGAGTCAGAGTGAGGGAGACACTGTCACAGAGTCAGAGTGAGGGTCTCACTGTCACAGAGTCAGAGTGAGGGTCTCACTGTCACAGTGTCAGAGTGAGGGAGACACTGTCACAGGGTCAGAGTGAGGGTCTCACTGTCACAGAGTCAGAGTGAGGGTCTCACTGTCACAGTGTCAGAGTGAGGGAACACTGTCACAGAGTCAGAGTGAGGGTCTCACTGTCACAGTGTCAGAGTGAGGGTCTCACTGTCACTGAGTTAGAGTGAGGGAGACACTGTCACAGTGTCAGAGTGAGGGAACACTGTCACAGGGTCAGAGTGAGGGTCTCACTGTCACAGTGTCAGAGTGAGGGTCTCACTGTCACTGAGTTAGAGTGAGGGAGACACTGTCACAGTGTCAGAGTCAGGGAAACACTGTCACAGTGTCAGAGTGAGGGAACACTGTCACAGGGTCAGAGTGAGGGTCTCAGTGTCACAGTGTCAGAGTGAGGGTCTCACTGTCACAGGGTCAGAGTGAGGGAGACACTGTCACAGTGTCAGAGTGAGGGTCTCACTGTCACAGAGTCAGAGTGAGGGAGACACTGTCGCAGAGTCAGAGTGAGGGAGACGCTGTCACAGTGTCAGAGTGAGGGAGACACTGTCACAGGGTCAGTGTGAGGGTCTCACTGTCACAGAGTCAGAGTGAGGGTCTCACTGTCACAGTGTCAGAGTGAGGGAACACTGTCACAGAGTCAGAGTGAGGGAGACACTGTCACAGGGTCAGAGTGAGGGAGACACTGTCACAGGGTCAGAGTGAGGGTCTCACTGTCACAGGGTCAGAGTGAGGGAGACACTGTCACAGGGTCAGAGTGAGTGTCTCACTGTCACAGTGTCAGAGTGAGGGTCTCACTGGCACAGAGTCAGAGTGAGGGAAACACTGTCACAGGGTCAGAGTGAGGGTCTCACTGTCACAGAGTCAGAGTGAGGGAGACACTGTCACAGAGTCAGAGTGAGGGAGACACTGTCACAGGGTCAGAGTGAGGGTCTCACTGTCACAGAGTCAGAGTGAGGGAGACACTGTCACAGTGTCAGAGTGAGGGTCTCACTGTCACAGAATCAGAGTGAGGGTCTCACTGTCACAGTGTCAGAGTGAGGGAGACACTGTCACAGAGTCAGAGTGAGGGAGACACTGTCACAGTGTCAGAGTGAGGGAGACACTGTCACAGGGTCAGAGTGAGGGTCTCACTGTCACAGAGTCAGAGTGAGGGTCTCACTGTCACAGAATCAGAGTGAGGGTCTCACTGTCACAGTGTCAGATTGAGGGAGACACTGTCACAGAGTCAGAGTGAGGGAGACACTGTCACAGTGTCAGAGTGAGGGAGACACTGTCACAGGGTCAGAGTGAGGGTCTCACTGTCACAGTGTCAGAGTGAGGGAGACACTGTCACAGGGTCAGAGTGAGGGTCTCACTGTCACAGAGTCAGAGTGAGGGAGACACTGTCACAGGGTCAGAGTGAGGGTCTCACTGTCACAGAGTCAGAGTGAGGGAGACACTGTCACAGAGTCAGAGTGAGGGAGACACTGTCACAGGGTCAGAGTGAGGGTCTCACTGTCACAGAGTCAGAGTGAGGGAGACACTGTCACAGTGTCAGAGTGAGGGTCTCACTGTCACAGAATCAGAGTGAGGGTCTCACTGTCACAGTGTCAGATTGAGGGAGACACTGTCACAGAGTCAGAGTGAGGGAGACACTGTCACAGTGTCAGAGTGAGGGAGACACTGTCACAGGGTCAGAGTGAGGGTCTCACTGTCACAGTGTCAGAGTGAGGGAGACACTGTCACAGGGTCAGAGTGAGGGTCTCACTGTCACAGAGTCAGAGTGAGGGAGACACTGTCACAGAGTCAGAGTGAGGGTCTCACTGTCACAGAGTCAGAGTGAGGGTCTCACTGTCACAGTGTCAGAGTGAGGGAGACACTGTCACAGGGTCAGAGTGAGGGTCTCACTGTCACAGAGTCAGAGTGAGGGTCTCACTGTCACAGTGTCAGAGTGAGGGAACACTGTCACAGAGTCAGAGTGAGGGTCTCACTGTCACAGTGTCAGAGTGAGGGTCTCACTGTCACTGAGTTAGAGTGAGGGAGACACTGTCACAGTGTCAGAGTGAGGGAACACTGTCACAGAGTCAGAGTGAGGGTCTCACTGTCACAGTGTCAGAGTGAGGGTCTCACTGTCACTGAGTTAGAGTGAGGGAGACACTGTCACAGTGTCAGAGTCAGGGAAACACTGTCACAGTGTCAGAGTGAGGGAACACTGTCACAGGGTCAGAGTGAGGGTCTCAGTGTCACAGTGTCAGAGTGAGGGTCTCACTGTCACAGGGTCAGAGTGAGGGAGACACTGTCACAGTGTCAGAGTGAGGGTCTCACTGTCACAGAGTCAGAGTGAGGGAGACACTGTCGCAGAGTCAGAGTGAGGGAGACGCTGTCACAGTGTCAGAGTGAGGGAGACACTGTCACAGGGTCAGTGTGAGGGTCTCACTGTCACAGAGTCAGAGTGAGGGTCTCACTGTCACAGTGTCAGAGTGAGGGAACACTGTCACAGAGTCAGAGTGAGGGAGACACTGTCACAGGGTCAGAGTGAGGGAGACATTGTCACAGTGTCAGAGTGAGGGAGACACTGTCACAGTGTCAGAGTGAGGGTCTCACTGTCACAGTGTCAGAGTGAGGGTCTCACTGTCACAGAGTCAGAGTGAGGGAGACACTGTCACAGAGTCAGAGTGAGGGAGACACTGTCACAGGGTCAGAGTGAGGGTCTCACTGTCACAGGGTCAGAGTGAGGGGGACACTGTCACAGGGTCAGTGTGAGGGAGACACTGTCACAGTGTCTGAGAGTGAGGGAGTCGCTGTCACAGTGTCAGAGTGAGGGAGACAGTGTCACAGTGTCAGAGTGAGGGAGACACTGTCACAGTGTCAGAGTGAGGGTCTCACTGTCACAGTGTCAGAGTGAGGGAGACACTGTCACAGTGTCAGAGTGAGGGAGTCACTGTCACAGTGTCAGAGTGAGGGAGACACTGTCACAGTGTCAGAGTGAGGGAGACACTGTCACAGGGTCAGAGTGAGGGAGTCACTGTCACAGTGTCAGAGTGAGGGAGACACTGTCACAGTGTCAGAGTGAGGGAGTCACTGTCACAGTGTCAGAGTGAGGGTCTCACTGCCACAGTGTCAGAGTGAGGGAGACACTGTCACAGTGTCAGAGTGAGGGTCTCACTGTCACAGTGTCAGAGTGAGGGTCTCACTGTCACAGGGTCAGAGTGAGGGAGACACTGTCACAATGTCAGAGTGAGGGAGACACTGTCACAGAGTCAGAGTGAGGGAGACACTGTCACAGTGTCAGAGTGAGGGAGACACTGTCACAGGGTCAGAGTGAGGGAGACACTGTCACAGAGTCAGAGTGAGGGACACACTGTCACAGGGTCAGAGTGAGGGTCTCACTGTCACAGTGTCAGAGTGAGGGAGACACTGTCACAGAGTCAGAGTGAGGGTCTCACTGTCACAGTGTCAGAGTGAGGGAGACACTGTCACAGTGTCAGAGCGAGGGTGTCACTGTCACAGAGTCAGAGTGAGGGAACACTGTCACAGGGTCAGAGTGAGGGGGACACTGTCACAGAGTCAGAGTGAGGGAGACACTGTCACAGGGTCAGAGTGAGGGAACACTGTCACAGTGTCAGAGTGAGGGAGACACTGTCACAGGGTCAGAGTGAGGGAGACACTGTCACAGGGTCAGAGTGAGGGTCTCACTGTCACAGAGTCAGAGTGAGGGTCTCACTGTCACAGAGTCAGAGTGAGGGAGACACTGTCACAGTGTCAGAGTGAGGGTGTCACTGTCACAGAGTCAGAGTGAGGGTCTCACTGTCACTGAGTCAGAGTGAGGGTCTCACTGTCACAGGGTCAGAGTGAGGGAGACACTGTCACAGGGTCAGAGTGAGGGTCTCACTGTCACAGAGTCAGAGTGAGGGTCTCACTGTCACAGAGTCAGAGTGAGGGAGACACTGTCACAGTGTCAGAGTGAGGGTCTCACTGTCACAGTGTCAGAGTGAGGGTCTCACTGTCACAGGGTCAGAGTGATGGAGACACTGTCACAGAGTCAGAGTGAGGGTCTCACTGTCACAGAGTCAGAGTGAGGGAACACTGTCACAGGGTCAGAGTGAGGGAGACACTGTCACAGAGTCAGAGTGAGGGAGACACTGTCACAGGGTCAGAGTGAGGGAGTCACTGTCACAGGGTCAGAGTGAGGGTCTCACTGTCACAGAGTCAGAGTGAGGGTCTCACTGTCACAGAGTCAGAGTGAGGGAGACACTGTCACAGTGTCAGAGTGAGGGTCTCACTGTCACAGTGTCAGAGTGAGGGTCTCACTGTCACAGGGTCAGAGTGATGGAGACACTGTCACAGAGTCAGAGTGAGGGTCTCACTGTCACAGAGTCAGAGTGAGGGTCTCACTGTCACAGTGTCAGAGTGAGGGAGACACTGTCACAGGGTCAGAGTGAGGGAGACACTGTCACAGGGTCAGAGTGAGGGTCTCACTGTCACAGGGTCAGAGTGAGGGAGACACTGTCACAGAGTCAGAGTGAGGGAGACACTGTCACAGTGTCAGAGTGAGGGAGACACTGTCACAGGGTCAGAGTGAGGGTCTCACTGTCACAGTGTCAGAGTGAGGGAGACACTGTCACAGGGTCAGAGTGAGGGTCTCACTGTCACAGAGTCAGAGCGAGGGAGACACTGTCACAGAGTCAGAGTGAGGGTCTCACTGTCACAGTGTCAGAGTGAGGGTCTCACTGTCACAGAGTCAGAATGAGGGTCTCACTGTCACAGTGTCAGAGTGAGGGAGACACTGTCACAGGGTCAGAGTGAGGGTCTCACTGTCACAGAGTCAGAGTGAGGGTCTCACTGTCACAGTGTCAGAGTGAGGGAACACTGTCACAGAGTCAGAGTGAGGGTCTCACTGTCACAGTGTCAGAGTGAGGGTCTCACTGTCACTGAGTTAGAGTGAGGGAGACACTGTCACAGTGTCAGAGTGAGGGTCTCACTGTCACAGTGTCAGAGTGAGGGTCTCACTGTCACAGAATCAGAGTGAGGGTCTCACTGTCACAGTGTCAGATTGAGGGAGACACTGTCACAGAGTCAGAGTGAGGGAGACACTGTCACAGTGTCAGAGTGAGGGAGACACTGTCACAGGGTCAGAGTGAGGGTCTCACTGTCACAGTGTCAGAGTGAGGGAGACACTGTCACAGGGTCAGAGTGAGGGTCTCACTGTCACAGAGTCAGAGTGAGGGAGACACTGTCACAGGGTCAGAGTGAGGGTCTCACTGTCACAGAGTCAGAGTGAGGGAGACACTGTCACAGAGTCAGAGTGAGGGAGACACTGTCACAGGGTCAGAGTGAGGGGGACACTGTCACAGGGTCAGTGTGAGGGAGACACTGTCACAGTGTCTGAGAGTGAGGGAGTCACTGTCACAGTGTCAGAGTGAGGGAGACACTGTCACAGTGTCAGAGTGAGGGAGACACTGTCACAGTGTCAGAGTGAGGGAGTCACTGTCACAGTGTCAGAGTGAGGGAGACACTGTCACAGTGTCAGAGTGAGGGAGTCACTGTCACAGTGTCAGAGTGAGGGTCTCACTGCCACAGTGTCAGAGTGAGGGAGACACTGTCACAGTGTCAGAGTGAGGGTCTCACTGTCACAGTGTCAGAGCGAGGGTCTCACTGTCACAGTGTCAGAGTCAGGGTCTCACTGTCACAGGGTCAGAGTGAGGGAGACACTGTCACAATGTCAGAGTGAGGGAGACACTGTCACAGTGTCAGAGTGAGGGAGACACTGTCACAGTGTCAGAGTGAGGGTCTCACTGTCACAGAGTCAGAGTGAGGGAGACACTGTCACAGGGTCAGAGTGAGGGAGACACTGTCACAGAGTCAGAGTGAGGGACACACTGTCACAGGGTCAGAGTGAGGGTCTCACTGTCACAGTGTCAGAGTGAGGGAGACACTGTCACAGAGTCAGAGTGAGGGTCTCACTGTCACAGTGTCAGAGTGAGGGAGACACTGTCACAGTGTCAGAGCGAGGGTGTCACTGTCACAGAGTCAGAGTGAGGGAGACACTGTCACAGAGTCAGAGTGAGGGAGACACTGTCACAGGGTCAGAGTGAGGGGGACACTGTCACAGGGTCAGTGTGAGGGAGACACTGTCACAGTGTCTGAGAGTGAGGGAGTCACTGTCACAGTGTCAGAGCGAGGGTCTCACTGTCACAGTGTCAGAGTCAGGGTCTCACTGTCACAGGGTCAGAGTGAGGGAGACACTGTCACAATGTCAGAGTGAGGGAGACACTGTCACAGTGTCAGAGTGAGGGAGACACTGTCACAGAGTCAGAGTGAGGGTCTCACTGTCACTGAGTCAGAGTGAGGGTCTCACTGTCACAGGGTCAGAGTGAGGGAGACACTGTCACAGGGTCAGAGCGAGGGTCTCACTGTCACAGGGTCAGAGTGAGGGTCTCACTGTCACAGTGTCAGAGTGAGGGAGACACTGTCACAGAGTCAGAGTGAGGGTCTCACTGTCACAGTGTCAGAGTGAGGGAGACACTGTCACAGTGTCAGAGCGAGGGTGTCACTGTCACAGAGTCAGAGTGAGGGAGACACTGTCACAGGGTCAGTGTGAGGGAGACACTGTCACAGTGTCTGAGAGTGAGGGAGTCACTGTCACAGTGTCAGAGCGAGGGTCTCACTGTCACAGTGTCAGAGTCAGGGTCTCACTGTCACAGGGTCAGAGTGAGGGAGACACTGTCACAATGTCAGAGTGAGGGAGACACTGTCACAGAGTCAGAGTGAGGGAGACACTGTCACAGTGTCAGAGTGAGGGAGACACTGTCACAGGGTCAGAGTGAGGGAGACACTGTCACAGAGTCAGAGTGAGGGACACACTGTCACAGGGTCAGAGTGAGGGTCTCACTGTCACAGTGTCAGAGTGAGGGAGACACTGTCACAGAGTCAGAGTGAGGGTCTCACTGTCACAGGGTCAGAGTGAGGGTCTCACTGTCACAGAGTCAGAGTGAGGGAGACACTGTCACAGGGTCAGAGCGAGGGTCTCACTGTCACAGGGTCAGAGTGAGGGTCTCACTGTCACAGTGTCAGAGTGAGGGAGACACTGTCACAGAGTCAGAGTGAGGGTCTCACTGTCACAGTGTCAGAGTGAGGGAGACACTGTCACAGTGTCAGAGCGAGGGTGTCACTGTCACAGAGTCAGAGTGAGGGAGACACTGTCACAGGGTCAGTGTGAGGGAGACACTGTCACAGTGTCTGAGAGTGAGGGAGTCACTGTCACAGTGTCAGAGCGAGGGTCTCACTGTCACAGTGTCAGAGTCAGGGTCTCACTGTCACAGGGTCAGAGTGAGGGAGACACTGTCACAATGTCAGAGTGAGGGAGACACTGTCACAGAGTCAGAGTGAGGGAGACACTGTCACAGTGTCAGAGTGAGGGAGACACTGTCACAGGGTCAGAGTGAGGGAGACACTGTCACAGAGTCAGAGTGAGGGACACACTGTCACAGGGTCAGAGTGAGGGTCTCACTGTCACAGTGTCAGAGTGAGGGAGACACTGTCACAGAGTCAGAGTGAGGGTCTCACTGTCACAGTGTCAGAGTGAGGGAGACACTGTCACAGTGTCAGAGCGAGGGTGTCACTGTCACAGAGTCAGAGTGAGGGAACACTGTCACAGGGTCAGAGTGAGGGGGACACTGTCACAGAGTCAGAGTGAGGGAGACACTGTCACAGGGTCAGAGTGAGGGAACACTGTCACAGTGTCAGAGTGAGGGAGACACTGTCACAGGGTCAGAGTGAGGGAGACACTGTCACAGGGTCAGAGTGAGGGTCTCACTGTCACAGAGTCAGAGTGAGGGTCTCACTGTCACAGAGTCAGAGTGAGGGAGACACTGTCACAGTGTCAGAGTGAGGGTGTCACTGTCACAGAGTCAGAGTGAGGGTCTCACTGTCACTGAGTCAGAGTGAGGGTCTCACTGTCACAGGGTCAGAGTGAGGGAGACACTGTCACAGGGTCAGAGTGAGGGTCTCACTGTCACAGAGTCAGAGTGAGGGTCTCACTGTCACAGAGTCAGAGTGAGGGAGACACTGTCACAGTGTCAGAGTGAGGGTCTCACTGTCACAGTGTCAGAGTGAGGGTCTCACTGTCACAGGGTCAGAGTGATGGAGACACTGTCACAGAGTCAGAGTGAGGGTCTCACTGTCACAGAGTCAGAGTGAGGGAACACTGTCACAGGGTCAGAGTGAGGGAGACACTGTCACAGAGTCAGAGTGAGGGAGACACTGTCACAGGGTCAGAGTGAGGGAGTCACTGTCACAGGGTCAGAGTGAGGGTCTCACTGTCACAGAGTCAGAGTGAGGGTCTCACTGTCACAGAGTCAGAGTGAGGGAGACACTGTCACAGTGTCAGAGTGAGGGTCTCACTGTCACAGTGTCAGAGTGAGGGTCTCACTGTCACAGGGTCAGAGTGATGGAGACACTGTCACAGAGTCAGAGTGAGGGTCTCACTGTCACAGAGTCAGAGTGAGGGTCTCACTGTCACAGTGTCAGAGTGAGGGAGACACTGTCACAGGGTCAGAGTGAGGGAGACACTGTCACAGGGTCAGAGTGAGGGTCTCACTGTCACAGGGTCAGAGTGAGGGAGACACTGTCACAGAGTCAGAGTGAGGGAGACACTGTCACAGTGTCAGAGTGAGGGAGACACTGTCACAGGGTCAGAGTGAGGGTCTCACTGTCACAGTGTCAGAGTGAGGGAGACACTGTCACAGGGTCAGAGTGAGGGTCTCACTGTCACAGAGTCAGAGCGAGGGAGACACTGTCACAGAGTCAGAGTGAGGGTCTCACTGTCACAGTGTCAGAGTGAGGGTCTCACTGTCACAGAGTCAGAATGAGGGTCTCACTGTCACAGTGTCAGAGTGAGGGAGACACTGTCACAGGGTCAGAGTGAGGGTCTCACTGTCACAGAGTCAGAGTGAGGGTCTCACTGTCACAGTGTCAGAGTGAGGGAACACTGTCACAGAGTCAGAGTGAGGGTCTCACTGTCACAGTGTCAGAGTGAGGGTCTCACTGTCACTGAGTTAGAGTGAGGGAGACACTGTCACAGTGTCAGAGTGAGGGTCTCACTGTCACAGTGTCAGAGTGAGGGTCTCACTGTCACAGAATCAGAGTGAGGGTCTCACTGTCACAGTGTCAGATTGAGGGAGACACTGTCACAGAGTCAGAGTGAGGGAGACACTGTCACAGTGTCAGAGTGAGGGAGACACTGTCACAGGGTCAGAGTGAGGGTCTCACTGTCACAGTGTCAGAGTGAGGGAGACACTGTCACAGGGTCAGAGTGAGGGTCTCACTGTCACAGAGTCAGAGTGAGGGAGACACTGTCACAGGGTCAGAGTGAGGGTCTCACTGTCACAGAGTCAGAGTGAGGGAGACACTGTCACAGAGTCTGAGTGAGGGAGACACTGTCACAGGGTCAGAGTGAGGGGGACACTGTCACAGGGTCAGTGTGAGGGAGACACTGTCACAGTGTCTGAGAGTGAGGGAGTCACTGTCACAGTGTCAGAGTGAGGGAGACACTGTCACAGTGTCAGAGTGAGGGAGACACTGTCACAGTGTCAGAGTGAGGGAGTCACTGTCACAGTGTCAGAGTGAGGGAGACACTGTCACAGTGTCAGAGTGAGGGAGTCACTGTCACAGTGTCAGAGTGAGGGTCTCACTGCCACAGTGTCAGAGTGAGGGAGACACTGTCACAGTGTCAGAGTGAGGGTCTCACTGTCACAGTGTCAGAGCGAGGGTCTCACTGTCACAGTGTCAGAGTCAGGGTCTCACTGTCACAGGGTCAGAGTGAGGGAGACACTGTCACAATGTCAGAGTGAGGGAGACACTGTCACAGTGTCAGAGTGAGGGAGACACTGTCACAGTGTCAGAGTGAGGGTCTCACTGTCACAGAGTCAGAGTGAGGGAGACACTGTCACAGGGTCAGAGTGAGGGAGACACTGTCACAGAGTCAGAGTGAGGGACACACTGTCACAGGGTCAGAGTGAGGGTCTCACTGTCACAGTGTCAGAGTGAGGGAGACACTGTCACAGAGTCAGAGTGAGGGTCTCACTGTCACAGTGTCAGAGTGAGGGAGACACTGTCACAGTGTCAGAGCGAGGGTGTCACTGTCACAGAGTCAGAGTGAGGGAACACTGTCACAGGGTCAGAGTGAGGGGGACACTGTCACAGAGTCAGAGTGAGGGAGACACTGTCACAGGGTCAGAGTGAGGGAACACTGTCACAGTGTCAGAGTGAGGGAGACACTGTCACAGGGTCAGAGTGAGGGAGACACTGTCACAGGGTCAGAGTGAGGGTCTCACTGTCACAGAGTCAGAGTGAGGGTCTCACTGTCACAGAGTCAGAGTGAGGGAGACACTGTCACAGTGTCAGAGTGAGGGTGTCACTGTCACAGAGTCAGAGTGAGGGTCTCACTGTCACTGAGTCAGAGTGAGGGTCTCACTGTCACAGGGTCAGAGTGAGGGAGACACTGTCACAGGGTCAGAGCGAGGGTCTCACTGTCACAGGGTCAGAGTGAGGGTCTCACTGTCACAGAGTCAGAGTGAGGGAGACACTGTCACAGGGTCAGAGTGAGGGTCTCACTGTCACAGAGTCAGAGTGAGGGAGACACTGTCACAGTGTCAGAGTGAGGGTCTCACTGTCACAGAATCAGAGTGAGGGTCTCACTGTCACAGTGTCAGAGTGAGGGAGACACTGTCACAGGGTCAGAGTGAGGGAGACACTGTCACAGGGTCAGAGTGAGGGTCTCACTGTCACAGAGTCAGAGTGAGGGAGACACTGTCACAGGGTCAGAGTGAGGGAGACACTGTCACAGAGTCAGAGTGAGGGTCTCACTGTCACAGAATCAGAGTGAGGGTCTCACTGTCACAGTGTCAGATTGAGGGAGACACTGTCACAGTGTCAGAGTGAGGGAGACACTGTCACAGGGTCAGAGTGAGGGTCTCACTGTCACAGTGTCAGAGTGAGGGAGACACTGTCACAGGGTCAGAGTGAGGGTCTCACTGTCACAGAGTCAGAGTGAGGGAGACACTGTCACAGAGTCAGAGTGAGGGTCTCACTGTCACAGAGTCAGAGTGAGGGTCTCACTGTCACAGTGTCAGAGTGAGGGAGACACTGTCACAGGGTCAGAGTGAGGGTCTCACTGTCACAGAGTCAGAGTGAGGGTCTCACTGTCACAGTGTCAGAGTGAGGGAACACTGTCACAGAGTCAGAGTGAGGGTCTCACTGTCACAGTGTCAGAGTGAGGGTCTCACTGTCACTGAGTTAGAGTGAGGGAGACACTGTCACAGTGTCAGAGTGAGGGAACACTGTCACAGAGTCAGAGTGAGGGTCTCACTGTCACAGTGTCAGAGTGAGGGTCTCACTGTCACTGAGTTAGAGTGAGGGAGACACTGTCACAGTGTCAGAGTCAGGGAAACACTGTCAGTGTCAGAGTGAGGGAACACTGTCACAGGGTCAGAGTGAGGGTCTCAGTGTCACAGTGTCAGAGTGAGGGTCTCACTGTCACAGGGTCAGAGTGAGGGAGACACTGTCACAGTGTCAGAGTGAGGGTCTCACTGTCACAGAGTCAGAGTGAGGGAGACACTGTCGCAGAGTCAGAGTGAGGGAGACGCTGTCACAGTGTCAGAGTGAGGGAGACACTGTCACAGGGTCAGTGTGAGGGTCTCACTGTCACAGAGTCAGAGTGAGGGTCTCACTGTCACAGTGTCAGAGTGAGGGAACACTGTCACAGAGTCAGAGTGAGGGAGACACTGTCACAGGGTCAGAGTGAGGGAGACATTGTCACAGTGTCAGAGTGAGGGAGACACTGTCACAGTGTCAGAGTGAGGGTCTCACTGTCACAGTGTCAGAGTGAGGGTCTCACTGTCACAGAGTCAGAGTGAGGGAGACACTGTCACAGAGTCAGAGTGAGGGAGACACTGTCACAGGGTCAGAGTGAGGGTCTCACTGTCACAGGGTCAGAGTGAGGGGGACACTGTCACAGTGTCTGAGAGTGAGGGAGTCGCTGTCACAGTGTCAGAGTGAGGGAGACAGTGTCACAGTGTCAGAGTGAGGGAGACACTGTCACAGTGTCAGAGTGAGGGTCTCACTGTCACAGTGTCAGAGTGAGGGAGACACTGTCACAGTGTCAGAGTGAGGGAGTCACTGTCACAGTGTCAGAGTGAGGGAGACACTGTCACAGTGTCAGAGTGAGGGAGACACTGTCACAGTGTCAGAGTGAGGGAGTCACTGTCACAGTGTCAGAGTGAGGGAGACACTGTCACAGTGTCAGAGTGAGGGAGTCACTGTCACAGTGTCAGAGTGAGGGTCTCACTGCCACAGTGTCAGAGTGAGGGAGACACTGTCACAGTGTCAGAGTGAGGGTCTCACTGTCACAGTGTCAGAGCGAGGGTCTCACTGTCACAGTGTCAGAGTCAGGGTCTCACTGTCACAGGGTCAGAGTGAGGGAGACACTGTCACAATGTCAGAGTGAGGGAGACACTGTCACAGTGTCAGAGTGAGGGAGACACTGTCACAGTGTCAGAGTGAGGGTCTCACTGTCACAGAGTCAGAGTGAGGGAGACACTGTCACAGGGTCAGAGTGAGGGAGACACTGTCACAGAGTCAGAGTGAGGGACACACTGTCACAGGGTCAGAGTGAGGGTCTCACTGTCACAGTGTCAGAGTGAGGGAGACACTGTCACAGAGTCAGAGTGAGGGTCTCACTGTCACAGTGTCAGAGTGAGGGAGACACTGTCACAGTGTCAGAGCGAGGGTGTCACTGTCACAGAGTCAGAGTGAGGGAACACTGTCACAGGGTCAGAGTGAGGGGGACACTGTCACAGAGTCAGAGTGAGGGAGACACTGTCACAGGGTCAGAGTGAGGGAACACTGTCACAGTGTCAGAGTGAGGGAGACACTGTCACAGGGTCAGAGTGAGGGAGACACTGTCACAGGGTCAGAGTGAGGGTCTCACTGTCACAGAGTCAGAGTGAGGGTCTCACTATCACAGAGTCAGAGTGAGGGAGACACTGTCACAGTGTCAGAGTGAGGGTGTCACTGTCACAGAGTCAGAGTGAGGGTCTCACTGTCACTGAGTCAGAGTGAGGGTCTCACTGTCACAGGGTCAGAGTGAGGGAGACACTGTCACAGGGTCAGAGTGAGGGTCTCACTGTCACAGAGTCAGAGTGAGGGTCTCACTGTCACAGAGTCAGAGTGAGGGAGACACTGTCACAGTGTCAGAGTGAGGGTCTCACTGTCACAGTGTCAGAGTGAGGGTCTCACTGTCACAGGGTCAGAGTGATGGAGACACTGTCACAGAGTCAGAGTGAGGGTCTCACTGTCACAGAGTCAGAGTGAGGGAACACTGTCACAGGGTCAGAGTGAGGGAGACACTGTCACAGAGTCAGAGTGAGGGAGACACTGTCACAGGGTCAGAGTGAGGGAACACTGTCACAGTGTCAGAGTGAGGGAGACACTGTCACAGGGTCAGAGTGAGGGAGACACTGTCACAGGGTCAGAGTGAGGGTCTCACTGTCACAGGGTCAGAGTGAGGGAGACACTGTCACAGGGTCAGAGTGAGGGTGTCACTGTCACAGAGTCAGAGTGAGGGAACACTGTCACAGTGTCAGTGTGAGGGTCTCACTGTCACAGGGTCAGAGTGAGGGTCTCACTGTCACTGTGTCAGTGTGAGGGAGACACTGTCACAGTGTCAGAGTGAGGGAGTCACTGTCACAGAGTCAGAGTGAGGGAACACTGTCACAGTGTCAGTGTGAGGGTCTCACTGTCACAGAGTCAGAGTGAGGGTCTCACTGTCACAGAGTCAGAGTGAGGGAACACTGTCACAGTGTCAGTGTGAGGGTCTCACTGTCACAGAGTCAGAGTGAGGGTCTCACTGTCACAGAGTCAGAGTGAGGGAACACTGTCACAGTGTCAGTGTGAGGGTCTCACTGTCACAGAGTCAGAGTGAGGGTCTCACTGTCACAGTGTCAGAGTGAGGGTCTCACTGTCACAGTGTCAGAGTGAGGGTCTCACTGTCACAGGGTCAGAGTGAGGGAGACACTGTCACAGTGTCAGAGGGAGGGAGACACTGTCACAGTGTCAGAGTGAGGGAGACACTGTCACAGTGTCAGAGTGAGGGTCTCACTATCACAGGGTCAGAGTGAGGGAGACACTGTCACAGGGTCAGAGTGAGGGAGACACTGTCACAGGGTCAGAGTGAGGGAGATACTGTCACAGTGTCAGAGTGAGGGTCTCAGTGTCACAGTGTCAGAGTGAGGGAGACACTGTCACAGTGTCAGAGTGAGGGTCTCACTGTCACTGTGTCAGTGTGAGGGAGACACTTTCACTGTGTCAGAGTGAGGGTCTCACTGTCACAGGGTCAGAGTGAGGGAGACACTGTCACAGGGTCAGAGTGAGGGTGTCACTGTCACAGAGTCAGAGTAAGGGTCTCACTGTCATTGTGTCAGAGTGAGGGTCTCACTGTCACAGGGTCAGAGTGAGGGAGTCACTGTCACAGGGTCAGAGTGAGGGTCTCACTGTCAAAGTGTCAGAGTGAGGGAGTCACTGTCACAGTGTCAGAGTGAGGGAGACACTGTCACAGATTCAGAGTAAGGGAGACATTGTCACAGAGTCAGAGTGAGGGTCTCACTGTCACAGTGTCAGAGTGAGGGTCTCACTGTCACAGGGTCAGAGTGAGGGTCTCACTGTCACAGTGTCAGACTGAGGGTCTCACTGTCACAGAGTCAGAGCGAGGGTCTCACTGTCACAGGGTCAGAGTGAGGGTCTCACTGTCACAGGGTCAGAGTGAGGGAGACACTGTCACAGGGTCAGAGTGAGGGTCTCACTGTCACAGTGTCAGAGTGAGGGAGACACTGTCACAGTGTCAGAGTGAGGGTCTCACTGTCACAGTATCAGTGTGAAGGAGACACTGTCACAGTGTCAGAGTGAGGGAGACACTGTCACAGGGTCAGAGTGAGGGTCTCACTGTCACAGTGTCAGAGTTAGGGAGTCACTGTCACAGTGTCAGAGTGAGGGTCTCACTGTCACAGTGTCAGTGTGAGGGAGACACTGTCACAGTGTCAGAGTGAGGGAGACACTGTCACAGGGTCAGAGTGAGGGTCTCACTGTCACAGTGTCAGAGTTAGGGAGTCACTGTCACAGTGTCAGAGTGAGGGTCTCACTGTCACAGTGTCAGAGTTAGGGAGTCACTGTCACAGTGTCAGAGTGAGGGAGACACTGTCACAGTGTCAGAGTGAGGGAGACACTATCACAGTGTCAGAGTGAGGGTCTCACTGTCACAGTGTCAGAGTGAGGGAGACACTGTCACAGTGTCAGAGTGAGGGAGACACTGTCACAGTGTCAGAGTGAGGGTCTCACTGTCACAGTGTCAGAGTGAGGGAGACACTGTCACAGTGTCAGAGTGAGGGAGACACTGTCACAGTGTCAGAGTGAGGGTCTCACTGTCACAGGGTCAGAGTGAGGGTCTCACTGTCACAGTGTCAGAGTGAGGGAGACACTGTCACAGAGTCAGAGTGAGGGTCTCACTGTCACAGTGTCAGAGTGAGGGAGACACTGTCACAGGGTCAGAGTGAGGGTCTCACTGTCACAGGGTCAGAGTGAGGGTCTCACTGTCATAGTGTCAGAGTGAGGGTGTCACTGTCACAGAGTCAGAGTGAGGGTCTCACTGTCACAGAGTCAGAGTGAGGGAACACTGTCACAGTGTCAGTGTGAGGGTCTCACTGTCACAGGGTCAGAGTGAGGGAGACACTGTCACAGTGTCAGAGTGAGAGTCTCACTGTCACAGTGTCAGAGTGAGGGAGACACTGTCACAGGGTCAGAGTGAGGGTCACACTGTCACAGAGTCAGAGTGAGGGAGACACTGTCACAGTGTCAGCGTTAGGGAGACACTGTCACAGTGTCAGAGTGAGGGTCTCACTGTCACAGGGTCAGAGTGAGGGTCTCACTGTCACAGTGTCAGAGTGAGGGTCTCACTGTCACAGAGTCAGAGTGAGGGAACACTGTCACAGTGTCAGTGTGAGGGTCTCACTGTCACAGGGTCAGAGTGAGGGAGACACTGTCACAGTGTCAGAGTGAGGGAGACACTGTCACAGGGTCAGAGTGAGGGAGACACTGTCACAGTGTCAGAGTGAGGGTCTCACTGTCACTGTGTCAGTGTGAGGGTCTCACTGTCACAGGGTCAGAGTGAGGGAGACACTGTCACAGTGTCAGAGTGAGGGTCTCACTGTCACTGAGTCAGAGTGAGGGTCTCACTGTCACAGGGTCAGAGTGAGGGAGACACTGTCACAGTGTCAGTGTGAGGGTGTCACTGTCACAGAGTCAGAGTGAGGGTCTCACTGTCACAGAGTCAGAGTGAGGGAGACACTGTCACAGTGTCAGAGTGAGGGAGACACTGTCACAGTGTCAGAGTGAGGGTCTCACTGTCACAGGGTCAGAGTGAGGGAGACACTGTCACAGTGTCAGAGTGAGGGTCTCACTGTCGCTGTGTCAGTGTGAGGGAGACACTTTCACAGTGTCAGAGTGAGGGTCTCACTGTCACAGGGTCAGAGTGATGGAGACACTGTCACAGGGTCAGAGTGAGGGTCTCACTATCACAGTGTCAGAGTGAGGGAGACACTGTCACAGGGTCAGAGTGAGGCTCTCACTGTCACAGTGTCAGAGTGAGGGTCTCACTGTCACAGGGTCAGAGTGAGGGAGACACTGTCACAGTGTCAGAGTGAGGGTCTCACTGTCACTGTGTCAGTGTGAGGGAGACACTTTCACAGTGTCAGAGTGAGGGTCTCACTGTCACAGGGTCAGAGTGAGGGAGACACTGTCACAGGGTCAGAGTGAGGGAGACACTGTCACAGGGTCAGAGTGAGGGAACACTGTCACAGAGTCAGAGTGAGGGTCTCACTATCACAGTGTCAGAGTGAGGGAGACACTGTCACAGTGTCAGAGTGAGGGTCTCACTATCACAGGGTCAGAGTGAGGGAGACACTGTCACAGGGTCAGAGTGAGGGAGACACTGTCACAGGGTCAGAGTGAGGGAACACTGTCACAGGGTCAGAGTGAGGGTCTCACTGTCACAGTGTCAGAGTGAGGGAGACACTGTCACAGTGTCAGAGTGAGGGTCTCACTGTCACAGGGTCAGAGTGAGGGTCTCACTGTCACAGGGTCAGAGTGAGGGAACACTGTCACAGTGTCAGAGTGAGGGTCTCACTGTCACAGTGTCAGAGTGAGGGAGACACTGTCACAGTGTCAGAGTGAGGGTCTCACTGTCACAGTGTCAGAATGAGGGTCTCACTGTCACAGTGTCAGAGTGAGGGTCTCACTATCACAGTGTCAGAGTGAGGGAGACACTGTCACAGTGTCAGAGTGAGGGTCTCACTGTCACAGTGTCAGAGTGAGGGAGACACTGTCACAGTGTCAGAATGAGGGTCTCACTGTCACAGTGTCAGAGTGAGGGTCTCACTGTCACAGTGTCAGAGTGAGGGAGACACTGTCACAGTGTCAGAGTGAGGGTCTCACTGTCACAGTGGCAGAGTGAGGGAGACACTGTCACAGTGTCAGAGTGAGGGTCTCACTGTCCCAGTGTCAGAGTGAGGGTCTCACTGTCACAGTGTCAGAGTGAGGGAGACACTGTCACAGTGTCAGAGTGAGGGTCTCACTGTCACAGGGTCAGAGTGAGGGAGACACTGTCACAGTGTCAGAGTGAGGGTCTCACTGTCACTGTGTCAGTGTGAGGGAGACACTTTCACAGTGTCAGAGTGAGGGTCTCACTGTCACAGGGTCACAGTGAGGGAGACACTGTCACAGGGTCAGAGTGAGGGTCTCACTATCACAGTGTCAGAGTGAGGGAGACACTGTCACAGGGTCAGAGTGAGGCTCTCACTGTCACAGTGTCAGAGTGAGGGTCTCACTGTCACAGGGTCAGAGTGAGGGAGACACTGTCACAGTGTCAGAGTGAGGGTCTCACTGTCACTGTGTCAGTGTGAGGGAGACACTTTCACAGTGTCAGAGTGAGGGTCTCACTGTCACAGTGTCAGAGTGAGGGAGACACTGTCACAGTGTCAGAGTGAGGGAGACACTGTCACAGGGTCAGAGTGAGGGAACACTGTCACAGAGTCAGAGTGAGGGTCTCACTATCACAGTGTCAGAGTGAGGGAGACACTGTCACAGTGTCAGAGTGAGGGTCTCACTATCACAGGGTCAGAGTGAGGGAGACACTGTCACAGGGTCAGAGTGAGGGAGACACTGTCACAGGGTCAGAGTGAGGGAACACTGTCACAGGGTAGAAGTGAGGGTCTCACTGTCACAGGGTCAGAGTGAGGGAGACACTGTCACAGGGTCAGAGTGAGGGAGACACTGTCACAGTGTCAGAGTGAGGGTCTCACTGTCACAGTGTCAGAGTGAGGGTCTCACTGTCACAGGGTCAGAGTGAGGGTCTCACCGTCACAGGGTCAGAGTGAGGGAACACTGTCACAGTGTCAGAGTGAGGGTCTCACTGTCACAGTGTCAGAGTGAGGGAGACACTGTCACAGTGTCAGAGTGAGGGTCTCACTGTCACAGTGTCAGAATGAGGGTCTCACTGTCACAGTGTCAGAGTGAGGGTCTCACTATCACAGTGTCAGAGTGAGGGAGACACTGTCACAGTGTCAGAGTGAGGGTCTCACTGTCACAGTGTCAGAGTGAGGGAGACACTGTCACAGTGTCAGAATGAGGGTCTCACTGTCACAGTGTCAGAGTGAGGGTCTCACTGTCACAGTGTCAGAGTGAGGGAGACACTGTCACAGTGTCAGAGTGAGGGTCTCACTGTCACAGTGTCAGAATGAGGGTCTCACTGTCACAGTGTCAGAGTGAGGGTCTCACTATCACAGTGTCAGAGTGAGGGAGACACTGTCACAGTGTCAGAGTGAGGGTCTCACTTTCACAGTGTCAGAGTGAGGGAGACACTGTCACAGTGTCAGAATGAGGGTCTCACTGTCACAGTGTCAGAGTGAGGGTCTCACTGTCACAGTGTCAGAGTGAGGGAGACACTGTCACAGTGTCAGAGTGAGGATCTCACTGTCACAGTGTCAGAGTGAGGGAGACACTGTCATAGTGCCAGAGTGAGGGTCTCACTGTCACAGTGTCAGAGTGAGGGAGACACTGTCACAGTGTCAGAGTGAGGGTCTCACTGTCACAGTGTCAGAGTGAGGGTCTCACTGTCACAGAGTCAGAGTGAGGGAACACTGTCACAGTGTCAGAGTGAGGGAGTCACCGTCACAGAGTCAGAGTGAGGGTCTCACTGTCACAGAGTCAGAGTGAGGGAACACTGTCACAGTGTCAGAGTGAGGGAGACACTGTCACAGTGTCAGAGTGAGGGTCTCACTGTCACAGTGTCAGAGTGAGGGAGACACTGTCACAGAGTCAGAGTGAGGGTCTCACTGTCACAGTGTCAGAGTGAGGGTCTCACTGTCACAGAGTCAGAGTGAGGGTCTCACTGTCACAGTGTCAGAGTGAGGGTCTCACTGTCACAGGGTCAGAGTGAGGGTCTCACTGTCACAGAGTCAGAGTGAGGGTCTCACTGTCACAGGGTCAGAGTGAGGGTCTCACTGTCACAGTGTCAGAGTGAGGGTCTCACTGTCACAGGGTCAGAGTGAGGGTCTCACTGTCACAGAATCAGAGTGAGGGAGACACTGTCACAGTGTCAGAGTGAGGGTCTCACTGTCACAGTGTCAAAGTGAGTGTCTCACTGTCACAGGGTCAGAGTGAGGGTCTCACTGTCACAGGATCAGAGTGAGGGTCTCACTGTCACAGAGTCAGAGTGAGGGAACACTGTCACAGTGTCAGAGTGAGGGAGTCACCGTCACAGAGTCAGAGTGAGGGTCTCACTGTCACAGTGTCAGAGTGAGGGTCTCACTGTCACAGAGTCAGAGTGAGGGTCTCACTGTCACAATGTCAGAGTGAGGGTCTCGCTGTCACAGTGTCAGAGTGAGGGTCTCACTGTCACAGGGTCAGAGTGAGGGAGACACTGTCACAGAGTCAGAGTGAGGGTCTCACTGTCACAGTGTCAGACTGAGGGAGACACTGTCACAGAGTCAGAGTGAGGGTCTCACTGTCACAGGGTCAGAGTGAGGGTCTCACTGTCACAGGGTCAGAGTGAGGGAGACACTGTCACAGAGTCAGAGTGAGGGTCTCACTGTCATAGGGTCAGAGTGAGGGAGACACTGTCACAGAGTCAGAGTGAGGGAGACACTGTCACAGAGTCAGAGTGAGGGTCTCACTGTCACAGGATCAGAGTGAGGGAACACTGTCACAGTGTCAGAGTGAGGGAGTCACCGTCACAGAGTCAGAGTGAGGGAGACACTGTCACAGTGTCAGAGTGAGGGTCTCACTGTCACAGTGTCAGAGTGAGGGTCTCACTGTCACAGAGTCAGAGTGAGGGTCTCACTGTCACAGTGTCAGAGTGAGGGAGACACTGTCACAGAGTCAGTGTGAGGGAGTCACTGTCACACGGTCAGAGTGAGGGTCTCACTGTCACAGTGTCAGAGTGAGGGTCTCACCGTCACAGGGTCAGAAAGATGGTAGCTAACGGACGCCCACTCTCCTTGTGTTTGCTGTTTGTGTGAGGAAGTATGATGGTCTGAGGGAAGCGTGTGGGTCCTTTCTGACTGAGAGAAGGTGCACTGTGTTCCCCCCGAAGTCGGGAGATGGTGTAATTCACTCCCACTGTAAGCTGAGGCATCTCACTGTGACTATCCTCGCAGACTGCATTGGACCGTTTTCTCCAGCCTGCTGGGTACTGGGCCATAGTCGGCTACGGGAGAGAGACAGCTGTCATTGTACTGAACAGTACAGCAACCTTGATGGGATGAGTGGTCTGCTCCTGTTCCTGCCTTCCCCCTTTGTTTCTGCAGCACGCTCACTGGCCTGCCCTCTCTCGGGTCTGGGTGAAAGTTGTCTCTGGCAGCAGCGGGCCAATGTCCCACTTTGGGTGTGCACTCAGCAGAAGGGTGAGGCTGGTTGAAGAATAGGCTTCGACCCTTGACCCCAGAGCCCTGACCTTACAGCCCAACTCTCCAGATAAGGCAACAGCCAGCTGCTTAATACTGAGAGAGGTTAGTCTCAATCGTTGGGAGTGTGTGTGCATGCGTGAGAGTGTATGGGTGTGTGAGAAAGTGTGTGTGTGCACATGTAAATGTGTGTGTCTGTATAATTGTCCCTGTCTCTGTGTGTCTGAGTGAGTGAGTGTGTCTCTATGTGTGAGTGTGTGTCTGTCTGCGTCAGTGTGTGTGTGTGTGTGTGTCTCTATGTGTGTGTGTGTATCTGTGTGTGAGTGTGTCTGTGTGTGTTGGTGTGAGTGTGTCTGTGTGTGTCTGTGTGTATATCTGTGTGTGTGTTTCCATTTGTGTGTCTGTCCATGTGTATGTGTGTGTCTGTGTGTATCTGTGTGTGTGTCTGTGTGTATCTGTGTTTGTGTGTATGTCTGTGTATGTGTGTGTCTGTTTGTGTGTCTGTGTTTGTGTCCGTGTGCGAGTGTGTATCTGTCTGTGTGTGTGTCTGTATAATTGTCCCTGTCTCTGTGTGTCTGAGTGAGTGAGTGTGTCTCTATGTGTGAGTGTGTGTATTTGTTTGTGTGTGTATCTGTGTGTCCTTGTGTGCGTGTATCTGTGTGTGTGTCTGTGGGTGTGTCTGTGGGTGTGTGTGTGTCTGTGTGTGTATCTGTGTGCGTGTGTATCTGTGTGTCCTTGTGTGTGTCTGTGTGTGTGTATCTGTGTGTGTGTCTGTGTGTGTATCTGTGTGTGTATCTGTGTGTGTATCTGTGTGTGTGTGGAAGAGAAAGAGTTGATTTTTTTTGTACAGTTGTAAACTCCTTTAATGCCTGTGGTTTAAAGCATTTAACACAAGGTTACTCATTTACAGGAATTTTAGCCTTGATTTTATAGAGAATTTAAACAACTCAGAGAATAGGTAGAGGTTAAATTTATGCAGCATTAGGCAGCAAGAGGGTGATTGAATTCTGAGCTTTTGACTTTGATAATTTGACGCGATTGTGTTTTTGGTAGGGATTCCCTCCAGCTGCAAGGCAAGGTTCAAGTGAAGATAAACATCTCTCGATTTTAAAAGGGTTAAACTCACTTTTACACTCAAAGAGAGGTCAAAGCAATTCTTCCATGTTCGCTTCAACCTTTATCCGCACAGATGTCACTTGTGTTTTTATTTATTCATTTTTAAGGCTTTATGTTTCTCATCTTTGTGAAATTATTTCTTTTAGATATTTTTGTTTTGGTTCGTGTTGTTTTCCCAGAGACTTTACAGTTTTGGTTTTGTGCTGTTGATGATGACCCTTTGGGGGACATTGGGGTTGGCGTGGGGATGGTGCATGCTGGGAGTGTTGCTCGCCGTCTCAGGTGGTGATGTTGAGGGCCAGCTCAGTGGGACTTGGCGAGACAGAGAGAGAGGGAGAGCTCATCGTGACCAAGCTCCCTCTCAGCCCTCAGGGAGCTCTCAAACACCTCTGTCCCTTCCCCTATCCCTCACTCCCTCAGCCCTCATCCCTTAGGGAGCTCTCAAACACCTCTGTCCCTTCGCCTATCCCTCACTCCCTCAGCCCTCATCCCTCTGGGTCTCTCTCCCATCCCTGGTCCCTTGAGTGTTCCCTGATTCCCATTGGTCTGCCATCAGCTGCCTGGGAACTCCAAGTTCTGGAATTCTCTTCCTAAACCTCTCGGGCCACTTCTCTCTCTCTCTGTCTCTCTCTCTCTTTTTCTCTATTTCTGTTTCTCTTTCTCTCCCTTTCTCTCTCTTGCTCTCTCTATTTCTGTCTCTCTCTGTCTCTCTCTTTTTCTCTATTTCTGTCTCTCTCTTTCACTCTCTCTATTTTGTCTCTCTTTCTCTCTCACTTTTTCTATTTGTTTCTCTTTTGTCTCTCTTTCTCTCTCTCTACTTCTCATTCTCTCTTCCTCTCTTTGTCTGTGTCTCTTTCTCTCTCTCTCTGTCACTCTCTCTCTATCTCTACCTCTGTATCTGTCTCTTTCTCTCTCTCTGCCTCTCATTCTCTCTCTCCCTTTCTCCCTCCCTCTCTCTGTGTCTCTTTCTCTCTCTGTCACTCTCTCTCTATCTCTACCTCTGTATCTGTCTCTTTCTCTATGTGTCTCTTTCTCTCTCTCTCTTTATCAATCTCTTTCTGTCTTTCTTTCCTTCTCTTTTCTCTCTCTGGCTCCTTCTCTTTTTTTCTCTCTCTCTCCCTTTCTCTCTTTATCTATCTCTGTCTCTCTTTCCCTTTGTTTTGTCTTTCCTTCTTTCGTTCGTGCGCCCTTTCTTCTCTCTTTCTCTGTCTCTCTCGCTCTTTCTCTCTCTCTCTCTTTCTCTCTCCTCCCATCACTAAGATGCTCTGTGTAATGGACCTCCGTGATTAAGTTTTTGGTCAGCGAACAACAGTTCCTCGTTTGTCTGATTGTCCTGTGCAGTACCTTAGTGATTTTGTCTAATATTTACTCGCTATATTAACCTCCTACAGACGCCAATACGCCAACCAAAGCTACAAACTGCTGTGCCTCATGATGTCGAATATGTAACATGGCCATGTGTGAGTGTCAAACTATGAGGTTACATTACATCCCCACTACAGTGAGAGCAGGTCAGAGGCTGGGAATAACGCAGCAAGTAACTCCCCTCCTGACTCCCCCAAAGCCTGTCCCACCAGCGACAAGTCAGGAGGGTGAGGAAACACTCCCCACTTGCCCCTGGATGGGGCGGCAGACCCAACAACACTCGAGAAGCTCGACACCATCCAGGGACAAAGCAGCCCCCCTTCGATTGGCCCCACACCACCCCCCCCCTCAGTAGCAGCAGTGTGTACCATCTACAAGACGCACTGCAGCAACTCCCCGAGGCTCCTCAGGCAGCACCTTCCAAACCCACCACCGTCTTAGAAGGACAAGGGGCAGAAGATACACGGGAACACCACCCCTCCCCCCACCCTGGCACGTTCCCACCGCTCCCCATCCCGACTTGGGAAAAAAAGGGGCTTCTGTGAACTTTTGCACACGTCGATGGAGGTTGCCGTGGTTACCGTCCCCGAGATCGGTCTTTTTCAGACCTACTCCCATTCCCCAGGGAGGGGTTTGAACTCACAGCGTTGGCTAAAGGCTCTGGGACCTGCTGGTCTGGCGACGCCTCCGCTCTACCCCCCCTCCCCAGTGCCGAGGAACCTGCAGAGTGCCTCAGCGATTCCGGAAATTTCCGCCGGGTGGGCACGTCTGGAGGACGCTTGACGATGGGATGACAAGAGACAGTAAGGAGCCTCACCTATCAGTCAGCCCAGGCCTTGCGCTGCGACCGAAACATTTAGAAGGGATTTAAGGTCTGGCCTCGTCTTTATTACATTGCTCTGTGTTAGCTAGAGCATCACAGGCTGATGGAAGAACATAAACTTATGAGGGGACACGGGTAGATCTCTTAAGGTAAACCTGCAGGTTGAGTCAGTAGTTGGGAAGGTAAATACAGTGTTGTCATTTGTCTTGAGAGGACTGGAATATAAGAGCAGGGTTCATTCTGGTCAGGGCACATTTGGAGTATTGTGTCCAGTTTTGGGCCCAATATCTCAGGAAGGATGTGCTGGAACGTGCTCAGAGGAGGTTCACGAGAATGGTCCCAGGAATGAGAAGTTTCACATATGAGGGACGTTTGAGGATTCTGGGTCTGTACTCGATGGAGTTTAGAAGGATGAGGGGGGGATGTGATTGAAACTTACAGAATACCGAACGGCCTGGACAGAGGGGATGTTGGGAATCACGAGGGGGCATAGATAGGATAAATGGGCAAAGTCTTTTCCCTGGGGTAGGGGAGTCCAGAACTAGAGGGGCATAGGGTAAGGGTGAGAGGGGAAAGATATAAAAGAGACCTATGGGGCAACTTTTTCACACAGAGGGTGGTGTGTGTATGGTCTGAGTTGCCAGAGGAAGTGGTGGAGGCTGGTACAATGACAACATTTAAAAGGCATTTGGATGGGTATATGAATAGGAAGGGTTTGGAGGGATATGGGCCGGGTGTTGGCAGGTGGGACTAGATTGGGTTGGGATATCTGGTCGGCATGGACGGGTTGGACCAAAGTGTCTGTTTCCATTCTGTACATCTCTGTGACTCGATGGTCAGAGAGACTAGGAGCCCAGGGCACAGCCTTGGAGTAGAGGGAAGACCCTTTGGAACGGAGATAAAGAGAAACCTCTTCAGCCAGAGAGTGGGGAATTTGTGGAATCCACTGTCACAGAAGGCTGTGGGGGCCAGGTCACTGAGTATATTTATAACAGAGATAGATAGGTTCTTGGTTGCTAAGGTTACGGGGCGAAAGCAAGAGAATGGGGTTGAGAAACCTATCAACCATGATTGAATGGTGGGGCAGACTTGATGGGCCGAATGGCTGGATTTCTGCTCCTATGTCTTATGGTCTTACGGAGAGTTTTTTCCCCAGGGTGGGAAATGTCAAATACTCGGGGGGCAGAGGTTTAAGGTGAGAGGCGAAAGTCTAAAAGGAGATGTGCAGGGTAACAGGTGCCTGGAACACTCAGCCGGGGGAAGGGGGGGGGAGAGGCCGAGGTGATAACAATGTTTAATAGGCACTTTGACAGACACAAGAACAGGCGGGTTATAGAGAGATATGGAATATGCATTTGCAGATTGGATGAGTTTAGAATGGCATAGATCAGAGCATTGCGTATAGGAGTTGAGCGGGACATGTTGTGGCTGTACAGGATGTCGGTGAGGCCACTTTTGGAATCCTGCATTCAATTCTGGTCCCCCTGCTACAGGGAGGACATTGTGAAACTTGTAAGAGTACTGGGGTTGAAGGGTTTGAGCGACAGGGAGAGGCTGAATAGGCTGTGCTGTTTTCCCTGGAGCGTCGGAGGCTGAGGGGAGACCTTATAGAGGTTTACAAAACCACAAGGGGCATAAATAGACAAGGTGTTTTCCATAAGGCAGGGGAGTCCACATTAGAAGATACTAAGAGGGGATAGATGGGTGGGATGGTGGCTCAGTGGTTACTACTGCTGCCTCACAGCATCATGGGGCCTGGGTTCGATTCCAGGGCAGCTTTGGCATGGACTGGATTGGCCGAATCTCCCTCTTCCACACTGTTGAGATACTATGATATAAAAGGGGACATAAGGGGCAACTTTTTCACACAGAGGGTGGTGCGTGTATGGAATGAGCTGCCAGAGGAAGTGGTGGAGGCTGGTACAATTTAAAAGGCATCTGGATGGGGACATGAATAGGAAGGGTTTAGGGGGATTTGGGTCAAGTGCTGGCAAATGGGACTAGATTAATAGATGATATCTGATCAGCATGGACGGGTTGGGCTGAAGGGTCTGTTTCTGTGTCGAATATCTCTATGACTCTGAATGGGACTGGATTAATTCAGATGTTGGGTTGGCATGGACGTGTTGGGCTGAAGGGTCTGTTTCTGAGCTGGATATCTCTCTATGATTGTAAATGGGAATGGATTCATTTAGATATCGGGTTAGCATGGATGGGTTGGGCCGAAGGGTCTGTTCCCGCGTTGTATTGTTCGTTCCGTCCACATGTTTACAGAAAGGCTCAGCCGCGGAATCCTGATGTGAGTCGGTTCAGAAGCCTTAAACGTTAAGCAAGGTTCATAAAATCTCGCAGATTATATTTGTTAAAGTGTGCTCTTGGCTAAACACATATAATTCCAGGACTTGCAGCTCCTGATGACTGGTAAGAGATGCAGGCACTTCCAGGTTTAATTGAACACAGGGCGAGACTCATGCCTCACTGATCTTGTGTGATTGAACTGCAGCTATCCCTGACATCCATGATGAATCACTTCTTGTTAAAAGGAGACCTTTTTTAACTCTGCTGCTATTATTTGGAATCATTAAACACAGCAATTTTCCATCAGGATTGCACAGCTCTTCCCAGAGCACTCCGACTCCAATGCCAATTTCACGAATCTCTCTCCTCCTACGCCACCCCCTTCAATTCTCACGCCCACCCCAACTCCTTCCTCGCGGAATAGAAAGACCGTCTGCTCCACACTCCCCCCTACCCCCCCTCCCACCCCAGGGCAAAGCTTCACTCCCTTGTTATGAACCTTACTTTGCTTCTGAACATTTTGACAATTTCTGTAGAAACATCACAGAGTCATAGAGATGTACAGCGCTGAAACATACCCATCGGTCCAACCTGTCCATGCCGACCAGATATCCGAACTTAACCAGACCCAGTTGCCAGCATTTGGCCCTTATCCCTCTAAGCCCTTCCTATTCATATACCCATCCAGATGCCTTTTAAATTGTACCAGCCTCCACCACTTCCTCTGGCAGCTCATTCCATACACGCACCACCCTCTGTGTGAAAAAGTTGCCCCTTTTATATCAAGTCATAGAGATGTACAGCACAGAAACACACCCTTCGGCCCAACCCGTCCATGCCGACTAGATATCCCAATCCAATCTAGTCCCACCTGCCAGCACCCGGCCCATATCCCTCCAAACCCTTCCTATTCATATACCCATCCAAATGCCTCTTAAATGTTGTCATTCTACCAGCTTCCACCACTTCCTCTGGCAGCTCATTCCATATACGCACCACCCTCTGTGTGAAAAAGTTGCCCCTCAGGTCCCTTTTATATCTTTCCCCTCTCACCCTTAACCTGTGCCCCTTTAGTTCTGAACCCCTGACCCCAAGGAAAACGCTTTGTCTATTTACCCTATCCATGCCCCTCATGATTTTATAAACCTCATTGAGGTCACCCCTCAGCCTCCGACGCTCCAGTGAAAACAGCCCCAGCCTGTTCAGCCTCTCCCTGTAGCTCAAACCCTCCAACCCTGGCAACATCCTTGTAAATCATTTCTGAACCCTTTCAAGTTTTATCAACGTCCTTTCTATAGCACGGAGACCAGAATTGCAAGCAGTGTTCCAAAAGTGGCCTAACCAATGTCCTGTACAGCCACAACCTGACCTCCCAACTCCTGTACTCAATACTCTGACCAATAAAGGAAAGCATACCAAACGCCGTCTTCACTATCCTATCTACCTGTGACGCCACTTTCAAAGGAGCGATGAACCTGCATTCTGAGGCATGTCCAACATAGTGTAAGACTCACAGCTGCCTCCTGCAGGGGCATCTAGGGATGGACACTAAACACAAGGCTTGGCCAGTGAACACAAAACAGAAACGTGAAAGCAATGTGCCGTGGAAATTGGAAATACTGCATCCCACTATAAAATATACAAAAACATTCACCTGACTGCTGTTGGGGTTTAATGACGCAATACAGAGGGAAACTCAAAAGCGCTTGGATCTCGGGTATTACTGGCAATATATTATTCCCGGCCTCCCCCTTTCAACACAGATGACTTTTCCACAATTACAGACGATGCTGAGGAGCCAATATCCTTCTCAATTACTGCGCCGCTACGTTGCGTTAGGATTCAGCAATCTCTGGGAAACGATCACACAATTTCAGACTGACAACTTGCAGCGCGTTGGGGGAAGGTGGGGGGAACTGGTGTGGGAGAGGAGACACGGTCCCACCACCCCTCCGGATGGACGGGGAGTGCTGAGCCACTAAAACAAAATGGGTGCCCAAGAATGAGCTAATGGTGGCAATTCATTCCCAGGTATCTGTTATTCTATATATAAACCACCCCTGAACCCATCAGTTAGATTCCAGTCTGTAACTCACTCCCAAGTATCTGTTATTCTATATATAAACCACCCCAAACCCCTCAGATAGATTCCAGTCTGTAACTCACTCCCAGGTATCTGTTATTCTATATATAAACCACCCCGAACCCCTCAGTTAGATTCCAGGCTGTAACTCACTCCAGGTATCTGTTATTCTATATATAAACCACCCTGAACCCCTCAGTTAGATTCCAGGCTGTAACTCATTCCCGGGTATCTGTTATGCTCCATTTAAACCACCCTGAACCCCTCAGTTAGATTCCAGTCTGTAACTCACTCCTAGGAGTCTGTTATTCTATATATAAATCACCCCGAACCCCTCAGTTAGATTCCAGACTGTAACTCATTCCCGGGTATCTGTTATTCTCCATTTAAACCACCCTGAACCCCTCAGTTAGATTCCAGTCTGTAATTCTCTCGCACGTATCTGTTATTCTGTATATAAATCACCCCGAACCCCACAGTTAGATTCCAGTCTGTAACTCATTCCCGGGTATCTGTTATTCTCCATTTAAACCACCCTGAACCCCTCAGTTAGATTCCAGTCTGATACTCACTCCCAGATATCTGTTATTCTATATATAATCCACCCCACAGCCCTCAGTTAGATTCCAGACTGTAACTCACTCCCAGGTATCTGTTATTCTATATTTTAACCACCCCGAGCCCCTCAGTTAGATTCCAGTCTGTAACTCATTCCCGGGTATCTGTTATTCTCCATTTAAACCACCCTGAACCCCTCAGTTAGATTCCAGTCTGATACTCACTCCCACGTATCTGTTATTCTATACATAAACCACCCTGAAACCCTCTGTTAGATTCCAGTCTGTAACTCTCTCCCAGGTATCTGTTATTCTATATTTAAACCACCCTGAACCCCTCAGTTAGATTCCAGTCTGTAACTCACTCCCAGGTATCTGTTATTCTATATTTAAACCACCCTAAACCCCTCAGTTAGATTCCAGTGTGTAATTCACTCCCGGGTAAGGGAGTGAGTGGGACTGTTGGGAGTGTGGAAAATCACGGAGTTTGGGGATTAGAGAAGGCCATTTATTTCTTGGTCCCCTTGATCAAGCACCACTCCAGATTCAAAGCCTTCTCACATCTGACGTCTCATTCGAGGTTTATTTGTGTGGGGGTGCAGGAGGAGGAGAGGGGGAGTAGGTGTTTCAACCTGTCATAACATTCATTCACAGAGTCTCACCATGACAAGTTCAATTATTGTCCACTGAAGCAGTTGCAGAGGCCCCAGTAATGGGGCACATCCCCTCAAACTCCGAGCGGGTCCTCGCTGACACCTCCACACCAGCATGTCAAGAGACCAATCTCACCGTACATCGGAACCACTCTCCCCCAGGACAGGGACAGCACGGGGTTAGATACAGAGTAAAGCTCCCTCTACACTGTCCCCCATCAAACACTCCCCAGGACAGGGACAGCACGGGGTAAGATACAGAGTAAAGCTCCCTCTACACTGTCCCCCATCAAACACTCCCCAGGACTGGGACAGCACGGGGGTAGATACAGAGTAAAGCTCCCTCTACACTGTCCCCCATCAAACACTCCCCAGGACTGTATCGGCGCTACCTTGTGCTCCCACGAGTGACTGTATCGGCGCTACCTCGTGCTCCCACGAGGAGGTTGAACAGTTCATCCACTACACTAACACCTTCCACCCCAACCTCAAATTCACCTGGACAGTCTCGGACTCCTCCCTCCCCTTCCTAGACCTTTCTGTTTCTATCTCAGGCGACCGAATCAACACGGACATCTACTACAAACCAACCGACTCCCACAGCTACCTGGACTACACCTCCTCCCATCCTGCCCCCTGTAAAAACGCCATCCCATTCTCCCAATTCCTTCGTCTCCGCCGCATCTGCTCCCAGGAGGACCAGTTCAAAATACGTACAACACAGATGGCCTCCTTCTTCAAGGACCGCAATTTCCCCCCCGACGTGGTCGACGGTGCCCTCCACCGCATCTCCTCCACTTCCCGCTCCTCCGCCCTTGAGCCCCGCCCCTCCAACCGCCACCAGGACAGAACCCCACTGGTCCTCACCTACCACCCCACCAATCTCCATGTACAGCGCATCATCCGCCGTCACTTCCGCCACCTCCAAACAGACCCCAGCACCAAGGATATATTTCCCTCCCCTCCCCTATCAGCTTTCCGTAGAGACCACTCCCTCCGCGACTCCCTTGTCAGATCCACACCCCCCACCGACCCAACCTCCACTCCCGGCACCTTCCCTTGCAACCGCAGGAGGTGCAACACTTGCGCCCACACCTCCCCCCTCACTTCTCTCCAAGGCCCCAAAGGAAACTTCCATATCCGCCACAGATTTACCTGCACCTCCACCCACATCATCTACTGCTTCCGCTGCAGCCGGTGTGGCCTCCTCTATATTGGGGAGACAGGCCGCCTACTTGCGGAGCGATTCAGGGAGCACCTCTGGGCCACCCGGACGAACCAACCCAACCACCCTGTAGCACAGCATTTCAACTCCCCCTCCCACTCCACCGAGGATATGCAGGTCATTGGACTCATCCACCGCCAAACCACAACAACGCGACGGTCGGAGGAGGAGCGTCTTATCTTCCGACTGGGAACCCTCCAACCGCAGGGGATGAACTTGGACTTCACCAGTTTCTTCATCCCCCCTCCCCCCACCTTGTCTCAGCCGAATCCCTCCAGCCCGGCACCGCCTTCCTGACCTGCAGTCTTCTTCTTGACCTCTCCGCCTCCATCCTACTCCGACCTATCACCCTCACCTTGACCTCTTTCCACCTATCACATTTCCAACGCCCCTCCTCCAAGTCCCTCCTCCCTACCTTTTATCTTCTCCTGCTGAACACTCTCTGCTCATTCCTGAAGAAGGGCCTGTGCCCGAAACGTCGAATCTCCTGTTCCCTGGATGCTGCCTGACCTGCTGTGCTGTTCCAGCAATAAAGTTTCAACTTTGATCTCCAGCATCTGCAGACCTCACTTTCTACTCCCCAGGACTGGGACAGCATGGGGTTAGATACAGAGTAAAGCTCCCTCTACACTGTCCCCCATCAAACACTCCCCAGGACAGGGACAGGACGGGGTAAGATACAGAGTAAAGCTCCCTCTACACTGTCCCCCATCAAACACTCCCCAGGACTGGGACAGCATGGGGTTAGATACAGAGTAAAGCTCCCTCTACACTGTCCCCCATCAAACACTCCCCAGGACAGGGACAGGACGGGGTAAGATACAGAGTAAAGCTCCCTCTACACTGTCCCCCATCAAACACTCCCCAGGACTGGGACAGCATGGGGTTAGATACAGAGTAAAGCTCCCTCTACACTGTCCCCCATCAAACACTCCCCAGGACAGGGACAGGACGGGGTAAGATACAGAGTAAAGCTCCCTCTACACTGTCCCCCATCAAACACTCCCCAGGACTGGGACAGCATGGGGTTAGATACAGAGTAAAGCTCCCTCTACACTGTCCCCCATCAAACACTCTCCCCCAGGACAGGGACAGGACGGGGTAAGATACAGAGTAAAGCTCCCTCTGCACTGTCCCCCATCAAACACTCCTCAGGACAGGGACAGCACGGGGTTAGATACAGAGTAAAGCTCCCTCTACACTGTCCCCCATCAAACACTCCCCAGGACAGGGACAGGATGGGGTAGATACAGAGTAAAGTTCCCTCTATACTGTCCCCCATCAAACACTCCCCAGGACAGGGACAGCACGGGGTTAGATACAGAGTAAAGCTCCCTCTACACTGTCCCCCATCAAACACTCCCCAGGACAGGGACAGGATGGGGTAGATACAGAGTAAAGTTCCCTCTATACTGTCCCCCATCAAACACTTCCCAGGACAGGGACAGCACGGGGTTAGATACAGAGTAAAGCTCCCTCTACACTGTCCCCCATCAAACACTCTCCCCCAGGACAGGGACAGGACGGGGTAAGATACAGAGTAAAGCTCCCTCTGCACTGTCCCCCATCAAACACTCCCCAGGACAGGGACAGGACGGGGTAGATACAGAGTAAAGCTTCCAGTACACTCTCCCCCATCTCAGACCTCGGTTTGTCCCTGGCTGATGTTGTCTGTGAGGATTGGGATTTTGAAACCGAGGGTTGTTCCCCATGCCCCCACCCCGTTCCCCACCCGCTCCCCGTACACAAAGGGCATTTTTGACACAGGTTCTGAGGGAGTGGCAGCGCCAGGGCGGGGGGGGTGGAGGGGGTTGTTGCTGGACAGAGGTAATCTGACAAATGGTTGTTGTGTTGAAGCGCGCGGTGCATCTATTTTCAACAAGGCAAATTAAATCAAGTGGTGGTGGATCAGAGACCCAGAGGATCACATTCATTGGAAGGAAAGTCACTTGGTGTTCTCGATGGGGCCTGAGCACTCAGTTTGACCGAGAGCTCTTCGGGCCGAAAGGAAAGACAGGCAAGGAGTCTGAGAGGGAGCGAGTGAGAGTGGGGGAGAGAGGGAAACAGAATCTGTTTGAACTGTGACCTGGGTCAGCGTCGACAACAGCTCCCGGCTCAACGCTTTGCCGGAGAAACCTCCAGGTAAAAGTGAGGACTGGAGATGCTGGAAACTCAAGTCTAGATTTGAGTGGTGCTGGAAAAGGCCCAGCAGGTCAGGCAGCATCTGAGGAGCAGGAAAATCAACCATTCCTGATGAAGGGCTTTTGCCCGAAACGTCGACTCTCCCGCTCTTCGGAAGCTGCCTGACCTGCCGGGCTTTTCCAGCACCACTCTAATCAAGACGCCAGAGAAACCTCCACCCGACTCACATCGACAAGGGCGTTGGCTGAGCAGAAACGCATGTTTTGCCCTTTCTGCAGTGCGTCACGTCATGTCAAAGGCCACACAAACCCTCAGGCGCAGTTGGAGGGCGGGGTCGCCGCAGGGGCTCCGGGAAGGGGGTCTCATGCACGCGCTCCAACTATCAATGTGGTGCACTCAGTACTAACCCTCCAACAGTGCGGCACTCCCTCAGTACTGACCCTCCGACAGTGCGGCACTCTCTCAGTACTGACCCTCCGACAGTGCGGCACTCCCTCAGTACTGACCCTCCGACAGTGCGGCACTCTCTCAGTACTGACCCTCCGACAGTGCGGCACTCCCTCAGCACTGACCCTCCGACAGTGCAGCACTCCCTCAGTACTGACCCTCCGACAGTGCGGCACTCCCTCAGTACTGACCCTGCGACAGTGCGGCACTCCCTCAGTACTGACCCTCCGACAGTGCCGCACTCCCTCAGTACTGACCCTCCGACAGTGCCGCACTCCCTCAGTACTGACCCTCCGACAGTGCGGCACTCTCTCAGTACTGACCCTCCGACAGTGCAGCACTCCCTCAGTACTGACCCTCCAACAGTGCGGCACTCCCTCAGTACTGACCCTCCGACAGTGCGGCACTCCCTCAGTACTGACCCTCCGACAGTGCGGCACTCCCTCAGTACGGACCCTCCGACAGTGCGGCACTCCCTCAGTACTGACCCTCCAACAGTGCGGCACTCCCTCAGTACTGACCCTCTGACAGTGCGGAGCTCCCTCAGTACTGACCCTCCAACAGTGCGGCACTCCCTCAGTACGGACCCTCCGACAGTGCGGCACTCCCTCAGTACTGACTCTCTGACAGTGCGGAGCTCCCTCAGTACTGACCCCCCAACAGTGCAGCACTCCCTCAGTACGGACCCTCCGACAGTGCGGCACTCCCTCAGTACTGACCCTCCAACAGTGCAGCACTCCCTCAGTACTGACCCTCCGACAGTGCGGCACTCCCTCAGTACTGACCCTCCGACAGTGCGGCACTCCCTCAGTACTGACCCTCCGACAGTGCGGCACTCCCTCAGTACTGACCCTCCGACAGTGCGGCACTCCCTCAGTACTGACCCTCCGACAGTGCGGCACTCCCTCAGTACTGACCCTCCGACAGTGCGGCACTCCCTCAGTACTGACCCTCCGACAGTGCGGCGCTCCCTCAGTACTGACCCTCCGACAGTGCAGCAATCCCTCAGTACTGACCCTCCGACAGTGCGGCACTCCCTCAGTACTGACCCTCCAACAGTGCGGCACTCCCTCAGCACTGACCCTCCGACAGTGCAATTTAGAACACCCAATCCACCCTAACCTGCACATCCCTGGGCACTATGGGACAATTTAGCATGGCCAATCCACCCTAACCTGCACATACCTGGACACTATGGGACAATTTAGCACGGCCAATCCACCCTAACCTGCACATCCCTGGGCACTATGGGACAATTTAGCATGGCCAATCCCACCCTAACCTGCACATCCCTGGACACTATGGGACAATTTAGCACGGCCAATCCACTCTAACCTGCACATCCCTGGGCACTATGGGACAATTTAGCACGGCCAATCCACCCTAACCTGCACATCCCTGGACACTAGAGGACAATTTAGCACGGCCAATCCACCCTAACCTGCACATCCCTGGGCACTATGGGACAATTTAGCACGGCCAATCCACCCTAACCTGCACATCCCTGGACACTATGGGACAATTTAGCACGGCCAATCCACCCTAACCTGCACATCCCTGGGCACTATGGGACAATTTAGCACGGCCAATCCACCCTAACCTGCACATCCCTGGACACTATAGGACAATTTAGCACGGCCAATCCACCCTAACCTGCACATCCCTGGGCACTATGGGACAATTTAGCACGGCCAATCCACCCTAACCTGCACATCCCTGGACACTATGGGACAATTTAGCACGGCCAATCTACTCTAACCTGCACACCTTTGGATTGTGGGAGGAAACCGCAGCACCCAGAGGAAACCCCACGCAGATACAGGGGGAGAATGTGCAAACTCCACACAGTCACCCAAGGGTGGGATCGAACCCCGGTTCCTGGCACTGTGAGGCAGCAGCGCTAACCTCTGAGCCAGTGTGCCTTATCCCTTTATACCTTTGCTTAAGGAATATCTCTCTCTCTCTCTTAGATTTAAAACTAACAGCTGACCCAGCATCCACTGCAGCTTGTGGAAGAGATTTCCAACCATGTCCCACCCTTTGTGTGTGGAAATGTTCCCTGACATCTTTCCTGAATGGTCTGGCCCGAATTCTCAGAGTCTACCCCCTCGATACAGAGTCAGACAGCATGGAAACAGATCCTATGGCCCAACCAGTCCGTGCTGATCATAATCCCCAAACTAAACTAGTCCCCCCTGCCTGCTCCTGGCCCATATCTCTCCAAACCCTTTCCTAGTCATGTCCTTATCCAAGTGTCTAAATGTACCAGCAATCACGTCTTCCTCTGGAGGTTCATTCCATACCCACCATCTGTGTAAAAAAATTCCTCTTCATGTCTTTTTAAAATCTTTCTCCTCTCACCTTAAAAATGCTCCCCCAGTCTTGAAATCCCCCCACCCCAGGGAAAATACACCTGCCATTCACCATATCCATGCCCCTCCTGGTTTTATAAACCTCTAGAAGGTCACCCCTCAGCCCCCTACATTCCAGTGAAATAAGTTCCAGCCAATCCAGCCTCTCCTTATAACCCAAACCTCCCATTCCCGGCAACATCCTGGTAAATCACTTCTGACCCCTCTCCAGTTTAGTAACATCCTTCCTGTAACAGGGCGGCCACAACTAGACACAGTGATCCAGATAAGGCCTCACCAATGTCCTGTATAACTCCAACATGACTCTGACACTCAAAGGTCTGAGCAACGAAGGCAAGCGTGTTTGAACGATCTTATTTCTAAGTTACCTTTTCCACCCTTTAAGTAATGCTCCTATGTTTCCATGTATTCCTCCTTAGTATCTGAGATTTCTACTTGTGTCTAAGATGGCTCCATCAGAAAACAGATATTGTAAAAACGTTTCATTGTACTCCTGCACTGTAAAGGCTATTCTACAAAAGAATATTCTATTCTAATTTGTTTCAACTCTCTTCATAACTCAACCCTTCGCGGACTCAGTCTTGCAAATATCCAGGAGATTTCCTATGTCTTCCATTGTGAAGAGACTTGAAAAATCACCTCTGTGAGGTTAGCCGGGTTCTCTTATTTCCTCACAGGAAGTCCCCAGCTCCTTCCTGAAATGGAAGCACCATTTGTCTTTTATTTCTTCCCATGCCCTCTGTAGCATTTCCATCCTGTGTTTCCAGTTGACGGCTCTTTAACATTCTTGACCTGTGCCTGAAACGTCGACTCTCCTGCTCCTCTGATGGTGTGCTGTGCTTTTCCAGTGCACACTCTCGACTCTGACTCTCCAGCATCTGCAGTCCTCACTTTCTCCTATTTAACAGGTATATTCTATTCTCACTTTGTTTCCCAATTTCTTGCTGAACTCTACAATTCCCCCAATCCTCAGGCTTGCTACTTATGTTTGGCAACTTTATAAGCCTCCTCCTTTGCCCAAAAACCATTTCTCGACCAACGTGGCTCTTTCACTTTTCCTGCTGGGTACTTTTGCCGGATGGAAATATGCAGTTTTTGTTTTAGAAAAACAAGTGTTAATTCTTTAAAACTACCCCTTGCCTCTCTGTTGCCAGTTCTTTAAGGCATTTTTCTAATCAACATCGTCTTTAGATTATCAATAGTTTGAACTTGAGATCCTCATTTCAGGCTAATATACACCTTTTTCAAACTGAGTGGAAGACTCTGTCTATCTGTGAACAGGTTCATATGTAACTTGGGACTTATCAGCGCAAGCCTGGATATTGTTGAGATCTTGCTGGATTTAAACACGGACTGCTTCAGTATCTGAGGAGCCATGAATGGTGCTGAACATTGTGCAGTCTTCGGCGAACATCCCCACTTCGGACCTTACAATTTTTAAAGAATTCATTCACGCCAGGAGTTGGGGGGTTGCTGGCTAGACCAGCATTTACTGCCCATCCCCAGAGGGGCAATTAAAAATCAATGATGTTGCTGTGGGTCTGGAGTCACGTCTAGGTCGGACCAGGTAAAGATGGCAGTTTCCTTCCCTGAAGGATATTAGAGGGGAGGTCATTGATGAAGCAGCTGAAGATGGTTGGGCCTAGAAGCCTATCCTGAGAAACTGCTGCAGCTGAGACGACTGACCTCCAACCACCTTCCTATGACAGCAGAGAGTTTGCCACCTATTCATTCCAGTTTTGCTCGGGCTCCTCGTTATCACACTTAGTCAAATGTCACACTCCCCTCCCCTCCGGAATTTAGCTCCTTTGTCCATGTTTGAACCAAGACTGTGGTCAGGAGCTGAGTTGCCCTGGCAGAACATAAACTGTACGTTACTGAGCAGGTCATGTAGGCTTTAACAGCTGAATAGTGTCCTCCTGCTCCTTCATATCGAACCTCATAGTTTGATGGGCCTATGTAACAGGACAAATGGAACGCTTCTTTTTTACAGCAGTAAGCTCCTAACATTGAATGGGACAATGTGAAAATAACAGGCTCAAGCACAGACTGGATACACCCCTGTTTCCCTGGTAACAGGCCTAAGATTAAATGCCGTTTCTATAGCAACAGGTCCAAAACTGAACATTCCCAACTCCTGTTTCTATAGTAACAGGCCCATGACTGAATAGGCCCAATTCCTGTTTCTATAGTAACAGGCTGGAGTCTGAATTGGCCCATATCCGGTTTCTATAGTAACAGGCCCAAGACTGAAAGGACCCCACTCCTATTTCTATATTAACAAGCCCAAGATTGAGTGGGTTTAATTACTGTTTCTATAGTAATAGGCTCAAAACTGAATGGACCCAACTCTTGTTTCTAGAGCAACAGGCCCAAGACCGAATGGTCCCAACGTCTGTTTCTGTAGCAAAAGGCTGGAGACTGAATGGTCCCAACTCCTGTTTCTATAGTAACAGGCCCACGACTGAGTGGACCCAACTCCTGTTTCTATAGTAACAGGCCCAACTCCGGTGTCTATAGTAACAGGCCCAAGACTGAACTGACCCCACTCCTATTTCTATATTAACAGGCCCAAGACTGATGGATCCAATTACTGTTTTTATAGTACTAGGCTCAAAACTGAGCCTTGGGCCTGTTGCTACAGAAACTCCTGTTTCTATAGCAACAGGCCCAAGATCAAATGGTCCCAACTCCTGTTTCTATAGTAACAGGCCCAAGAATGAATGGTCCCAACTTCTGTTTCTATAGCAACAGGCCCAAGACTGAATGGTCCCAACTCCTGTTTCTATAGTAACAGGCCTAAGACTGAATGGCCCAACTCCTGTTTCTATAGCAATAGGCCCAAGACTGACTGTGCCCACCTCTTGCTTCTATAGCAACAGGCCCAAGACTAAATGGGCCCCACACTATTTCTACAGTAACAGGCCCAAGTCTGAATTGGCCCAATTCCTGTTTCTACGGTAACAGGCCCAAGACCGATGGGCCCAACTCCTCATCTCCCCCCCCCCGACACCACAACTCCCCCAACCCCTTCCTGGCAGAGGCGTCTGTTGACGACAATGTTAGGGTGACCACAGGATGTCGGGAGGGGGTGGGTGGGTGAGGATGGTGGGCTCCATCAACAGCACAAAAAGAAACAGCTGGGTCACAGACTGCGATTTCGGGAGATGAGGCCCCAGTCTGCCACTCAGTATCCACCTTGCTCCCCGAAGCCTGCTCCTCCCCTCTCCCCCACCCCCCCAACCCCAGGGGGGGTCACTCCCATGCACCGTGTCCAGAGACCCCCACCCGTGGGGCTCGACATATGGGGGTGCCGAGAGGGAGGGAGATAGGACTGATTTCCATCAATCGGGGGAGGTGGGGGGGCGAAGAGAGTTGGCGTGTGTGTGTGTGTGGGCGGATGAGGGGGTAAGGAGAGTGGTGACTCACCCACTGGGTATCGCTCGTTGACGGGCCAGTTGTCCACCTGCAGCGTGGCATTTCCACCACTCCTCGTGAAACGCACCACATGGTACTTGCCATCGTTGACGACCACGTTGGCCTCCTCGATCACAATGTCGTCCGTCCCGACGTTAAAGATCACCTGAATCTTCCCTTGCTCCTGTGGGGAGAGAAAGAGAGAGAGAGAAGGGGAGAAGGTGGGGTTAACCAAAGACATAAGAGAACCACACCGGCATGGGAAACGGGCCCTTCGGCCCAACTCGTCCATGCCAACCACATTTCCCAAACTGCGCTAGTCCTGCTTGTCTGCCCTGGGCCCAAATCCCTCTAAACCTTTCCAATTCATGCACCATATATGCAGATGTACAAACAGACAGGAAACTAGCCACCAGGATACATGAACATCAACTAGCCACAAAACAACATGACTCTCTCTCACTAGTATCCTCACATACGGATGAGGAAGGACACCACTTCAACTGGGACAACACATCCATCCTAGGACAAGCCAAACAGAGACACGCAGGAGAATTCCTAGAAGCATGGCATTCCAACCGGAACTCTATCAACACATTGACTTAGATCCCATTTACCATCCCCTGAGAAAAAGAACAGGAAATGACATCACCATAGGAAATGACATAACCAGCCCAAGGAAACTCGCACATAGAAATAGAAAGTGGGCTACACCACCAGTGCTTCATCTGGAGGCTCACTGACTATGTTACCTAGCACTGTGACGAAATGTCTGGAAATGAACTTTCCAGCTCAGCGAGCAAACCTATATCCAGATTAAATTTGAAATCTGAGAGACCCTTTCATGAGTCTGGTAACAGCTGGGAAGAGACTGTTCTTGAACCTGTCGTTCCGTGTGTTTGAGCTTTTGTCCCTCCTGCCTGAGGGAAGAGGGTGGGAGAGATTATAACCGGGTGGGAGGGGTCTCTGATGATGTCGGCTGCCTTCCCGAGGCAGTGGGGAGTGTAGATGGAGTCGGTGGATGGAAGGTTGGGTTTGTGTGAGGGACTGGGCTGTGTTTACAGCTCACTATAGTTTCTCACGGTCCTGGGCAGATCAGTTGGCATACCAGGCTGTGAGATAAATGGTGCATCAATAAAAATTGCTGAGAGTTCTTGTGGACGTGCTGAATTTCCTTAGCCTCCTGAGGAAGTAGAAGCATTGTGATTTATTGACCGTCACGTCAATGTGTGTGAACCAGGAGAGATCGTCTCTCACCTTAAACATACACCCTCCAGTCATGGATTCCCCTACCTTTGGGAAAAGACCTTGGCTATTTACCCTATCCATGCCCCTCATAAACCTCGATAAGGTCACCACTCAGCCTCCTGTGCTCCAGTGAAAAAAAGTAATAAGAGTCATAGAGATGTACAGCATGGAAACAGACCCTTCAGTACAACCCATCCATGCCGACCAGATATTCCAACCCAATCTAGTCCCATTTGCCAGCACCCGGCCCATATCCCTCCAAACCCTTCCTATTCATGTACCCATCCAAATGCCTTTTAAATGTTGTCATTGTACCAGCCTCCACCACTTCCTCTGGCAGCTCATTCCATATACTGTGTGAAAAGGTTGCCCCTTAGGTCTCTTTTATATCTTTCCCCTCTCACCCTTAATCTCTGCTCTCTAGTTCTGGACTCCCCCACCCCAGGGAAAAGACCTTGTCTATTTACCCTATCCATGCCCCCTCATGGTTTTATAAACCTCTACAAGGTCACACCTCAGTCTCCGACGCTCCAGGGAAAACAGCCCCAGCCTGTTCAGCCCCTCCTTATAACCCAAACCCTCCAACCCTGGCCACATCCTGGAAAATCTCTTCTGAACCCTCTCCAACTTAATAACAACAGGGAGACCAGAACTGTGCACCGAAGTGGCCTCACCAACACCTCTAACACGAGGTTAAACAAAACATAGCCCCTTTCAAGGGAGCAGAGTTGACCACAGATTTGACCCCACCAACCCAAGTCACAGCAGACAAATCAAGAGTCAATACAATATGATCTTGTTTTGTATGGACTGAAACGAGAATATGAGTTCCCTAATTGAGGCTGTTAATCAGGAGGCCCTGGCTGACAGACATTAACAGGAATGTCAGACGATTCTGTTCACTGGGAGAGCTGTCTGGGTCAGTGTCCAGGACTCTCTGCGTGGGAATAGAGGGTGATGGGATACCAGCTTCCACGGAGTTATTTTCCCAGCCCTAAACTGAAAACGGAATACGCCTGAAGCCTGTGCTGTCAGTGCGGCCTAACTCCAAACACCTGTCCCCCCGTCCCTTTGCTCATTCATCAAAAAGAAAAATAGGTGAATGACCTCGGATTTAGGATGAACAGCTGATGTGGGAATCTCTCCGGATCCCGTTGGCTCTCTCCTGGGTTAAGGATGGACTGTGATAGTGTGTGAGAGGGCTTGGAGGACAAGATGGTGGGGAAGTGTGTAGGGGGAGCCTGGGGAGTCGCTTTAGTTCCGCAATATCAATCCATCAACTCGCGTCTGTCAGTGGATCACGCTCCACTGCCTTCCATCAGGAGAGATATTTATTTCAATTAAGGATCTGAATACAGGAGTAGCCCACAGTGACCTCTGCTACAGAAAAAAAAAGGTTGTTGCGCTAGGAATCGCTGGAGAAATTCAGCAGGTTTGGCAGCCTCTGAGGAGAGAAAGCAGAGTTGACCTTTTGTTTCGAGTGACCCCTGTTTAGCATTTCCTGGAATGTTACCCGGAGCTGGAGGGATCCAGCGATGGAGAGAGATTGGACAGACTGGGGTCGCTTTCCTTCAAGCAGAGGAGACTGGGGGGGGTGGGTCATGACTGAGATGGATAAAATGATGGGGGGGTTTAGATAGACAGGAAGGAACATTACCCCCTTGATGGGGGGGTTCAGTAACTGAGGGAGGGGGGCATCAGTTTAAGGAAAGGGGCAGGAGATTTCAAAGGGAACATGAGGGGAAACGTTTTCACCCAGAGGGTGGTGGGAGTCTGGAACGCGATGCCTGTGAGGGGTGGGAGAGGCAGAAACCCCTGATCGCATTGAAGAAGGATTTAGACAGGCACTTATGATGGAAAGGCTATGGGTCAAGTGCTGGGGTAATGGGGCTAGAACAGGGCGGTGAGTTAGCACAGACTGATGTGGACACGATGAGCTGAAGGGCCTTTGTCTGCGCTGTAGACTGCTATGATTCTAGGACTGACCAGTTGAGAGAACGAGGGGTTGAGGGGGAGCTGGATGGAGTAGACTCCGTGACTGCAGAGTGGAGAATGAAGAGGGGAGAGAGCAAGGCCATATCTCTATCTGCCTCTCGCTCTCCCTCTCCCTCTATCTCTCTGACTTGCTCTCTTTCTCTCTCTCTCTAGCCATATCCCTCTTCATCGATCTGTCTCCTTCCCCCCTTCTCTCCCCCTTTCTCTATCTCCCTCTCTGTTATACTATCACTCTCTCCTCCACTAACTCCAGTGTCTGTTTTTCTAACTATTTCTCTTGATCAACCTCTCTACCTCTCCCTGTGTTCTCTGTCCCTCTCTCTCTACCCAACTCTTTCTCTTTATATACCTTCTCTCCCTCAGTCTCTCTCTTTCACTCTAGCTATTTCTCATTCCCTCAATCTCTCTCTCTCCCCTTCTGTCTCTATCTGCTTCTCTCTCTTAGCTATACCCCTCTCTATCGATCTCTCTATCTCTATACCTATATCCCTCCGCCCTCAATCTCTCTCTCTTTCCAGCTATATCCCTCTCCATCGATCTCTCTCTTTCTTTCTCTCTCTGTACCTGTCCCTCTCCGTTAATCTCTCTCTCTTTTTCTCCCCTCTCACTCTCTCTCCCTCTTTCTCTAGCTATACCGCTCTCTGTCGATCTCTCTATCTCGCTCTCACTACCTATATCCTTCCCTCTCTATCTCTCTCTACCTATATCCCTCTCCATCAATCTCTCTCTCTCTGCCGCTCTCTGTTTCTCTCTATCTATCCCTCTCTGTTGATCTCTCTCTCTTTTTCTCCCCTCTCTCTCTCTGCCTTTCTGTTATACAATCACTCTCTCCTCCACTATCCCTTCCAACATTAAAGGAGCTGAATCTGTTTAAGTGCCCTGATCTGTAGAAGTGATTGATGAAAGCTCAGCAATGAGAAGGTTTGGCCATCTCAAACCCACAATAGACACAAAAAAAAGAGGGGGTTGAGGTGGGTGACTGTGTTAATATTCACATCCTCAGGACATCTGAATTCATTAGTAGCGGGCAGATCAGCCTTGCGTAGCTTTGCATCGACTCCCCTGGAAGTGACTGGAATATAAAGATGAATTAGGAGCCGCAATAATCTCTCAAACACTTGCAGGTTAGGGTGGATTGGCCATGCTAAATTGTCCCATAGTGTCCAGGGATGTACAGGTTAGGGTGGATTGGCCATGCTAAATTGTCCCATAGTGCCCAGGGATGTGCAGGTTAGGGTGGATTGGCCATGCGAAATTGCCCCATAGTGCCCAGGGATGTGCAGGTTAGGGTGGATTGGCCGTGCTAAATTGCCCCATAGTGCCCAGGGATGTGCAGGTTAGGGTGGATTGGCCGTGCTAAATTGTCCCATAGTGCCCAGGGATGCGCAGGTTAGGGTGGATTAGCCGTGCTAAATTGTCCCATAGTGCCCAGGGATGTGCAAGTTAGGGTGGATTAGCCGTGCTAAATTGTCCCATAGTGCAGGCCTCGATGGGTCAGCCGTGGGAAATGAAGGGATAGGGTGGGATGTTCTTTGGCACATTGGGTCTGTACCAGCCCTCCCAAACGCCCACTGTCGGGTTCACTGTGACCAGTGCACGAGTGGGGGAGGCTCCCTGCTCCCAGAACTCTCTGATTCACAGCATCTCTCCCACCCACCCTCCGGCTGTGGTAAACCACTCCTGTTACATCGAGTCACAATGAATATACAATGCCTGCAATTACTCAGAGCTCTGGCCCTCTGACATTTCAATGCTTTCTCGTGCATGTTGTAGACTCCCTCCAGACTCATCTGTTCCCCATCCCGCCCCCCCCGTCTGATGGCAGAGTGACAGTCAATCCTGCTCTCTCACAGGAACACAAAGCTTACCGGGGGACACGGGTTAAACAAACTTGCGCAGTCAATGGCTGTCGCCCTGCTGATTGACAATTAACACCGGATGAATTGCTTCCCTGTGCCTCTCCCGGAGCGCTGACTTACACCAGTTGCCAGTAAAGGCTGGTGCACTGGTCTGAGTGTATTGTAGACGGTTCGGGGACATGTCAGGGACAGATGGATTATTTTCGGATGGAAGGTGACACAGTAATGTTGAAAATAGGAGCAGGGTAAGGCCGTTCGGCCCTTTCAGTCGACTCTGTTGTTTAACGGGACCGCCATTGATTGTCCAACTCCGTCCCTTGTTCCCATGTTCCCCCCCACCCCCCCATTAGCCCCAATATCTCCAGCCTCTTCAAGGTTTTCACTCTGACCACGTTCAGTGGTGTTATCTTCGAATCCCGACAGTGTGGAAACAGGCCCAACAAGTCCACACCGATGCTCCGAAGAGTAACCCACTCAGGCATCCGGTCAATGGTTATCCTCAGGATGATGACAGAGGGGGTTTAAGTGATGGTAACACCATTAAATGTCAAGGGGCGATGTTTAGATTCAGTGATGGTAACACCAATAAATATCAAGGGGGTGATGGTTAGATTCAGTGATGGTAACACCAATAAATATCAAGGGGGTGATGGTTAGATTCAGTGATGGTAACACCATTGAATGTCAAGGGGATGATGGTTAGATTCAGTGATGGTAATGCCATTGAATGTCAAGGGGGTGATGGTTAGATTCAGTGATGGTAACACCATTGAATGTCAAGGGGGTGATGGTTAGATTCAGTGATGGTAACGCCATTGAATGTCCAGGGGGTGATGGTTAGATTCAGTGATGGTTACACCATTGAATGTCAAGGGGGTGATGGTTAGATTCAGTGATGGTTACACCATTGAATGTCAAGGAGGTGATGGTTAGAAACAGTGATGGTAACACCATTGAATGTCAAGGGGGCGAGGGTTAGATTCAGTGATGGTAACGCCATTGAATGTCAAGGGGAAATGGTTAGATTCAGTGATGGTAACGCCATTGAATGTCAAGGGGGTGATGGTTAGATTCAGTGATGGTAACACCATTGAATGTCAAGGAGGTGATGGTTAGAAACAGTGATGGTAACACCATTGAATGTCAAGGGGGTGATGGTCAGATTCAGTGATGGTAACGCCATTGAATGTCAAGGGGGTGATGGTTAGAAACAGTGATGGTAACACCATTGAATGTCAAGGAGGTGATGGTTAGAAACAGTGATGGTAACACCATTGAATGTCAAGGGGATGATGGTTAGATTCAGTGATGGTAATGCCATTGAATGTCAAGGGGGTGATGGTTAGATTCAGTGATGGTAACACCATTGAATGTCAAGGGGGTGATGGTTAGATTCAGTGATGGTAACGCCATTGAATGTCAAGGGGGTGATGGTTAGATTCAGTGATGGTAACACCATTGAATGTCAAGGGGGTGATGGTTAGATTCAGTGATGGTTACACCATTGAATGTCAAGGGGGCGAGGGTTAGATTCAGTGATAGCAATACCATTAAATGTCAAGGGGGTGGTGGTTATATTCAGTGATGGTAACACCATTGAATGTCAAGGGGAAATGGTTAGATTCAGTGATGGTAACGCCATTGAATGTCAAGGGGGTGATGGTTAGATTCAGTGATGGTAACACCATTGAATGTCAAGGAGGTGATGGTTAGAAACAGTGATGGTAACACCATTGAATGTCAAGGGGGCAATGGTCAGATTCAGTGATGGTAACACCATTGAATGTCAAGGGGGTGATGGTTAGACTGTCTCTTGCTGGAGATGGTGAATGCCTGGAGTTTCTGTCACCACCTACAACCCCATGAGATCTCCACACTCCTATGATTCTGGTCTGTTTAGCCACCCTGGTGCTCCACCGCTGGTGACCATGCCTTCAGCTGCCCTGACCTCAGGAACTCCCTCCCTAACCCCTCCACCTCTCTCTCTCTCTCTCTCTCTGAATGAGCTTTGGCTCACTCATCCATGGCATTATCTTGGTGCCAGACAAAATTTGGGAGAGTGGAGAGGGTACACAGGGAACAATTGTGCCTGGGGCAAGGTTCCATCAAGGAGGGCGCCACATCAATGCAGCTGGTTGTTGATGCGGCTGCCAAAACGAATAAACCTCCAATTCTGGGTTCGTCTCTGATTCCAAAGCTCCCACTCAGACACAGACCGACAGGCTGACCCCCTCCCCAGGGGTGTAGCATGCCAGGGCTGTCTCCAGAGACTGGCAATCTAATTCGGGGTAATTATAGCCTGCCGTGTCTCTCTGATTCCCCATCTCAGTGACTGTCCGCTGTGCGCTGTGACAGGGCCCTGTCACTTTCTGATCAACTGCTCGTTTTCTCCCACATGCCATTTATTTCACAAATGTATTCGCAGCAGACAGCACAGGCTGGGGGAGGGGGAGGGGGAGGGGGAGGGGGGAGCGAAGGCTGCTGTCAATCAGCTCTTCACCCCTCGCCTGCCAAAATGCTGAGGGATCGGGCTTTCAACAGCCATCCCTCTGATCCCTCCTGCCCCTACACCCCCTCCCTATCTCTGTAACTCCCTTCAGCCCCTACACCCCCTCCCTATCTCTGTAACCACCTCCAGCCCCTACACCCCCTCCCTATCTCTGTAACCCCCTCCAGCTCCTACTCCGCCTCCCTATCTCTGTAACCCCCTCCAGTCCCTACACCCCCTCCCTATCTCTGTAACCCCCTCCAGCCCCTACACCCCCTATCTGTGTAACCCCCTCCAGCCCCTACTCCCCCTCCCTATCTCTGTAACCCCCTCCAGTCCCTACACCCCCTCCCTATCTCTGTAACCCCCTCCATCCCCTACACTCCCTCCCTATCTCTGTAACCCCCTCCAGCCCCTACACCCCCTCCCGATCTCTGTAACTCCCTCCAGCCCCTACACCCCCTCCCAATCTCTGTAACTCCCTCCAGCCCCTGCACCCCCTCCCTATCTCTGTAACCCCCTCCAGCCCCTACACCCCCTCCCTATCTCTGTAACCCACTCCAGCCCCTACACTCCCTCCCTATCTCTGTAACCCCCTCCATCCCCTACACTCCCTCCCAATCTCTGTAACTCCCTCCAGCCCCTACACCCCCTCCCAATCTCTGTAACTCCCTCCAGCCCCTGCACCCCCTCCCTATCTCTGTAACCCCCTCCAGCCCCTACACCCCCTCCCTATCTCTGTAACCCCCTCCAGCCCCCGCAACCCCTCCCTATCTCTGTAACCCCCTCCAGCCCCTACACCCCCTCCCTATCTCTGTAACCCCCTCCAGCCCCTACACTCCCTCCCTGTCTCTGTAACCCCCTCCAGCCCCAACACCCCCTCCCTATCTCTGTAACCCCCTCCAGCCCCTACACCCCCTCCCTATCTCTGTAACCCCCACCCACCCCTACACCCCCTCCCTATCTCTGTAACTCCCTCCAGCCCCTACACCCCCTCCCTATCTCTGTAACCCCCTCCAGCCCCTACACCCCCTCCCTATCTCTGTCACCCCCTCCATCCCCTACACCACCTCCCTATCTCTGTAACCCCCTCCAGCCCCTACACCCCCTCCAGCCCCTACACCCCCTCCCTATCTCTGTAACCCCCTCCAGCCCCTACACCCCCTCCCTATCTCTGTAACTCCCTCCAGCCCCTACACCCCCTCGCTATCTCTGTAACCCCCTCTAGCCCCTACACCCCCTCCCTATCTCTGTAACCCCTCCATCCCCTACACCTCCTCCCTATCTCTGTAACCCCCTCCATCCCCTACACCCCCTCCCTATCTCCGCAACCCCCTCCAGCCCCTACACCCCCTCCAGCCCCTACACCCCCTCCCTATCTCTGTAACCCCCTCCATCCCCTACACTCCCTCCCTATCTCTGCAACCCCCTCCAGCCCCTACACCCCCTCCCTATCTCTGTAACCCCCTCCCTATTTTGGTGGTTGCCCAGTTCCCCTTTCATGAACTTGTCCCCAGTTTCCATAGCTCTATCATTGGGCACCTCACCCCTCAGCGGTTCGCCATTGTAATCTCTGCAATTTGTCGCCTAATGCTCTCCCTATTCTCTCTCCTTCCCTCCTTCCTTCATGCTCTTCCACCCAGCTCTTGCCAGTCACCCCCTCCATCCCCAACTGATGTCTCGCTCCGTGAATTGGGAGGCAAGCGTTGCCCGGCGACAGCTCCGCAAAGGATTCTGCGATAGGTGCCAACAACCAGACAGGGGCTCCTCGCGGGATGATACCCGGGGACCCTCTCTGTGAGAACTGGGCTCATTTGGGCCTGGCTGGAGAGCCTCGCAACTGGGCCCTGGGATCTTGCTGTGCCCGCTGCGTGTCTTACAGTTGCTGCCCTCGCCCGCACCCCCCCCCCTTCCTCGCCAACTCCCTCCTTTCAATGGCTTTTGAACAGTCTTCCAGTGGTTTGTTGGGGTGACGGGCGCTATAGAAATGCATTGTTACCGCAGTTGGAACCTACATTCCTCCAACCTGCCTCACCTCATCCTGGTCGCTGTTGTCCCTTTCTCTGAGGCGGGTAACTGGAATACCGTGAGCGAGGGAGGGAAGTGGGGAGCCCTTCTCTCAGGAAATTCGGACGGCAATCCAGACAATGCTCGCTCGGCTGTTCCAGAGTAGTGGAGGGGCTGACAGAGGAGAGGACAAGGAGGTTGGGACTGTACTCGTTTGAGTTTAGTTGGGGGCTGATGGCTGGTGCGGTGGCTCAGTGGATTAGCACCACAGCCTCACAGCGCTAGGGACCCGGGTTCAATCCCACCCTGGGGCGACTGTCTGTGTGGAGTTTGCACATTCTCCCCGTTTCTGCGTGGGTTTCCTCCGGGTGCTCCGGTTTCCTCCCACAGTCCAAAGATGTGCAAGTTAGGATGGATTGGCCGTGCTAAATTGTCCCATAGTGCCCAGGGATGTGCAGGTTAGGGTGGATTGGCCGTGCTAAATTGTCCCATAGTGCCCAGGGATGTGCTGGTTAGGGTGGATTGGCCGTGCTAAATTGCCCCATAGTGCCCAGGGATGTGCAGGTTAGGGTGGATTGGCTGTGCTAAATTGTCCCATAGTGCCCAGGGATGTGCAGGTTAGGGTGGATTGGCCGTGCTAAATTGTCCCATAGTGCCCAGGGATGTGCAGGTTAGGGTGGATTGGCTGTGCTTAATTGTCCCATAGTGCCCAGGGATGTGCAGGTTAGTGTGGATTGGTGATGTTAAATTGGCCAGTGATATTAGTCAGGTGTAATATAGGGTAATTGGGTACTGGAATGGATTTGGGTGAGATGCTCTTCGGAGGGTTGGTGTGGACTGGCTGGGCTGAAGGGATTCTCTGATTCTTTACAAGAATGGGAGTGGACCTGATAGGGAGGGTGTGGCTGATCCCTTCCTCTGATCCCCCACCCCAATCCCCAGTGGTAGAGTCTAGGACCAGAGGAAGTCATCTTGGAATGAGGGGTCGCCCGTTGACGACAGAGATGGGAAGGGTACGTTCATCGATTGCCTACTCCTGCCATTAATTCCTATATCTATCACCCCTCAATATAAAGTTATGTCCCCTTGTGCTAGCCATCACCATCTGAGGAAAAAGGCTCTCCCTGTCCACCCTACCTAACTCTCTTATCTTATGTATCTCAATTAAGTCACCTCTTAACCTTCTTCTCTCTAACAAAAACAGCCACAAGTCCCTCAGCCCTTCCTCGTGAGCTCTTCCCTCCATACCGGGCAACATCCGGGCAACATCCAGGTAAATTTCCACTGAACCCCTTTCTAAGCTTCCACATCCTTCCTATAATGTGATGACCAGAACTGTACGCAATATTCCAAGTGCGACCACACCAGAGTTTTGTACAGCTGCAGCATGACCTCATGGCTCTGAAACCCAATCCCTCTACCAATAAAAGCTTACACACCAAGAGTGAGAAAGAGAGAGAGAGAGAGGGAGGGAGTGGGGGAGAAGGCCCATGCCCTTGTTCGGTCCCCTGGCTCCTCTAGCAAACTCAGACATCGGGACCTGTGGGCCTCACCCAAACCCGGGCTCCCAGCAGCAAGAACTTTCTCAACCACAGGCCACAACTCCCTGAGCTAACATAGAACATAGAAAAATACAGCACAGTACAGGCCCTTTGGCCCTCGATGTTGCGCCGATCCAAGCCCACCTAACCTACACTAGCCCACTATCGTCCATATGCCTATCCAATGCCAGTTTAAATGCCCATAAAGAGGGAGAGTCCACCACTGCTACTGGCAGGGCATTCCATGAACTCACGACTCGCTGAGTAAAGAATCTACCCCTAACATCTGTCCTATACCTACCACCCTCGTTAAAGCTATGCCCCCTCGTAAAAGCTGACTCCATACGTGGAAAAAGGTCCTCATGGTCAACCCTATCTAAACCCTAATCATCTTGTAAAACCCCTAAGCATCTTGTACTAACTTAAGCTAACTCTTAACTCCAGTCCCTCACCTGCAACTAACTCCTCCCCCACCACACAATGACCCTCCGAGAGATCTCCACCCTCCTCAAATCCAGCCTTCGGAACGCTCCAACAGCCCTCCCTGGTGACCAATCCCACCTCCATTTTGATTGTGCCATGGGCAGCCATGTTGCCTGGGGGCCCTAGGCTCTGCTGGACCCTCCCCAAACCTCTCCCCCCGTCTTCCTACTCCCCCAAGGTGCCCCAGAAAAAAAAGCTCTTTGCTCGGATGTCTTAAGAGCAGTTCCTGATTGGGTGTTTACAGTTTGTCATGGTGCTTTGACATATCTGCAGTGGATTATGTAAAGTTGGCATTGTGGATCCACGGGATGTGTGTCTGAAACCACTCCCTGCGTACTTATTCCTTTCAGACAGTTATAAAAGCCTTCAATACAAATTGAGGACATCGTCAGTTATGTAACCAGAACCTTTCACCAGAGGAAAGAAACAAAGAAAGCTCTTTCTTTTCCAAACAATGGGAGAAAATCGAGGCCCGATTCAGACTCAAGTGGAGCGTGAGCTGCCACTAAGAGGCCTGCGTTGCCATGGCGATGCCTGAAGGCCCGTCTCTGGACATTAGGCCCGTGAATGTCAACGAGGGCCAGGCTTCAGTAGTCAGCGGAAGCCTCCCCAATCCCCCCACCGCACCGAACACAGCCAACCAGCAAGGCCCTCAATGCTACTCAAACAAAACTCCTCATTGCCGTCCCCTCGCTCAACTCCCCTCAGCCTCATCCATTATGGCTCTCACCTCATTCAATTCCCATCACCGCCATCCCCCCAATCAACTTCCCTCGTCCACCTCCCCTGCCCCTCTTCACCTCTACACCCTCACTCAACTCCAATCCCTTCACGGATTTGATTATTTCATCGCTTCACAAGCACTCTCAAATCAGGCTCCAATTTGCGAAACACCCCTGTGGTCAGTACTGAGGGAGTGCTGCACTATCGGAGGGTCAGTACTGAGAGAGCGCTGCACTGTCAGAGGGTCAGTACTGAGGGAGTGCCGCACTGTCGGAGGGTCAGTACTGAGGGAGTGCTGCACTATCGGAGGGTCAGTACTGAGAGAGCGCTGCACTGTCAGAGGGTCAGTACTGAGGGAGTGCCGCACTGTCGGAGGGTCAGTACTGAGGGAGTGCTGCACTATCGGAGGGTCAGTACTGAGAGAGCGCTGCACTGTCAGAGGGTCAGTACTGAGGGAATGCTGCACTGTCGGAGGGTCAGTACTTAGGGAGTGCCGCACTGTCGGAGGGTCAGTACTGAGGGAGCACTGCACTGTCAGAGGGTCAGTACTGAGGGAGTGCTGCACTGTCGGAGGGTCAGTGCTGAGGGAGTGCCGCACTGTCAGAGGGTCATTACTGAGAGAGCGCTGCACTGTCAGAGGGTCAGTACTGAGGGAGTGCTGCACTGTAAGAGGGTCAGTACTGAGGGAGTGCTGCACTATTGGTGGGTTAGTGCTGAGGGAGTGCTGCACTGTCGGAGGGTCAATACTGAGGGAGCGCCGCACTGTCAGAGGGTCAGTACTGAGGGAGCGTCACACTGTCGGAGGGTCAGTACTGAGGGAGCGCCGCACTGTCAGAAGGTCAGTACTGAGGGAGTGCCACACTGTCGGAGGGTCAGTACTGAGGGAGTGCCACACTGTCGGAGGGTCAGTACTGAGGGAGTGCCGCACTGTTGGAGGGTCAGTAATGAGGGAGTGCCGCACTGTCGGAGGGTCAGTGATGAGGGAGTGCCGCACTGTCGGAGGGTCAGTACTGAGGGAGTGCCGCACTGTCGGAGAGTCAGTACTGGGCGAGCGCCGCACTGTCGGAGGGTCAGTACTGAGGGAGTGCCGCACTGTCAGAGAGTCAGTACTGGGCGAGCGCCGCACTGTCGGAGGGTCAGTACTCAGGGAGAGCCGCTCCAGCATTTGCTGATGGACTCTGAGGTGGGAGGCACACAGTGTTGAGCGGGGAGTGGACAGGGAGCTGGGATTGGAGTCTTTCCTCTGTCGGTTCACGTTTTATCTCAAGAGGGTTGCAATGTAAAAGCATTGATGTGCTTCTGAGACTTTATAAAGCTCTGGTGAGGCTCCATTTAGAATACTGTGTCCAGTTTTGGGCCCCACACCTCAGGAAGGACATACTGGCACTGGAGCGTGTCCAGCGGAGATTCACATTGATGATCCCTGGAATGGTAGGCCTAACATATAATGAATGGCTGGGGATCCTGGGATTGTATTCATTAGCGTTGAGAAGGTTGAGGGGAGATCTAATAGAAACTTACAAGATAATGCATGGTTTAGAAACAGTGGACGAAGGGAATTTGTTTCCGTTAGGTGTGGAGACTAGGACCCGTGGGCACAGGCTGAAAATTAGAGAGGGTCAATTTAGAACAAAAATGCGGAGATATTTCGTCAGCCTGAGAGTGATGGGCCTGTGGAATTCACTACCATGGAGTGCAGTGGAGGTCGGGACGTTAAATGTCTTCAAGGCAGAGATTGATACATTCTTAATCTGGCAAGGTATGAAGGGATACGGGGAGAGTGTGGGTCATCAGCCATGATTAAATGGTGGAGTGGACAAGATGGGCCGAATGTCCTTCCTTCCACTCCCATGTCTTGTGGTCTCTTTGGGATTCCTATGGAAAACCCAGGGGCAGCCCCGCTGAATCTTGTCACAAACGCAGGCAAATCACCGTGGTCAGGTTCTAACCCACCATCCATTTGCAAAGGAACTTGACTCCCGGTGACAGGGTCCCTTGGCTTTCAGAGACGAAGACCCAGGGGAACAGGGGGAGGATTCACTCACACTGAGAATGAGATAAGTGGTGTACCACCTCTGAGACGTACCGCAGCACCTCCGCAAGGCTCCTCAGGCAGCACCGTCCAAACCCACTCCATCCCTCCACCACCATCGCATCAAAGAAGGATTTAGATGGTCCACGGGCCACGGGCTGGGGAAATAGGGTTAGAACTAGGGAGGTGGTTGCTTTTGATTGGAGCAGACTCTGTGTTTGAGGCCTCAATGACTCCTCCATTCCCTCCCTCCACTCCCCGACGCTCAGTAGCAGCAGTGTGTACCATCTACAAGACGCACTGCAGCAACTCCCCGAGGCTCCTCAGACAGCACCTTCCAAACTGCAGTGGTTCAAGATGGCGGCTCACCCCCACCTTCTCAAAGGGGGGGGGCAACTGGGAAGGGGAGTGGATAACCTTGGTTCAGATCGGTGATGCCCACACACAGGAATGAGGAAATGATAGCCTGCCTTCCCATATCTTTTGGGCAATCCAAACAGTCGTCTTGTCATAGTGTCACAGAGACCCTTCGGCCCAGCCAATCCATGCTGTCCATAATCCCATAGAATAGAATCCTGGCAGTGTGGAAACCGGCCCTTCAGCCAAACAAGTCCACACTGACCCTCCGAAGAGTAACCCACCCAGATCCATTCCCCTACCCTATTACTCTACATTTACCCCTGACTAATGCACCTCTCCTGCACATCCCTGGGCACTATGGGACAATTTAGCACGGCCAATCCACCCTAACCTGCACATCCCTGGACACTATGGGACAATTTAGCACGGCCAATCCACCCTAACCTGCGCATCCCTGGGCACTATGGGACAATTTAGCACGGCCAATTCACCCTAACCTGCGCATCCCTGGGCACTATGGGACAATTTAGCACGGCCAATCCACCCTAACCTGCACATCCCTGGGCACTATGGGACAATTTAGCACGGCCAATCCACCCTAACCTGCACATCCCTGGACACTATGGGATAATTTAGCTCGGCCAATCCACCCTAACCTGCACATCTTTGGACTGTGGGAGGAAACTGGAGCACCCGGAGGAAACCCCATGCAGACATGGGGAGAATGTGCCAATTCCATGCAGAGGAGTTGCCCGAGGGTGGGATCGAACCTGGGTCCCTGGCACCGTGAGGCAGCAGTGCCAACCACTGAGGCACTGTGTCACCATTTATATTCTTATCTAATCATCGATATAAACGACAAACAACAGTGGACCCAGCACCGATCCCTGTGGAACTCCACTGGTCACAGGCCTCCACCATCACTCTCTGATTCGTACCATTAGGCCAATTTTGTGTCCAATTGGCTTGCTCTCCCATGTGTTCTGACCGTACTAACCAGCCTACATGCGAGAACCTTGTCCAAAGGCCTTGCTGAAGTGTGTTTACAACTTTTCACTACCTCACTATCCTACCTCCCTCGCTCTCGAGAATTAAACAAGTTCACCAGAAACTGTTGTCAATGGAGAATTTCTCCTCTTCCTTCCCTCTCTCTCTCTTTCCCCTTGTGTGCTACCAACCCGGCATTGTCACATTACTCAAGTGACAAGGGACCCCAGAAGGAATAACAAGCCCTGTCAAAACTACCCACTGATGGTCGCTGCTCTGAATTATTCTGTAAGCATCTAAAGAGCCCTCCTGCATTCTGACCGGTGCCTTCATTTCCAAGTCTGACTCTTTCCCTCCTGCTTTTTATTGATTAATTTTTCACCAGGCTTTGGCGAGAGACACACAGAGAGAGAGACACATAGAGAGAGAGACACAGAGAGAGAGAGAGAGACACAGAGAGAGAGAGAGAGACACAGAGACAGAGGGAGAGACAGAGGGAGAGACAGAGGGAGAAGACAGAGGGAGAGAGAGAGCACATTGTTGAGCAGCAAGATGTATGGGTTACGACACAACAGTAATGTAACAGCGGGGGGTTGTCTATTCCCTTGAGATCCTAAGACGTCAATGAGGAAGTGGGCCACTCTTCTGCCCATCAAGTCTGCTGGGCCAATCAATGGCTGATCCTTCTCAACTCCATTTTCCGGCCTACTCCCCTCGATGTTCTCTTCCTGATCAAAAATCTACCTCAGCCTTGAATCTACTGAACAACCGGTAAATGGAGTTTAATTTGGAGAAATGCAGGGTGTTGCATTTTGGTAAAACACACAAGGGCAGGACTTATACACTTCAAGGTTGGGCCTTTCCTGATGAAGGGCTCCTGCCCGAAATGTCGATTTTCCTGCTCCCCTGATGCTGCCTGACCTGCTGTGCTTTTCCAGCATCACACTCGACCCTTGGATAGTGTTGTAGAACAGAGAGACCTAGAGGTTCAGGTACATAATTCTTTGAAGTTTGCCTCACAAGAGTGGTTAAGAAGGTGTTTAGCACGCTTGCCTTCATTGCTCAGTCCTTTGAGTATGGGAGTTGGGATGTCTTGTTGAGGTTGTACAGGATGCTGGTGAAGCCTGTTCTGGATTATTGTGTACAGTTCTGGTCGCCCTGTTACAGGAAGGATATTATTAAGCTGGAGAGGGATCAGAAGGGATTTACCAGGATGTTATCAGGGCTTTGAGTTATAAGGTGTCATAAACTTAGTCTCCTTTTTTTCTAAAAGCTGTTTCTTGGCTAAAGGAGACTCTGTCCTTGATTGTTTTCAGAGGGGGAATAAACCAGGCCGAGCTCCGATCAGTCTGGTTTGGTACAGAGATGAAAAGGATTTTGACAGGCCTTCTGTTGATAGGTGAACAGATGAGACTTCAGGCCAAAGTGGTCATGTTTCAAAAGTGACCTGGATAATGAAAGGGGAGAGGTCAGCTCTCTAGCTGAGCTGAGCAGTTTCAGTTCAGTCTTGAACTGGTTGGAAGTTCAACAGGGAACTGTGTGGAAATTCTCTCTTTACATCCCCCCCACCTCAACTTCAACCTGTAAACATTTATACCGGTTTTAAAAGGGAATTTGCTTATTGAGACTGTTGTGTGTATTCGGAACAGCATAATTAAGTCTAGTTTGGACCGGCTCGGTTCTGTCGGGTTCTTTATTCTCTTCTTTGCGTTTCATTGTGTAACTTAGTGAATAAATTTTTGTCAGTTTTGAAATCTAGTATTCAACCTCGCTAACTTACTCCAGTAATTATTACTGTACGCTAACTGAAGTATACTAACACTGAACAAATTGCCAAGTTATGGCCTGCTTAAGAATATTTTGAGTGGTCTGGCCTAGTCTATAACAAAGGAGAGGCTGGGGCTGTTTTCCCTGGAGCATCGGGGGCTGAGGGGTGACCTTATAGAGGTTTATAAAATTATGAGGGGGCATGGATAGGGTAAATAGGCAAAGGCTTTTCCCTGGGGTGGGGGAGTCCACAACTAGAGGGGCATAGGTTTAGGGTGAGAGGGGAAAGATATGAAAGAAACCAAAGGGGAACTTTTTCACACAGAGGGTGGTATGTGTATGGAATGAGCTGCCAGAGGAAGTGGTGGAGGCTGGTACAATGACAACATTTAAAAGGCATCTGGATGGGGACATGAATAGGAAGGTTTACAGGGATAAGGGCCAAGTGCTGGCAGGTGGGATTAGATTGGGTTGGGATATCTGGTCGGCATGGACGGGTTGGACCGAAGGATCTGGTTCCGTGCTGTACATCTCTATGACACCATGAGATGTTGTTCCTCCAGTTTCCTTGGAAGGTGATGGTTAGCACAAGGGGACATAACTTTAAACTGAGGGATGATAGATATCGGATAGATGTCAGAGGTAATTTCTTTACTCAGAGAGTAGTAGGGGCATGGAACACACTGCCTGTAACAGTAGGAGACTTACCAACTTTAAGGGCATTTAAATGGTCATTGGATAAATATATGGATGAAATGGAGGTTAGATGGGCTACAGGTTGCACAGGTCGGCATAACATCGAGGGCCGAAGGGCCTGTACTGTGTGAAATGTTCTACATTCAATTGCCGGGACAGACACGTGGGCAGGACACCCTGTTAAAATGACCGGCGACGGGAGGGTCAGGGTGCTGCCTGTGCGTGTGGACTGGAGGGTTCCGCAAAGCGGTCACGCAGTCTGTGTCTGGTTTCTCCAACGTAGAGTAGGCCGCGTCGGGTGCAGTAAATACAATATGCGAGGTCGGGGGGGGCGGGGGGGGGGGGGGTGATGGAGGAGAGGGACATGCGAAACACCGGGAAGGCCTGTGTGGAGAAGGCTGCGTAGCCGTTATTGCCACTGGGACGTGCCATTAATTACCCTGTCCACAACTACCCCCACCACCAGAGACGCTAGGGGTGAGGGGGTGGGGGAGGTGAGCCACCATCTTGAACCTCTGCAGGCCCCATGCTGCGGGTGAGGGGGGGGGGGGGGTGAATTCTGGGATATCGACCCACTGATGGAATGGCCGAGACCTTTCCTAGGCCAGGATGGGGAGCGGCTTGGAGGGGAAACCTTGGCAAGGGGGTGAAGTCGGTTTTACCTAAGGTTCCGGCTCCCTCCGGCCAGGATGGGAAAGGGCCCGAGGTGGGAGGGGGGAGTTTGGCCGGCTGTGGGCAAGAGCTGACCGGTCGTCCCGGAAACGGGGTAGGAGATGCCTACTACGCTTGGGCCCCTTTTGAGCTGAGCGCCTCACACACGCGGCGATCTGGATCCCGACCCATTCCCAACACGATTAGTGCGATCCGGCTGTGGGGTGGGTGGGGTGATAACCCTTTGAGAGGTTTCTCTGAGGGATAGATCATGTCATGGGGGTTGGAGGGGTAGGTTTCACTTCATTGACTGGGGAAGGTGGGCCGAAGGGTCTCAGGGGAGCGGGTCGTTGGAGCTGGAGGCAACAGGAGTCATGTGTAGATGTGGGGTGGGAGAGGACTCCACGGAAAAGCAGCTAACTCCGTGAAATACCTTCCCATCGGCCAGGCCACCTCTGAAAAATGGCGTCTCCCTACGGAGGAGCTGCGAAACCTGATAGGGTTCAGGAAAAGCATGGGGGTTGGAGGGTTTGAGCTACAGGGAGAGGCTGAACAGGCTGGGGCTGTTTTCCCTGGAGCCTCGGAGGCTGAGGGGTGACCTTATAGAGGTTTACAAAATCATGAGGGGCATGGATAGGGTAAATAGCCAAAGGCTTTTCCCTGGGGTGGGGGAGTCCAGAACTAGGGGTTTAGGGTGAGTGGGGACAGATTTAAAAGGGACCCGAGGGGCAGCTTTTTCACACAGAGGGTGGTGCGTGTATAGAATGAGCTGCCAGAGGAAGTGGTGGAGGCTGGTACAATGACAACATTTAAAAGGCACCTCGGTTGGTACACGATGAGGAAGGGTTTAGAGGGATATGGGCAAAGTGCTGGCAAATGGGACCAGATTGGGTTGGGATATCTGGTCGGTATGGACGGGTTGGACACCATTGAATGTCAAGGGGGTGATGGTTAGATTCAGTGATGGTAACACCATTGAATGTCAAGGGGGTGATGGTTAGATTCAGTGACGGTAACACCATTGAATGCCAAGGGGGTGATGGTTAGATTCAGTGATGGTAACACCATTGAATGCCAAGGGGGCGGTGGTTGGATTGTCTCTTATTGGTGACGGTCATTGCCTGGCATTGTGTGGCACTCCACCCCTCTCTCTTTCTCTCCTGCTTTAGATTAGGCCAGACAGAGGCCAATTTGGCAGATGCCCCAAGTCTCTGTAATAGGCACCTTCCAAACCTATGCCCACTTCCATCTAGAAGGACAAGGGCAGCAGATACATGGGAATACCACCCCCTCCCCGCGCAAGTTCCCACCACACCCCATCCCGACTTGGGAATATATCGGCCATTCATTCAGTGTCTCTGGGTCAGAATCCTGGAACTCCCTCCCCCAGGGGCATTGTGGGTCTAACCCACAGCTCACGGACTGCAGCGATTCAAGATGGCGGTTCACCCCCACCTTCTCAAGGGAGGCAATTAGGGACAGGGGGGTGATAAACGTTGGACTCAGCCA